>NC_086261.1:16548409-16856363 GCF_021018805.1 Prinia subflava
TCCCATCTAACCCTGGGGTCCAGAGAGATGTGAGATGTTGGGAAAGGTAAATCTTGGGCTCAAGGGCTGGAGCTGACCTTGATTTCACTCCTCAAGTGAGGAGCTGTCCTGGCTCCAGAAGGAGCCTTTCTATGTGGAAGCTAAAGATCATTAAATCCTTCCAGAGGACAACATGAGATCCAGCCAACATTCTCCTTTCTCCCAGCTTCCACTTCCTCACACACCCCCCTGACTGAGGAGGAGGAGCAGGTCCTGCTTGGCCTGATTTGGAAGGGAGACACAAACCCCCCTAGCCAGGATCTGGAGTTACCCAGCTGCACCTCAGTCTTTCCTGTCCCATCATTCTAGTGACCCAGAAGTCCTGGAAAATAAATACTATTTGTGATTGTTGGGTTATTCCTCTGCACAAATGTAACCCTTCTATCAGTGCTGTGCATAAGGATATGCAGAGAAAACATGAATGTTCTTGAGATTGGAGACCAGTGGACATTAGAGCATTTTTTTGCAGGCCCACACAAAACTGTTGGGTTGTCCCAAACCAATGTCCCAAAAGGACATCAGAGTCAGCACTTTCACTGCTGAAATTACACACAGATAAACACATGAAATATTAGTGGCAATATTGAGAAATGACAAAAACTGGTGCAGAAACCACAGTGGAATGTGCTAGCAGGGACACGCAGAGGCACAGCCTGTCCAATGGACTCGTGGTCACCCACGATCCTGGCTCAAACCTGCAGCCATCCCCTGAAACCTTCCACCAGCCCAAATTCCTTCTCTACAAAGGGAGACTCGTGGCCTGTTTTAAAGCTCTCACAGCTTCTTTTTGGTTTGAGCTCAGCTTCTCTCCTGGACTAACAGGCATTAGGGAAGCTGTGAGCATCACACAGTCATGGTGGGAGAGAAGGCTGTTCCCCCATGACATCCCCTGTGCCCACAAACCTCTGGGTCCCTCACACAGCCTGGAGTCTCAGTGATGAGCAGGGGGTGGAAAGAGCCAGCTGGAACCTCTGGAAACCTGGAATGCTCATGGGATTGAGGAAGGGGGAAAGCACAAACATTGGCCCCATCTCCAAAATCTGCACACCAAGATCCCAAATCATATCTTACTCCAGCACTCAGGAACTCACTGGAGTCAGAGCTTTGGGATTTAACTGCTGCTGGAGAAGGAGGAAACTCCTATTTGCATGCACAAAGACTGGGAGTTTTCTTCCTCCACTCCAGTGGAAGTTTAATCCCCCAGGTCCCTTGCTGTGTGCCCAGTGGGCTGCTCCCACTGCCTCAGATGAGCACAAATCCAGTGGAGTGACATGGGGAAGCAGCCTGGGCTGGAGATGTGCTCACACAGCTTCATTTAGATCTTTCTGATGGGAGAATTGAGAACCAAAGATGTTCCCACCAAACCCACTCATCCAATTACTGGGGCACTTTGACAGATACAGATCAGAGGGACAGCCTGTGCTTTCCCAGGACACAGCAGGGGTGTGCAGACACAGCATTTTTGGGGAGCATCCAGACCCAGCCACAGGAGCTTTGTGGCTTTTCTTCCTTGGTTCTGCCTTGCTCTGACTCCACCTGCTCACCATTAGCAGCCCGTGGAGCAGTTGTGTTTGACATCCCTGTCACAGCCCCTGATTTACACGGCCTCACACAATCCCTCCTGCTCTGTGCGGCCTTGGGAGCAGCAGAACAGACACCCTGGAATGGAACTCCTTTGAATCAGTCACTGCCAAAGGAGCAGACACCGTCAAAGAGCATCATCCTTGTGAATCAAAGTGCACCCTTCCCAAATCATCTCTTCTTTTAATGAAATGGAGCTTTTGGGGTTTGGCAGAAGCAGACAAATACTCCAGTGGGCAGACTTAAAAAAAACAACAGGTGAAAGCATGACTGAGATTCACAGTCACAGAATAAAGGAGAGAAGGGATCCAGGGAGAAATCCAGTGTGCTGCATTCATCACTCACTCAATTACAAGGATGTGAGCAACTGTCCAGTGAAGGGAACTCAAGCTCCCTGTTTTATGGTGTACCTCTGATGGCACTGCAGGAGATGAGCCGTGCTCCTTTCTACACCCATTCCCCACAGAAAATCTGCAAACCATCACCACTGACATTCCCTAATTTAGGATCCATGTCCTAACATTCTCTGCCTCCAAAGCTTGGCCACCACTTAATGCCCTGCTTGCTTTAGGAACGTGGTTTTCCCTTGGTCCCATGGAACACCACGATTCTGTGCTGCATGTGCCAGAGAGGCAGGGCTGAGTGGGGAAGGAGAAGGGAGGCTTCAGCTCAGAAGTGATAGTACCTATTTTTGGCTCCTGGAGCCAGGCTGTGCTTCTCCCACTCTGTTTTGATGCTCCAACACGTTTCAGTGGAGATGTCACCAATCCCAGGCAGTCACGACAATCTGGGGTGCTGGGATTCAGCCTCGTGGGGGAGGGAAGACAGGCAGTAATTTTTCTGAAGTCTGTGGCAGGGAAAAATGGATTTGTGGTGACTGTTATTTAAATATTAATATTCAGATTAGGCTATTTTTCAGCCATTAGAACACAGGGGGTCTATACCTGGTGCTCCCTTCCACCTGGCTGCAGGGGGACATCCCCTCTTTCTAAACTTGCACCCCTGTGCAGCCATGGGGAGGTTTTCAGATCTGGTTAAACATCTTGCAGAAACAAATGCCCTCTTGTTCTCCACTGCCTGCAACACATAAACCACAAAATACAGTCTCCTGGAGTGAATTCATGTCCCAAGTGTGCTTTACATAACTACAGTCCCTACTTGGGGGGGCAGGATTTTCCCAGTGCTGCAGTTCCCACCGTTGTTAAGTGACAACTTATTTCCATCCCAGAATCCTGAGACAGGCACAAGCCGAAGTCTCTGCTCACATCACTTGCTGCAGGTACCCCCAGGAGGCTGTGAGAGCCTCCCCACTCCATGGCTGTGCTTCAGGGCAGCCCTCTGAAGGAGGAAGCCCAAAAACTCTCCTGAAACTGTGCACTCCACCCGGGCACCTCGGGCCATGCTGAAGGGGCTCCCCACAGCCAGGCCCCCCTCTGCTCCTGCCCCCTGCTCCTGCCTGGCACTGACTGGGGAGGGGAGACAAAGCTGTGCCCGCCAGCCCTGGGGTGTCCCAGGCCAGGTTCGATGGGGCTTGGAGCACCCTGGGATGCTGGAAGGTGTCCCTGCCCATGGCAGGGGGTGGAACTGGATGAACTTTAAGGTCTCTTCCAACTCAAACTATTCTGTGATTCCAAATCCAACGGGATCCAAGGGAATGCAAGGCAGAGGGTGAGGAGTTCGGGCATCTCTGATGCCAGGCCCCTGCTCTGGGAAAGTGGGGAACCAAAAGCCAACCCTGTGGGCCTGCTACTCACCCACCACAGGATCAGCTTTCCTTTCCTGAGCTGCTTTTCTTCATTCTGTTCTCCTGCAGCACCCTGTGCTATGGAGTGATGGAAACACGTAACAGCTTCTCCAAACAGAGTTATCTTTAGACATGGAACAGCGAAAGAAGATGACACCATGTAGACACTGTAAAAAGAAAGCCTTCACTACATTAAAAAAAAATTACATTCTTGATCAAGGAACAAACTGGTCTGAATAGTCACAATCACATTTTACAGCCACTCCATTTTTCTCTCCCAGCATCTGAAGGAGATGAACATCTGATTCCTGTATGTGGGAATTGCTTAAACCAGCACTGGGAGAAAATATGCAGTTGAATATTGATCTGCAAAGATGGAGCGAGTTCAGCCCCGAGTTAATGGTCCTGGATTTTGGATGGGGGCTGGCAGAGCTCAGCCCCTCTCAGGACCAGCCTCATCCTGGTTCCTGCCAGCCCTGCAGCCCAAGGCTCCGGCAGCTCCCTTCCTTTCAGCAAAGGCTGGCTGAAGGATCACAGCACCATTTTATTTAATCATGGTTGGAGTTCTGGTGTCCACAGGGAAAAAATCCTGGGAGCAGGGTGTATTTTCCTGATCGGTGCATACAGAGTGGTATAAAATGTCTGCACCGCTTCTTTCCACTCCAGCCTGTGCCTTTGAAGTCATGGTAACAGCTTTTGGATCCCAATCCTCTGATGAGACTCCTTGATTTATTAGGTAAAACATCTGGAAAAAATGAGGACTTGTGGCAGTGTAAATCCTCCAGAAGGAGCAGAGAGCGGTTTCATCTGAGCAGCCTTTCTGTCAAAGCGCAGGAAACCGGAGCCCTGGCCACCGGCTCGAGGGTGCTCAGCTGCTGAACAGCTCCAGGCGGGCCCGTTCCTGTTCCAGCCATGACCAACAGGCAGCTGAGAGCAGAGGAGTTAAATGTTAATATTCAGATGAGGCAGCCCGGAGCTGGGAGCATGGCAGCCCCAGAATGCAGTGCACACACTCGGGTGTCAGTAGAGGAATGGTGTGCACACACTCGGGTGTCAGTAGAGGAATGGTGTGCACACACTCGGGTGTCAGTACAGGAATGGTGTGCACACACTCGGGTGTGTCAGTAGGGGAATGGTGTGCAGACACTCGGGTGTCAGTACAGGAATGGTGTGCACACACTCGGGTGTCAGTAGAGGAATGGTGTGCACACACTCGGGTGTCAGTACAGGAATGGTGTGCACACACTCGGGTGTCAGTACAGGAATGGTGTGCACACACTCGGGTGTCAGTAGGGGAATGGTGTGCACACACTCAGGTGTCAGTAGAGGAATGGTGTGCAGACACTCGGGTGTCAGTACAGGAATGGTGTGCACACACTCGGGTGTGTCAGTAGGGGAATGGTGTGCACACACTCGGGTGTCAGTACAGGAATGGTGTGCACACACTCGGGTGTGTCAGTAGGGGAATGGTGTGCACACACTCGGGTGTCAGTACAGGAATGGTGTGCAGACACTCGGGTGTCAGTAGAGGAATGGTGTGCAGACACTCGGGTGTCAGTACAGGAATGGTGTGCAGACACTCGGGTGTCAGTAGAGGAATGGTGTGCACACACTCGGGTGTCAGTACAGGAATGCTGCGCACACACTCGGGTGTCAGTAGTGGAATGCTGCGCACACACTCGGGTGTCAGTACGGGAATGGTGTGCAGACACTCGGGTGTCACCCCCGGAATGGTGTGCAGATGCTCGGGTGTCAGTACAGGAATGCTGTGCACACACTCGGGTGTGTCAGTAGGGGAATGGTGTGCAGACACTCGGGTGTCAGTACAGGAATGCTGTGCAGACACTCGGGTGTCAGTACAGGAATGGTGTGCACACACTCGAGTGTCAGTACAGGAATGGTGTGCACACACTCGGGTGTGTCAGTAGGGGAATGGTGTGCACACACTCGGGTGTCAGTACAGGAATGGTGTGCACACACTCGGGTGTGTCAGTAGGGGAATGGTGTGCAGACACTCGGGTGTCAGTAGGGGAATGGTGTGCAGACACTCGGGTGTCAGTACAGGAATGCTGTGCACACACTCGGGTGTCAGTACAGGAATGGTGTGCAGACACTCGGGTGTCAGTAGGGGAATGGTGTGCAGACACTCGGGTGTCAGTACAGGAATGCTGTGCACACACTCGGGTGTCAGTACAGGAATGGTGTGCACACACTCGGGTGTCAGTACAGGAATGCTGTGCAGACACTCGGGTGTCAGTAGGGGAATGGTGTGCAGACACTCGGGTGTCAGTACAGGAATGCTGTGCACACACTCGGGTGTCAGTAGAGGAATGGTGTGCACACACTCGGGTGTCAGTACAGGAATGGTGTGCACACACTCGGGTGTCAGTACAGGAATGGTGTGCACACACTCGGGTGTCAGTACAGGAATGGTGTGCAGACACTCGGGTGTCAGTAGGGGAATGGTGTGCAGACACTCGGGTGTCAGTACAGGAATGCTGTGCACACACTCGGGTGTCAGTACAGGAATGGTGTGCAGACACTCGGGTGTCAGTACAGGAATGGTGTGCAGACACTCGGTGTCGGTAGCGGAGCTCCCCTTGGCAGCACCGGGGATCCCCGTTGCGAATCCCGGCGCTGTGGGATGTAAATCCCTGCACACACCTCCTGCCTGTCACCCCCACAGGAACAGGCACCAGCCAAACCCTCTGCCCAGGCCCCCGCCCAGAGACAGGGGCTTTGGGGTGACTTTTCCATCCCGCAGTTACAACAGGAATGTCGGAGAAGAAAATGGTTTGGAAGGAACGAAGCCCGTGCCAGTAACAAACAAGGTGACGCGCATTTTGTCAGGCAGATTCCTTCCTTTTATTTGGAATCAGCCCCGAGGGAAGAGAAATAAGAGAGGAGCGGGGGAACAGCAGGAGCAGCGTGCTGTGCACAGCGCAGTGTGTGTGGTGGGCAAACACGTGTGAGAGCACCCGTGTGTGCACCCGGGCAGGGCGTTTGGTGCACGGGGGCAAAGGTACAAATCACTCAGGTACCCGACTCAGAATTATTTACTCTCTGCCTTCCCCACACAACAACCCAGGTTCCAAATTTCAGCACCGACACTCAGGGGAAAATCCCCCGAGGACCATCATTTGCCAGTTATTTTCCCATCTAAATCCCCCTTCCAGCAATTTGAACAGCACAGTTCAAACACCAGCCCCGGTGCCAGTGGTGCTTTTTGGAGGGGGCGTAGCACCAGTGCAGGAGGGGGAGTTTGGGGAGTATTTCTTTAATCAGATAAATTATTGCTGGGAAGCCAGCCACTTCTCTCCATTCAATTTATACTCTATGGGGAATCCATCTAATACCCCTGCTCAGAGTGTGAGGCAGGACCAGCGAGATGCTGTATCAAACCAGGGAGGGAGGCAAAAGGTGGGATGGAGTGCAGGGAACGAACAAACAACGGGAGGAAAGGGCTCTGGAAAAGCCTGCGGGGAAGAGGGAAAGCCAAGGGATGTGTCTGCAGCTCCTCACACAAGGGAGGACGGGAGAAAATGGGTTTCCCTGCTGGCAAACTGGAGTGGGATGGGATGGGATGGGATGGGATGGGATGGGATGGGATGGGATGGGATGGGATGGGATGGGATGGGATGGGATGGGATGGGATGGGATGGGATGGGATGGGATGGGATGGGATGGGATGGGATGGGATGGGATGCTTTGGCTCGAAACTGCAAGAAGCTTTCCACCTGCAGGGAGGTGGCACAGCTCCAGGCAGGATGGAGGATCTGATCAGGCTCTGCTTGAGTTTGCCCAGTGAGTTTAGTGCTTTCCCCGTTTCCCAGTGGAACTGGGCAGCTGCCAGTTCACCTCTCCGCTGTGTTTGGAAGCGGTGAACACTTTGCAGAGAGAAGCCAGGGCCTGGGAACAGAGCCTGCTTGCAGCACGCGGGGTTCCAGCCGTGCAGGGCAGCTTGTCTGGGATCCTTGCCCTGCTGCCTGGGCCTTCCTCTCCTCCCCGTTTGCGCTCCCTGCTCACCCCAGGCCCTGCTGCAGCTCCTGGGGTGGGGCTGGGCTGTGTCCCCAGGAGCTCCTCATCCAAACGGGCACGGCTGGGGCACAGGCAGGGCATGACTGCCCCGAGCCCACCGAGCCAGCGGTGCCCAAAGCAGCCCGAGCCACTGCCCCACGCAGGACTGGCTCTTTCATGTGCTAACACCAATTTAGTGCTTCCCACTCCAGCACTTCCCAGTGACTATAAATGCACACAGAGTTTTAAAGAATTACAGGGTAATGGCACCTGGATGGGTGTTGAGATGCACTTTGCTGGCCTTTCATTCTTCTTTATAACAAAGAATTCAAAGCTTTTGTGGGAGAGTTGGCAGTGAGCTCAGGAGATGGGGAGACTTCTGAGGATGATTTCCCAGATTCTGGGAGTGACTACAGTACAAATAATGTTGGAAAAGAAAGGAATTGACTCAGCAGGAGGCAAAAGAGAACAAGTGGAAGAGTAACTCTGCTCTGGAAAGCTGCGAGGAGAATATGACACAAAGCAGAAAAGAGAAATAAGGCCCAAAAAAGGAAATTCAATGTGTATTTCGGAGGGATTCCTTCTGACAGCCTTACGGTCCAAAATCTGCTGAGTGCCATTCTCAGGGAGCTGGGCCTTACAAAAGTCCAGGGAATTTTAGCCCAGAAGAACAAAGAGATGCTTTTACTCATTCCCATCCTCCGTGAGAGTCCCCGGGCTCTCTCCAGCCACCCTGGTTGTCTCCCAGTCTAAGCAGTGTGGAAATGTCACTCCTGCCATTACACCCTCCTTTCCCAGGCAAAATTATTGCTTGAAGCAACACTGATCTAAAAACATAATTAAACCCCCTCTAGCCCACCTACCAAATAAACTCATTTCCAGACACCAATTAACCTCTGAGGTTATTACTGGAATGACAGATCTCCCTAGAACTCCTCGTGTCAGGATGCAGGGAGCCCACTTGTTCTGCAAGTGTCAGGTCATGGGGATCACCTTAACCTTGGATCCTTGTCCAGCTACCACAGCCCTGGGAATAAAATTAATAACTTTCTGGCATTTTCTCCCTCTCTAAGAAATGGAGAAAGTGTTATCTCTTCCTCCTCATAATTTTTCCTTGTATTTTGAGTCCCCAGACATCTGTATTTTGTTAAAGCACTGCCCATTTCAGAGGCTTTTTCCAGGACTGGATGAACTCTGGTGATAGATATCCAAGCTGCTTTGTACATTTAGTAGTCCCTAAATGTCTGGTTTGGAATCTGTTCCAGATTCTAATCATTTTACAGTAAGGCTCAGGGACTCAGTAACCTCCCCCCTCCCAACCCCCAAGAAATACAGAAACAACAGCCCTTCAACCCTAGACCAAGCACAAACCTCTCTAAAATCCCACCCTGGAACCATCTTTCATCAGTCTCTGTTTTCTGTGACTCCTGGGCTCCACAGGACGTGCAGAATCTCCGTGTCCAAGGAGAGAACACTCCTGACATGACCCAGGACTGTCTCCTGACAGAACAAGGTGGAGGGGCTGCTCTTGGCCAGCACCTTCAGGGGCTGTTTAAGCCTCCCCAACATTTCTGGAGCCTCGCTGGGCTGTGGGAGTCTCGGGCTGCTCCGCTGTTGGTTTTCATCCCTCATTTCTTTGACACCTGATGCCATGTGGTTTGTAGAAATCCCTCTGGGCTCAATAAACTATGGAACTGAGCCTCCTTATTCTGCTTTTTTCTTCCATCTGTGGGGGCTCTGCTCTGGGTTTCTTCTTCCTCTGTCCAGCTGCAAACTTTTCAGGTAACTTTTGGGAATTTTGTATCAGTGAAGTTACTCCCAACTCTGCTGACTGAGTTTCAGAAGGAATTCAAGGGAAGGGAAGAACAGCAGGAAGACAGCAGGACACCTCTTTAGAAACCAAGACTAGTGCTAAAGGGCTGCTGGAAGTCTTGTTTTCATCACCCACAAATTCCCTGCTGCTGGAAAACGTCCCCCACTTTCCCATCTTCTCCCATTTGCTGCAAGTTCTGACAGGAACAGCTTCTGCTGGGAAGAGCTGACTGTGCCAGAATGGGAGAGCTGCTGCTCCTCCACCGCCCTCCCCTCCCCAGATCCCCACATTTCAGCCCAGAAAATGGAAATTGCTCCACGTTTACCAGCCCTCCTGCTCCTTCCTGCTCCGCCAGGGCCTCTGTGCCCGAGCCAGGTCTCTGCTGTTTACAAGCCCATCTGCTGCTGTTGCTTTTCCTCACCTCAGGTTTGAATGCTCCGTTCAGGATTTCGCTCACCATTGTGTGAAGAGCTGCAAAGAGCAGCCGAGGATTTCAGGTGGGAAGTGAGCAGCAGGGAGAGAGGAATACAAATCTGTTCTCATCTAAAGAGCCCTCAAAATAATTAAAAAAAAAAAAAAAAAGAACAAGATGAAAGAGGAAATTCCAAATGTTTTCAGCAGCACAGTCATTCCAAGGAGAGTTTGCCTCATATTTTTGTGAGAATTTGAAGATTTAGAACCAGAAGGGAAAGAGCACAAGTGTTCAACGGCTGTTTCCCTGAAATTACCCTGGTCCCTCTGGTCTCTGCAGTTCAGTCTCTACAGAAGCTTCAAGCCTCCACTTTGCCCAAACCTGTTGAAAGTGAGTTGCAAGTTCTCCATGCAGTGTAACTCAAGGCCACATCTCTCCAGGAGAAGGGGAGTCAGGGAGAGACTGGAAATGTCTGTGTCTGCCCTGAGGCCTTCAGAGGGGTGCCCAGAGACTCCTGTGAGCAGCAGAGCTGCTGCTGCCCGCCTGCACTCGGGGCTCTCTCTGCAGAGGCTGACAGATTCCGGCTCTCCGCTATCCCTCCCTTTGCCAGCAGGGAAGCAGGGGGTGGAACAAGCCTGGGCAGGTGCTCAGACACAGCAGGCTCTGCCGGGAGCAGGGATGGGGAGCAGCCAGGCTGTGGCTCACACTGTGCTCCTGGACACGGCGGGGCTGCTGGGGGAGCCGGTGATCCCCCAGCTCTGCCGGGCCCCACTGCTGGCTCAGGGCTCTGTCTGCTCCCACTGCAGCCTCCCAGTCCAGCTTGGTGCCTGGGTTGGGAGGGAAAACAGAAATTGTTCTCCTGGACCCTTCTCAGAGTCAGTGAGAATCAGGAGAACCCAAAGGGCTGAACTGCCCTGAGCAGAAAACATCAGTGGTCAAAATGTCTTTGCTCCTTTGCCCTTTCTGGGCTTTACTCCTGGAGTTGTGAACTCAGCCAAGAACTGGAGCAGCATTTGGGACGGGCTCTGCTGTGCCCTGAGCTTTGGGAGGCCCAGCCTGTCCAGACACACCTGGGACAGCAGACATGGCAGGTTACAGAACAAATATCCATGGGAGGGTCACACTGTGTGTGCGGACAGCGACTGAGAAGGAGCAGGAAGAGCTGGAGAGTGGAGAGGATGGATTCTCAGGAAGGAAAAACCCACCAGAGGTTCCTTCTGAGTGTCCCCCTGTGCTGCTGGATCACAGTGGATCTGCTGCACAGTTCTCAGCCAGGAGTCTGCCTGGTTTAGGGAGTAACACACTGTCCCACTTGGCAGCCCTGCCCAGCAGCTCAGCACAGGCACAGATCCCATCCAAGGCTGGAGGCTGTTGGGAAAGCTCCCAGGAGGGCAGGAGACCCACAGTGCAGCCAGGGCAGCTGCTCTGCTCCGACCTGGAACCCAGGATAACATTCCCTTCCCCAAAGGATGCCTGTGTTTAAATTATCTCTCTTTATACAGCAAAGTCTGAAGAGCCCAGCACTGCCCAGAGGTGCTGAGTGAGTGTTGGTTCAGTTTCCCCAGCCCAGAGCACTCAGGGACACTGCTGGATTTACAGACACGGTCCCAGCAGAGCCAGCAAGGTGCTGGGATGCCTGGAAATGCAATGCTCAGCAGGTGAGGGCAGAAAGACTGAAATCAGACTTTGCAAAAAGTTCCTGCCTCGTTCACTCCCAGGAACGTCCCCTTTGTGCCCAACTGTTCCTGAGAGTAGCTGTGTCTGACACCAGGCAGGGCTGCAGCTCCGGGGCTGGGGCAGGAGCTCTGGAGCACACATGCTCTTCATTAATGCTAATCCAGGAGCAGGAGCGATCCCAGAGCAGAACCTCCGCGGGGATTAAGTGCACAGACACCGCTCACGGAGCCGCTGCAGGGCAGGGTCCAGCCCCAACGCCCTCCAAAACCCACTCAGATCTGGTTGCTCTGGTTTGGCGTCGACTCCAGCAGGATGGAAAGAGCTCAGGGAGATGGTGAGAGAGGGGAGAAGGAAGAAAGGAGAACAGCCTGCTCCCTGTGCGCCCCAAAAAGCAGCGTTTCACTGCCGGGGCTCTCAGCGTGCTCAACAAACTCGCCTCCCTTCCCTCGCTCCCTCTTACATTGTTCACTTTCCTGCAAATTGTTTCCACATTCTGTATAAATAACCCCGGTGCCAGCGAGGGGGAGGGGAGGCACAGGGAAGGGGTGGGAGGAAATCCAATGGCTTTGTTACTTTGGAAAAAGAAGGTGGAGGATGGAGAGGAGCGGTTGGAGCTGCAGCCCTGGCAGACGGCGCAGAGAGTTGCCATCGAGCTTGCGTTCAGACCTGGAGGAAGAAGAGTAAACAAGGAGGAGATTATATATAATTATAGACAATCATGTTGCCGGGGATAAACAGGAATCAAAAGCACGGAGGCACTGGAGTCTGGCACATCCCCAAGCACAGAACAGAAGCCAGCCAGAGAGAGGCACTGCGGCTGGAACACGCTTCCCTTTGGGCCTGCTTTCACTTAGCTCAGGGGCTGGGGGTTTTTTCCTCTCTTTTTGGCTGGAGGCATTCCCCCATAAAGAGAGGAGCCCATCCAATGGGGAACAGAAGCCAAACTGAAGTCAGCAGAATTCTTGTCTGTGACATTCACAGATTACCCTGTGAGAAACGTCAGAAACATTTGGAAAAGATACAGCCCACAGAGGTCAGCAGGAACAACAACAACAGGAATTTCTGAATAAAAATGGCTTTAGAGACACTCCTGAGTGTGCACCCGAGTGTCCTGTGGGCAGCTCCTCTTTGGCAGGACGCAGAGGGGGAGCTGCAGCTCAGGGTCCTGCTTGTGGCTCCCAGGGATCCAGGGTTTGCTTAATGGGGAAACGGCGAACAAAGCCATGGAGCAAACCTGAAACAACAGCAGATGGGCCATAAGGGCTCTGCTGTGGGTTTTTAAACGAGGGCTTGGGGGAATTTAACAAAGAAAAAAGGAGAGGAGCCTCCTTCGTCCTTCTTTTTTCTTCCTTGAAGGCTCTGGAGAGTCAGAGGGAAGGTGACAAACAAAGGACAGCCACCGCCGATGGTGACAGGAGGAGATTGTTTAGCAAGGCAGTGTGAAGAGCTCTCTCCCAGGCACTGTTTTCAATCCAAATAGCTCACAGCCTGCTGAATTCTTAAGCCATTTTCCTGATCTCTCAGCTGTTCTTCATTGAGAACACAGGCAGATACTTCAAAGCAAAAAAAAGCAGAGACGAAAAATAAATATATATAAGAAACAAGACCTGTGTTTAGAATCTGTGTAAGATCAGAGCAGGCAGGGAATGCTCACAGGCTCCTTCACCTTCTCCCTCTCAGTACAGGTGCTCTAAGTGTCCTCTCTCCCGAGGAAAGAAAATGGGTTTTTAAAGAGAAATGACATTTACTCTCTGAGAACAGTGTCACGGTTTGGTGGGTGATATTATCTGCTATCTGGATGTAGGATTGTGTATTTTCTGTGAATTCATCATTATGGGCATTTTTCCTCTGGGATTTCTTGTGCTGACAAACCCTTCCCCAGAGGATGTACCTGTGTGCATGCACATGCAGGGGTGAGGGGAAGAGCTCTCTGCTGGCCATATAGAAACTGTTTGTGATAAAACAGGAGTCACGTTCCTCTCAAAACTGCTGGAAAGAGCTCAGAAAGAGCAGAGGGAATGAACTTGAAAAAGAGAGTGAAGGGTTAAAAAAGGTATTTGTGGTCCAAGTCTTATCTCCTCTAAATTTACATCGCCTCTGTGAGGTAATATTTAAGCAATCTACTCCCATGCCAAGTTACAACAGCTCCTTCCAAATGCCCCAGACAGTGAACAGAACCACGACTAAAAAACAGATAAAAGAACGATTACAAAAATAGCCAAGCACTTCCTTTCCCACGTGCCCCTGTGCACCGTGGGGCACAAACAGTGCCAGGACTCCAGTCCTGTGAGAGGGCAGGGGTGAGGCTGCAGCCTCCTCACTTTCTCTTTCGTTTGGACCTGACCGAGAAGGGAGAAGGACACAGAGCTCTCGTCCCGATGTTCCGGCAAAACTGAAATGAGGTTACTGATCTCCTGCAAGCACAAATGAACATCAATCACCAAACACTCATCAAGGCACAAAACACGGTCCCTCGGTGTTGTCAGACAGCAAGAATTAAGAGTTTATCAAGCTGGAAAGAGCAGGTCCTCGAGGGAGAATGGATTTCATAAGCAAGCAGCAAATCCTTCTCCAGGCACCTTGGTGCGACTTCGGCGGCGAGAAAATCAAAAGAGCTCCCACCTAAAGAGAAACACACAGGAGTGTTCCCAGCAGGCATCTCAGGAAAAGCCCCTGGCAGGAGAAAGTGTCAATCCTGCCTGGCCTCCTCCTGCTGTCCCAAAGCAAAGAGGGAAGAAAGACAGTGGGAATAAAACAGAGAATGATGTTTGCATTGCTGCTTGTTTTTGCCCTGCAAAACAATCTGTGTGTGCTGGAGGAAGGGTTTGCACTGGCTTGTCACAGAATCTCTGCAGCTGGGCCGGGCACTTGGACAGCCTGGCTTAGGACAGGCTGGAGGCAGCAATACCAGCCTGACACATCCCATGGAGGTGCATCCTCAGAGCTCTCCCAGGGCTGCACTGGAAGCTGCTGAAGGCTGGCAGAGGTGAAACTCAGCTGCTCACCCTGGTAATCCTATTTTGGAGACTGGAACTCAGCCATGGGGAATGAAAATGTGACTGAGGCATGCATTTATTCCAAGTTTGCCTGGCTGTCTTGGAGTCCCACCTCTGGAAAATCCAACAACAAAGGGACAGAGCAATTAGGGTTTTCCCCCAGCTCCTGGCTCGTGGAAATCCTTGCATTCCCATCCCTGGGACACTGTTATGTCCTAAAGTGTCCAAGTGCACAGAGCTGGGGGGCTTCTCTGAGGTCAGGGGTCACGGGCTGGGGGGACCAGGGGAGGAGCTGCAGCATCACCCACAGCACCTTCAGTCCCCAGTGACCTCTCCATGGCCCCACTTCCCCAGCCAGGTGCTCAGGAGGCAGCTCTTGAAACCTGCCACCCAGAAAATGTGCTTCCCTCTCACTGCTCGTGTGCTGACACCCCTCACACAGCCACTTTGGAAATAAATATTCCCATTTTTTATGAAAACGGGCAGGGATGAGCTCAGCCCTCCATGGCAGAGCTGCTGGGCATAGGCACCTTCCAACACACACCTGTAATGAAGCAGAGAGTTGCTCAGGGGAACCCAACATTTTGTTTAATGAAAAAAAGCCCTGCTTCAAGCTTCTGAAGGGTTATTATAAGCTGTGGCGAGATGAAACTCAAGACATAAGTCTCTTTGTATTTAATAATACATGGGATCGATTTCTTCCTGTGGAGAAACTTCAATGAACACCTCTTTTTTGTTTAAATCTTTTGTTACAGGTATTGATTATTCATTGAAAATCTAAACCCCAAAGATGTGACCAAATGATTTCACAAAAAAGGTCTGATTTCTGCTCCAAAGCAGGATTTCCAAGCAGTGGCCACTCTTTTGCTGTACAGATATTGCAGCGGGGATAGTGAGTGTATAATTAGCCCATACAAATGTGTATGCCAATGTACATAACTGCATTTCAGGGGAAACCACTCACCCCCTGAAGCAAAAATGCAGCTGCAAAAGGCACCAGAGAAACGCAGCAAGCATTCTAATCTTAGCAGGTAATTAAAGCAGATTAATAGAAGTCAATTTATTACCAAACTGTTGCCAGAAAGGCTCCCACAAAGCCCATTTGAGGAGCTGTGACATCCAAGCCGTGTCTGCTGAAGAGGCACCACTCCCTGGTTTACATTAAATCACTTTCTGCCGGAGAAGGTCCAGCAGCCAGTGACTCAAACCCCGTTTCTACAGCTGATGCAACACGAGGGTGCCATCCCTTTAAACCTGTTTGTGCTTCTCTAACACCCCAGATCCCTCCCGAACACCGCCTGTGCTGCGGCTCTGCGGGATTTACTCTCCGAGCTGGAGGGGGCTGAAGGAGACGGCGATTGAGACGCACATGAGACAGGGGGAGGAAGAGGGGGAGAAAGAAAGGGAAAAGATCAATGAACGATCTGATCCCCGGGACAAACCAGCGCAATTGTGGTCCCGAAAGTTCCCTCAAGTCGCTCGTGGGTGTAAGCGCTGGGGAGGGACGCGGTGCTCTGTGACAGAGCCCAGCTCCAGCGGCCGGGCACGAGTCCCCAGATCACAATAAGGCAGCTTGAAGGTGACAGATTTCATTGTTGAAGGTGATAAAATTCCACGTGGCGCGCTGCAAAACAAGGGCTGGAGCTGCGCCCGCGGAGAGGGAGCAGCGCCGCAGGCAGCGCGGCGGGAGGGAGCGCTCTGCTGCCCCGGGAAACCCGGGAGAAGGGTCCGGGGCGGGAGGGAGCGCTCTGCTGCCCCGGGAAACCCGGGAGAAGGGCCCGGTGCCGGGCGGGGACAGGTTTGCTCCTGCCTGACACGGGACACGGGAGCTGCCGCTGGCCAGGCGAACCTGGGCATTGGCACCTGTGCCTGGGCGTGCCAGGGAGCGGCGTGTGCCGAGGGTGGGCACCGGGAAGGGAAGGGAAGGGAAGGGAAGGGAAGGGAAGGGAAGGGAAGGGAAGGGAAGGGAAGGGAAGGGAAGGGAAGGGAAGGGAAGGGAAGGGAAGGGAAGGGAAGGGAAGGGAAGGGAAGGGAAGGGAAGGGAAGGGAAGGGAAGGGAAGGGAAGGGGACAGCCAGGCAGGATCCTGCAGGATGCACGCTGGCGCTGCACCTCCTCCTGCCCGCTCTCCCCCAGTTCCCTCCCATCTCCTGTGGGGGTTACACCAGCACAGGTTCCTCATGAACAAGGTGTCCCAAAACCTTCAGACTTTGTTTTCCAGAATAATCCTCGATGCTGTTACACAGCTAAAACACCGCTCCAGCAGAAGCCTGACCTTTGCAGTCATTAACACGTGCCCACTTTGCTGCTGTGCAAGGGCTGGGCAAGGACAGGTGCTGACCCTCAGCCACACAGACACTGCCCCAGCCAGGCTGCTTGAAATGCAGGAAAGACTCAGTGGCAGAGACGTGAAAACAACGGGAAAATCAAAGCCTGAGACTAAAGGAGCAATTAAACCAGCCTCAGAATATATTTGAGTCAAATCAATCCATACAAGAATTGCAGTCACGGTGTGCTGGTGCCCACACTTCTCCCTCCCTCCCTCTTCATTTCCCTCTCTCCCTCCCTCCCTCCCCAGCCCAGGCTGAGATCCAGCCTCACTGTCTGCTTCATCAGAATATGCACAAAGTGCAGTGACAACACGTCTCCTAAGATGCTTTATCAGTTTTGCAAAGTCCCAGCTCATCCTCCTCTTGTGGATCCATTTACATATTGATGTATTTATTCCCCTCTCTCCAGGCAGGCCCCGTGAGATTAAATATTTTATTTACAAAGACATTGGGGTTGCAGCTCCTAACAATTCAGCCAAGCTGGAACTTTGCTGGTGCTCACAGATTGATGTGTGAGCAGAGGAATCGGCCTCGTCAGCGATTTGGGAGCAGCCAGGGGGGACTGGCTCAGCCCCATCCCTGTGAACCACTCAATAGCTGCTGCAGCTGGGGAAAATGAATTGGGGTGGTGGGGGCACCAACGTGCAGAAGGGAGAGATAACGAGGCAACAGAAGGAGATGGATAAAACCAGCAGGAGGAACTTTGCCAGCAGGGCTCACCTTCAAAGGATGGTGCCCCAGAGTGGTTTGTGCCTCCTGGGAACTCCTGGGAGCTGCTCCTGCTCCATCTCCCCCATCCACACCAGGCACACAAGGCTCCAGCACGGGTTCCCGTTGGATCCTGTGCTCCCCACCAGGTGAAACACCTCCATCACAGCACCTCAGGCTCCTAAACACCCGAGCTGCAAAGCCACCTGCCCATTCAGTATAAATCTGGCGCACTATTGCCTCTCCCTGACAGCAGCTTTATCCAGCACCACCGTTCTTCCCAGCAACTCTGACATTTCAGGATTATATTTAGAGACCTGGATGGGAATTTGATTTTTGGAATGGAAGTTTTCCACGGCACCCTGTCATATAAATATTCCGCAGTGCCTGCTGTCGGGGTGTCGGTGCAGAGCGAGCCCGTGCCGCTGCCTCTAATTAAACAGGCCCAAGGAAAGGCACTGAAGAGTGCTGGAACCATCTTAAAAGTCAGCACGTGTCTCCCTATTAATTCTCACCCTGATCTTTTGCATAGCGCTAACGCCAGGCTAATTAATCACTGGTGTGAGCTCGAGCATTAATTGGAACAATGAATCTTTTTTTTTGTCTGTTCCTGGCCACTTCTAGCCTATCGGAATGCAGCTAGTGCCATTACCTTAATAATTATTATAAATATAAAGCCAGCAGCACGCGCTACATTTGGTAGGCATTAAAAAAGACGTGGTATTTGGCGTGGAGCATTAACAATCCGGTGCATGTTCAGGGGAGTGATGGATGCAGCTCCCTGAATGACTTTAACTCAGGACACCTCATGCAGGTGCTGGGGAAAGCAGGGATCCAGAGCCTGGATCAACACGCTTCAGCAGGTCCTGGCCACTCGTGGCTTGTTGGGACTTCCAGGGTGCCAGGGATGGAAACACCTCCACGACCTGCACGAGGCAGGAGAAGCTGCTGACGGAGCTGTTCCGAGGGAGCAGATGATAAATGTGCAGAATGACTCAGGTGCGCCCTGCGTCCTGCCCAGGAAATGCACCTGCATGCAGAGCACCCGCCAGGGATGTGGCAGCGACAGCTCCAGCACCGGGGTCAGGACTGCCACTCCAGGCTTCCACAAAGCCACAAGGAAGAGAACAGAGCTTTTCAGGGAGGAAACAAAAGCTAAAATGTGAACAGCTATAAACCCCCAATTTGTCACCCAGAGGACAGCAAGTATTTCCTTTCCTTGCCAGCCTGGAGGCTGGGGAGAAGCAGAAGTGGCTGAAGGAGAGCTCAAGGTGAGGCCCGTTATTTACTGCTGCTGATGAATAAGCAAACCCCCACATCATGTTTTCCTCCAGGACAGGAAAAGCTCTGGAGTGTTTAGCAGGCTGGGCAGTTGTTCTTTCCCCCCTCCTGGTGTGTTTTACACGCTCTTCCAGCGAGACGCAGCCCCACTATTAATTGTTCACACACATAAAACACATGGAATTCTCCTCCACCCCCACTCAGACCCAGCAGACCGAGTGGGGGAGGGCTAGAAAAGTCACCTACCGAGACAGAGGTGGGGGAAATAATGTAAAAAAAGCCCCAAAAGGATTTGTGTTGGTTTTTTTGAAAAATGTAATACACTTCTCTGTGCCAGTTTAAAAGCACAGGCTTGTTTCAACTTCCGAGGGAAGGCGGGAGCACGGGGCAGGAATTGGCAGGCTCCGATCTGGCTGCTTTTCCTTATTATGAGAAAACCCACTCCGGTCTTGTGCAAGGCTATGAATTCTCCGTCTCATATTGTGTTTGCACAGAAGCGTGAAATACACCGCGAGCGCTGCCGCCGTCCCCGGAGCACAATGCGAGAACAACGAGGGCACTGAGAGCGGGGCCGCCGCTCCTCCCGGGCGCTGCATTCACATCCACGGCACTGCCAGGAGAACCCGAGGCACGCATTCCCTCCCCGGGAACGGGGAGAGCTGCGGGCCCTGTGGGAAGCTCCCGCCTCCCTCTCCGCAATCGTTCCCCCCTCTGCCGCTGAATCACCGAATCATCGGGAGAGCCGTGGGAAGGGAATTAAAGGGTGGTTATCACGCTGCCGCGTTCTGCTCACTTTATTTGTTTTAAATGACCATGAAAGGGAAGGGGGTGAAAAGAAAACACACAAGTGGAAACTTAATTGAGCTGCTGAAATGTCTTCAAAGGAGCATTCTGGGCCGGATTGTGATGCCTCGGCTCGCACTGGTGGCATTTGCTCACATGAGTGGGCAGCTGATGAGGCAGTTTGGGACCTTGCTCTGAGTGATCCGTGTTTGGAGCAGACGATGGGCACAGACACCCAGCTCTGAGGGCTTGGGGACCCTGCATGTCCCAGAAAGGGGCAGGATGGAGTGGGCTGCAGGAACCTGACATTGCTTTGGGCTGCTGAGTCCTTGTTCCATGGCAGGGTTTGCTGCTCCAGGGGGAATGTCCATGTTGGGGTACAGCTTTTCCCTCCTGGAGCCAAAGACCATCTGCTCTGGTTCCCCTTCTGGGCAGGGGAAAAAGGAACCCGCTCCACTCATCACAGCACCAAAGTGCAGGCACAAGGTGACAGAACCACCTGAAGTCACAAAGCGGCCTTGGTTAGATGCTGTCTCAGGGTGGAGGTTTGGGAAGGGCTTCCAGTGGGGCTGCAGAGCCCAGGGAGGAGTTATGGGGCAGGAGAGCACATCAAAGAGCTGGGCAGCAGCTGGTCTGGGACAGGAGCACGATCAGAGGGACAGGAACAGGGCCACAGGAACAGAAGGGAACTCGCCATGGAAGTGGCCAGCAGAAAAAGACCCAAATGTGGGGAGAAGACTCTGACAGAGAAGAGGGAGAACTGCCCTGACCAGCTGCAGTGTGGGAGAGGGGTCAAGGAAAAGCCAGGATGTGGAAAGGCAGGTCCCAAAATGCAGCACAGAGCCACCCACACCTGAGGGAGAAGGCAGGGTGGGACCGTGTGGGAAAAGGGGGCTCAGGAGATCCAGTGTGGGAGCCCAGGGATCTGACAGGGAACCTGCTGGACCTGCTGGAGCAGCCACACTCCAGCTAATCTCCAGTGGAACAGAACTTGCCTCTGGCTTGTTACACCCCGTTTTGTGGTGAGTCCAATACGCACCCAAGTAAATAAGAATGGGTTCCTCTCAATTCAATCTTCTACGGGATCTTAAAATTGTCTGACATGCAGGAAACTATCAAAGATCCCTTGGGAAGGATCCCTGCATTCTCATTCCGAGTCCTGTGCAAATCCAAATGAAAGCAAATGGGAGGAGGGGGAGCTGAGCTGCTCTGCTCTGCTGTGTGCACCCTTACACCGGCCCAGCACTGCTCAAAGGAATGGATCAGCTCCTTTCTGATCCATTTGTCCAATCTCCTTCCTTTGCATGGGCTGACTCCAGCCCAGCAGCAGTTTTTGGGATGCCCTGTCTCCTGCTCAGCTCCTCCTGCCCCTGTCTCCACGTCCCAGCTCTTTTGCCTTCCAACCCCAGATCTCCAGGGAGCCCGGTGCTCTGAAATGCAGTGAGGTGGGGTACACATCCCATCTGTGCTGGGAAGATAATGAGAGGGCAGCCAGGGATGGAAATGGGGATGGAGACCTTCCTGCACACCTCATGCTCCACCGGCTCTCACGAGGTCAGCACTTTCTGGGAATTACTGCGTTGCCAGATGTTGATTGGGCAGCTGACAGGAGATGAATAAAGCCTATAAAGTTCTTATTTCTGGCTATAAAAACAATAATGAAAAGCAGACAGGGATGGTGGATAGGTTGCCCAAGGCCTTCCTAGGCCACACTGAGCCAACTGCAGCAGGAGCTACCTTCAGCTGCCCTCCCTTCTTGTTCCCTCCTGCCTGAGTGCCATGACCAACAGCCCTGGGACAGAGCACTTGGAGGATACTGTGCACAGTCAGAATTCCTCAATTCCTGTCCAAGCTCCCAGCCAGGACCCTCCTTCAGAGCTGTCTGTGCTGAGCTGACCCCACAGTGAGATCAGGGCTGTGCACAGCAGGGCAGCTCCTTTAAAGTCACCTCCTTTAAATGAAAACTGCTCTGCCTCCATCACAACATGGAGAGCTCCTGTTCCTGTGCCAAAGGCTGCCCAGGCCTTGCCCAGAGGCACAGCCCTGCCTGTGCTAAAGACCAAGGTCTGAATATCAACCACTTCCTTTGTGCTCTGCTGTACCAGCCTGGGGATATTTGGGCAGTTCTGAGGAGTTCTGAGATTCTGAGATGTATTTCTGCAGGGAGATTTGCTTCACAGCTGCCAGCAGAAGAGCTGCCTCTGTCCCTCCAACAGTGACACCTCTGCTCTTGGGAAGTGCTGCAAAAGGGGCAGATCAGAAAATGATCAGAAAATCACAGAATCCCAGACTGGTTTGGGTTGGATGGGTCCTTGAAGGTCCTTTCATCCCATCCCTGCTGTGCACAGGGACACTTCCACTGTCCCAGGCTGCTCCAAGCCCCATCCAGCCTGGCCTTGGGCACTCCCAGGGATCCAGGGGCAGCCACAGCTGCTCTGGTCACCTGTGCCAGGGCCTCTCCACCCTCGTAAGGAAGACTTTCTCCCTAATATCCCATCTAACCCTGCCCTCTGGAAGTGGGAAGCCAGATCCTACCATGCCCACACCTCCCAAACCAGGTGACAGCTGCAGATTTGAAGGTGAAGGGGATATTTATAAATAATTCCCTGGGTTTATAACCTCATAACCAGGGATCTAAATGAGAGGTCTTGAACAACCACAGACCCGAGGGTTGGTAGCAAAGGTATCCTTTGTGGCAAAGGTATCATCCTGCCACGCTGCCATCCTGGGAATGCTGGCACTGACCCGTGCACACCTGGCTCTGGACAAACCTGCAGATCCAGCTCAGCCCATGGCAGCCCCGTTCCCTGCTGGGATCCAGGCTGGCAGCTGGAAAGAAACACTCAAAATGTGCATTAACACTGTTTTAGGGGGTGGGCACTGCCGCAGGGACCATGTCCAGCCTGGCTGACACACAGTGGCACAAAGCAGAGCTGCATGACTCAGGTGAGCTGCAACTCAGGCCTAGCTCTCATAATGCCAGGAACAGGAGTTCTTCCCAAACAGCAGTGCCTTCAGCCCAGAACTGCTGCAGTCCAGATGGAAAAGCCTCCTGCTGGACCTTAGAAGGCCAAGGAGTCAATTCCTGATCCAAAGGCCAGCGAGCTGCCCCAACACCACAGGGCACGGTCTGGTTGCACTTGTGCAAACACCTGCACCAGCAGTGACACACACACCTATGCATTTAACATTTCTGTTTTCCCAGGCCTCAGCTGCCAGCATAGTGGATTGGGAATGCACATTTAAGGTGGGAAGCATTCCTGGAAACTGGCTGTTCTTCAAAGCATCTGGAACATTTACTGGATGTTCCAATAGCCACAACTCAATAAACACACAGCAAAAATATCTGGGATAAAAGAAGAGAGAAACTCCCATTGCCATTTTATTTAATATTTTTATCAATGATCTGAATGACTCTATATAAATCCTTGTCATGGGAAAGTTTGCAGATGCCAGTGAGATTGGTGGGAAGGGAACAAGCAGCAGGATTGGGCTATCAATACACTGGGATCTGACAGGAGTGAGAGCTGGCCACATGCCAGTGAAACATGATTTAAACCAAAAACAAGGTAAGCAATCTGAAACCAGAAACACAGGTTACACTCACAGGATGCTGCCTTGGAAAGGAATAGTTTGGAAAAGGACTCGGAGGGCACTGCAGATTTGCCATAGCCCTAAAGCTGCCATAAAAGGGGGCTGTGACCCCTGGGTGCTCAGAAGGGACAATGGATGATCCCAGCAGGAAGGATTCCTTCTGGCACACAGCTCCAGAGGCCACGATCAGGCTCTGCTCCTTCCTTGATGGAGAAAGGGGAAATACAGGAGCAACTCTGCAAAGCCAAGCAGTGACTGAGGCTGGGAAATGGAAGCTGCCCAGCGTTCTCCTGAAGGAGCCCAAGGTGTCAGCTTGTCCAGGATGTGACTGAGACAGGCCCTGGCCACGGCTCCAGGCACTGATATGGGATGGCACTTGGTGGGGAGGGCTTTTGGGAACAATGATACCTCCTCTGAGACAATTGCAAATTTAACCTTGAAGTCAAACCTAACAGAGACTGCCAAGGAGGATGTCCAGCACTGGAAGAGCTTCCAAGGGCATCAGGTGAAATGATGAGGTCAGGTGTTTTCCAGAAGGGGCTCTTAAACACCCTCTGGGAGAAATTATACAGGGCTTGGTCACACTACACGTGGCTGTGGGAATGCCTGGATTACTGTACTGGAGTCTAGCCCTTGCACAAACTGTTTGGAGCAGGCTTCTCTTTGTATTTGAAGGAATGGAGGGAGCCTGTGGAATGGCTCAGGCAGCCTGAAAGACTTTTCCTGGCTGCCTCAAACTCTACACAAGGGGATACTTCTGCTTAAGCTTTACATACTGTAAGTTATAGGGCTGTCTCTTCCCAAATTAAGCAAACAGAGATTCCCTCCTGCCGAGCTGAAAATCTCAGTATCAGTTTCTCCAGTCCTCAACAAATCCTCACCAGTCTGGCTCTGGAGAAAACGCATAAAGAACCCCCGTCTGCTCTGAGTTCCAGCTGGGGAGCTGCACGGATATCAGCGAGGTTTCAGGGTGTAACAGAGCAGAAACCAGCTCAGCATGCTCATCTTCTCAAGCTAAGTCTGTCCTTCTGTTTCCATAGATTAGCTCTCCCCTGCACTCCCCCTGCACGGGATGCCAGCCTGGCCACGGCAGCAGCGAGCCGCGAGCAGCAGGAGGTCCTGCCTCGTCCAGCACCAGCTCCACATCCCCAGCACGGGCAGCTTTTGTTCTCCAGGCTCCTGTCTCATCTCTCCAGCCCCTCTTACAGTCCTCCTTCAGGGCCCCCTCCAAAAGTTACTCCACAAAACAGGATCCTGCTTTTTATTTCAAATCCAGACCTGGCATCGGAGCAAAAATAGCAAGCGATCCATCACGGCACTGACGCACAAAGGTCTTTTTCCACCTCTCCCTTGGTTTGTGACAGCTGAACTGTCACAAGGGAAAATTCAGCTGCTGTTTGGACACACAGGGGACACGTGGACTCGGACAGTGGATACAAGAGTGTATTTCCTCGATAAAGAAGTGAATGCATTGAGTAAACGGATCCTACCTGTACAGCTCCCAGCCAAGGCAGGCTGTGAGCTCGTGTCACTGGGGCAGCTCCACTTCTCACTGCTCCCATTCAGTGTTGTAGTGCATTCTTTTCCTCTTTTAGCATGCTCCCACCTTCCCTTGAGGAATGGTTCTGACCTCATGCCAATTATTCCGGTAAGATACTTCTGCCCACTCCCACCCCTCGTCCATCACCCCAAATCCAGCCCCTTGTTCTGGAAAGTTCCCTTGTGTTTGCTTCCCCATTGGCATAGGTTTTCTGTCCCCTCCCCTGTGGGATCCCTGTGGGTCACTTGTGATGTCATGTATTGTCCTATTCCACCCCTTGGATGCCCTGGTTGGTTTGCAATGTATCCCCAACCCTGTGACACCCCCCTTTAAAAACTGCTGCAATGCTTTGTTCTGTGCTTGAGAGTGTTGGACCCTTTGGAAAAAACCTGTTCTGGAACCTCCACTCCCTCAGCCTCGCACGCCTTCCTCGGAGACCCCTCCGAGGCCCCTGCTTGTTGTGGACTCTGTTGTGCCCTCTCTGGAGGAGCTAGCCAGGGTCATAGAGGTACAGCAGAGAGCCACGTCAATTCAGTGCTGCATCCCACACAGCACAGCATCCCTTGGCTCCTAAATCCCACCTCATCAGTGGCAACTTTTCCACCATGGACCGGATCCCTGCTGGAGTACCGGGTGCAAGTGTTCTCAGCAGCTCCAAGTCTGTCCACACAGTGCCATCCCCTCCCTTGGGAGCTACAGTGATTTTATCATGAACCCAGCAACTTCCTGACTGCCAGCTATTGCTTCCCTGGAACAACAGCATTTCAGAGTGAATGTGCTATCAAAACAATAAACCAGGCTGTGCATGTCCAGATTAACTTTCATCTGCTGTTTCCAGGAAGGGGCAGCTGCTCTGACAGCTCCTGCACATTCCTTTGCTTTATCTGGAGCAGGGCAGCCCCTTTGGGGGGAACCTCCTGACCTTGCCAATGACTACAGTCAGGTCCAGGCTGCAGAACTGGAGTCCTTTCAGCCATGGAAGGAGCCCCAGACACCCACAGAACCCTCACTGCTCTTGAGTGCTCCAAGCCACGGGGCCAGACCAAACCTATCCCAAGCAATTCCTCCCCACACACAGAGTGGACCAGCACTGGCATTTCACTCCCCAGATCTGTTCACATTGCACCTTCTGCTTCCTAGTGCAGGCTGCACCTCCAGGAAGCCTCTCTGCCCCTGCTTGTCTCCCTGCATGAAATAAATCCCCCTGTAGCCTCTCCAATGTTCCTAGGCTAGCCCAAACCTTAGGGGGCTTTGGAGGAATATTTCATGGACAGGACAAAGGATTCCAAAAGAGGCTCTGACCCCCAGCTGCAGTTCAAGACGTTTATTCCAGGTGGTGTCCAGAGGGGAAAGAGGGCGTGCACAGAGGGAGAGGGTCTTTTCAAGCTTCTGCCAGGGAGGGGCAGCTTGGGGCGCAGCCAATAGGGTCAGAAAGGGGAGGAAGGGTTAAACTACATGGTTACAAGCTCTAGGGGTCCCTGAGGGGGAGAAACCATTCCCCAGGGGAATACAACACCTGCAGGGCAATTTCCCATACAGCTTACACAGCCCAATTAGCTACATCTCCCCGCATTCCACTCTGTTCTGGTTTAGCTAAGCAAGATTCCCACTAGAGGAGAGGGAAGGTGGTATGATTGGAGCTCAGTTTGCCCATAGTTGTCAAGAGCAGCTGTGGCTGCCCCATCCCTGGAAGTATTCCAGGCCAGGCTGGAGCAACCTGCTCTAGTGGAAAGTGTTCTTGCCCATGGCAGTGGTTGGGAGTGGATGGGCTTTAGGGTCCCTCCAAACCTCACCAGTCTGTGATTCCATTATTATCCACTCACTCTTGTGAGTGCAGCCTGCAGACCTCCACACCCTGGAGCTTGGCTTGGACCATCAAACCCTCACACTTCTCCAACAGTGTCAGGCTCAATAAAAGAAAATCCAGAGCCGAGGTTCAGGAAGGCAACCGTGCGTTCTCATGGTGGAGGCCCTGAAGGAAGTGGAGGTGAATTCCCCTACAGAAATTACCAGGATCACTATGGACTAATAATCATCTTTGCATCTGATAAGCCATTGGAGCTTTAATTTTGGTGAGCTGTTGTGTGCACAACAAACGCTGAGCGCAGCGCCCGGCGTGCACGGGCTCCGACAGCCCAGGCAGGCTGTGCTCTGCCACCAGTTATTCCCCAATTAACGCTGGTGTGATGAGTAATGGTGCACAGAGAGGGAATCTTAATTTGCCTGCCTTTAGAACAGGTTACTGGGGTTTCTAACGGGTGGCAAACAATTGCAAACCCTAACTAACCAAGATAACAGAGCCCTGGCCGGTGTCAGGTCTAATTTCACTGAACACCACGATCATTACATTCTCCTGTGGTGGTTGATTTTGAACTGGCACCAGGAATGAGTTATTCCCACTCCACGGGGATTTCAGATTTCATCTTTGCTTCTATCTTTGATTTATTGAACAGAGTTATTTTCTGGGTTAGATGTTAATATTTTTGCCCTTCTGCTAATGATAAGGTTTGCAGTTCAGTGTCTCACTGGTGAAGGAATCAGGAGTGTGGCATCTGGATATGCTGGAAATGTGATTGGCCACCTTTAGACACTTCCACTGCCTCAGAAACAATGGTGTTCTCCCACTTTGCAGAAATCTCAGTTCAAAAGCTTCTCCCAGAAATGAATTCTGCCTCAGGAACTGATTTAAATCAGAGACCAAAATAGAGGAAAAACCACTCTCCTGTTGTTTTCACTCTTCCCCTGCTCAGAATCTCATGCGACAAATCAGCTGCTACTTATGGAACATCTTCCCAAACTGGGTTTTTTTTCCTGGAGAGGCTGGAAGAGGAGGGCCTGTCCCACTGCCACTGGAGCAGCACAGTCAGCACCTCGCTCTGGAAGATGCTCCCAGTTACCTCCTATCAACCACTACTGGGCAAACATTTATGGTGAGAGTGTCTTAACGACCCAAAAAACTGAAAAATTCAGGAAAACTGTCTCCGTGTCCTGCAGGTGATTTCTCTCCCTCCATTCTCCCAGTACAAACCTGCCCATCTCCACCCTAAAAACCCCAGTTTGTACCTCCAGCTCTGCATCCTGGTCCAGTCACGATCATGTTTTCAGTCTCCCTGCATAATTTAGCAAGATTTTACTGCCAGAAAGTAATTTCACTGCAAAGAAAGACCAGTAAGTCTTGCCTGATCCCTTCAGCTCTGTCTAACTGCAAATTTAATGACCCTACACGCTGCCGTGTCCCGTAAATCTTTAATAAAAATATTAAAGAGCCCCAGCAGAGGATCAGCTGCTCAACCCCCTCCTCACTGACACCCCGAGCTCTAAGCCTTCTTCCCAGTATTTTACCCTTTTCAATAATAGATTATTTTAACCTTCATTTAGGGAGTTTGGACCATAATCCATCAGGCAAAATTTTCTTAAAGCCTCATGGACAACCAGATAGATTTATACCATCTAGCCTGATAGTTATTTCATTAGCATAAGTGATCAAATTAGTCTGACATGATTTACCTGCAATATATCCATGCTGACTCATTCCTGTTACAGTACATTTATTCGTCCTAAAAAAAAAAAAAAAAGAGATTGAGCTGTAAACTAACAGTGAATGAACATTTTAGAAGAACAACGTTCCTCTGGAATCTCTGCCCCTGGTATTATTTCTGTTGGGATGGAGCTCAGGCATTGCGGGGTTGTTTTGGGAATGGGCCGGACTAAAATCCAGCCAGAGGGTGCAGGAACAAGAGGAGGCACAAAAGAACTTTCACTGCAGAGAGGACAGCCACAGTCAAGGATTCCTGACTCCTTGCAGAGACACAGCACGAGGAGCTAAGCCTGGCACAAGGCACTCAAAGTGGGATTTGTCTGATCTGACTTTTCACAGACCCTGATGAAGCACCTTGGGCAGGAGAGGAGCAGGTCCACTTTGGAGCTTCCACCCACAGACCCACCACTGCCTTCTACTTCTAATAAAACTCCTAAAGGCCACCTCCCCCCGAAACCAAAAAAGCTATTGCATGGCCCAAGTATCTGTTTCTTACACTTCCTTTGCCCACCGTGGTGGACAAGTCCTTCCCTGAAGGGTTTGCCCAGAGCTGACTGCAGCTGCCAGGCCCCAGGAGCAGCCCCAGCCCGCAGGGGTTGCTGCTGGCACAGCACACAGCGCTCACTGGGGCCTGGGGTGCAATTCCAGCTCTGCTCCTGTGCTCTTGTGCCACCTTTAGGCACCTTCCTCGCTGAGCTGCCTTCCCCTCCCACCTCGAGCCTGGTTTAACCTGGTTAAACCTGAACTCTCTGGAGGACAGAGCAACTCGGGTACCTCCCAGAGCCCCTGGGCAAAGATGTCTAAATCTGCTTCCAACTCTTTCGGTCAAAGCAGAGACTTCTCTTTCATTTTGCTGTTGGCTGAAGATTCAGTTGAGATTCCTCACCAAGGATTTAAAGATGGGAGAGGAGGGAGAGACACTTCTCATACAGGCAGGTAGTGCCAGGACAAGGGGCGGTGGTTTTAAACTGCCAGAGGGCAGGGTTAGATGGGATATTGGGATGGAATTGTTCCCTGGGAGGGTGGGCAGGCCCTGGCACAGGTGCCCAGAGCAGCTGTGGCTGCCCCTGGCAGTGTCCAAGGCCAGGCTGGATGGGTTTGGAGCACCCTGGGACAGTGGGAGGTGTCCCTGTCCGTGGCAGGGGTGGAATGGGATGAGCTCTAAGGTCCCTCCCAGCCTAACCCATTCTGGGATTCCATGACTTGGGAACTTAACTACACAACACTGGTAAATTAAATTTAGTCTAGGGAAGCATTTTGGTATCAAAGGATACTCATGAAAGCTCACTCCATATGCAGCTGTTGGGTAATCTGTGTTATCACCTGAATCATTAAATTACATTTTAATTTCAACCCTCTTCTCCAAGAAAATGAAGCCGCATTCAATATTGTGTTGAGGGCAAAGTCAGTCAAGTAACTTTTAAATAGTCACAGCTGAGAGGTAAAACAAACGTCCAGTCATTAAAGTATTGGAAAACTGGGCCTTTTTCCGTATTTAATCCTCTGTCAAGCCTCCCCACTGGTTGGCACAGTAAAATAATACAGCCAGAGATGATTTTTTTCCTTCTACATAAACACTCATTTAGTTTCTCACAGAAAAGAAAACCCTTTTCAAGCTCTTAGGAGTTTAAAGAGAAATAAAGTTAAGTGTGACAGTCACTGAGGGGTTTCCAAGCTGCTGTGTTGGATCAAGGGATGAGTTGTGTCCTTGAGGAAGAACAGGCACCAGTGAGGATTCATCCCTGACCAACCAGCAAAATGCAGTGTAACTGAGGCTGGTCCTTAAGCACCATTGACTTCAAAAGGTTTTAAACACATATTTAAAATTATGGGAGGCTTTGATAACCTGGGACCATGGTCAAATCCAAGGACCTCTCTAGGAAAGGAGGACACACATGGCACTCCATGTAACCCCTTAATTAGCACATAATCTGTGCCCTACCAGGAAATCTGAGTCTCTTCTCGATGAGCACCATCAGCACCATGGCAGTGCTGCAGGAACCTTCTCCTTAATTACACGGGATCTCTGGAGCAATCACACACTGTGTAATTAGCCCCACAATGAAGTATTTCAGTAACTTGCATTTAACAAGTAGTACTGCCATCCTGATTGCCAGCCACCATCAAAAAGGTGTTCTTCTTACACAGGAAAACAGATTTTTCCTGCTTCTAAAATGGTGCAGATTGGAGAATTTTTCCAGGCTTTTCTAATATCAAGTCCTGTGTCCTTACAGATCTCAGGGTCAGCCCTGACAAGGGAGCTTATCAGGCAGAATGATCTCTGGAGCAGGTTCCCAGCTGGATTAAGCACTGCTGTGAATGGAGGAAATCAACCCAAAAAATAACAGGGAAAATGACAGCCTTTCTGCCGTTTGACAGAGATCTTGCTTTTCCCTTTTTTCCCTTGTACACATTCATAATTTTGTAGACAGGTAATTACATGTCTGATGTAAAGACCACCCCTCCCAGTTCAGGCTTCAAAGCTGGCAGAATTCAGTTGCAATTTCATCCCAGCAAATCACAGATCCAGCAGAAATGCAGCTGGGATGGAGGTGGAAGATCTCACTTCCAATTGAGGTGTTCAAGTGGGAGATGTGGGATCAGCCCCGGAGTGGCTGCTCTGCCTTTACCTCCACCCTCCACGCACAGTGAAGGAATGCAGAGCTGAGCTCAGCTCCCCCACAGGACAGGGATCCAGGCCACCCCAGCTCCCACCTGAGCAGGACTGCACCCCACCTGCTCTCCCAGAAAGGTGAATTAAATGGGCCCTAAGCCCGAGCCCATTTCCTACAGCCAGCTGAGCATCCCAGCCCTGCCATTCCCGTCTCTCCCAGCCCGGCTGTGGCAGGGGCAGAGCCAGCCTGGGCTCCCTGCCCAGACGTGTCCTTCCCTCCCCACAGAGCCCCACAGCCACATTCCCTGGGATGGAAACACTTCCAGCAGGCAGTGGCTGGCAGCCATGGGGCCAGCGAGCACACGTTATTGGGGAGGGCAGGAGTGAGGAACACCTCGGGGTTCAGGGCATGGCAGCCCGATCTTCCTCTGAGGCACAGAGCGGGCTCTGCTCAGGAGAGGAGCCGGTTTAGAATTCAGAATCACAGAACGATCTGAGCTGGAAGGGACCCACAAGGATCATCAAGTCTCACTCTTAGTGAATGGTCCATACAGGAGTCAAACCCACACCCCTGGCATTATCAGCACCATGCTCTGACCAAATGAGCTAATCCCAGTGAAGAATTACAGGGAATTCTCATAAGGACCTGGCCCAGAGACTCTGCTCCGTTGTCATGAGCTGGTCTGGGGGCGTCAGAGCGAGAGCTGCACTGCCAAGATCAGGTGTAAATGAAAACATCAAACAGCCAGAGAAAAAAACAGGAGTGAGTGAATAAACATTTGCTTTAACAGCAGCTTCCACTCACCTGGGTCTTGTCAAAACACCTTTATCTCATCACCAGCATTGCTCAGCATCAGCACCGTGCCATCCTAGCAGGGCAAACAAACCTTCGCACAAGATGTGAGGATAAAGGGGGAGAATAAAAACAGCCTCACTGGTTTGCTAGTGACAGGATGGCCAGTGGAGAAAACTGATATTCCCTGAACAAAACCAAAGACTGGATAGGAAATGAGCCCTGAAATTACCATCAGACATTTCCCTGTCTAACAAACACTTGTTCTGGAGGTCTTCAGTCATTATTATTTCAGGGTTGTGCTTGGGCACTTCTTTCTGACACATGCACATAGAACAAACCAGAGGTGTATCCAAACTGCTCCTCAGAAGCTCCAGCCCTGGGGACTGTCCCTCTCCAGCCCAGGAGATCAGCTCACACCGTTACTATTCTTACCACTGTCCCAGCACCTATGCTGAATATCCCTTGTGGTTAAACCCATTCTTGCCCTCCCAGCACAGACCATCCCTCCCTCTTTGCCAGGGCATCATCACCAGGTGCTCCCTTGCCCAAGCACGCCCAGTTCCCCCTGTCTGCTCCCCGGGGAACTACGATCGCTCCAACCTGCTGCTCACCTCTCTTGGTGTGTGCACCTCCTGCCTGCCCACTGCAGCAGGGACTGGTTTACAGATCTTTCAGGTGCAATTTCTATTTTATGAATAAAAGAAAAGATCTGGTCAATCAGAGACATGGGAAAAAAAGACACAGGAGCCCTGTCTCTGCTCAAACACGTCCAAAGAGCAAAAGCCAAAAGTACGCTGTGGATGAGCAGATAAAATCGGGAGCATCACAATTAAATTGGGATGTCTGGTCACTTCAGCTCTGTCACAACTGTACCCTGCTGGTGCTATTGAAGCCTCTCAGCTGCCCTTTAGCAGCACGTCCCTTTCTGAAGCTGCCAGGCCTTTGTTCCTCCCCAGAATAGTGTCCTGCTCGTGCACACAGGGGCAGGGCAAGGTTGGACACTGTGCGCTGCATTGTACTGTCAGCCTAAATAGAAGCTGATGGGATAATAATTAATTGCAGTCTCCCTGTAATAAAAGACAAGACAAAGCCGGAGATATAAATAAAATCATCAAAGGGACTCACAGAATAGGAGCTGTGTCTGCATTTTGTGGGCAATTTACAAGCCAAAGGAAGGTTGGGAACCCAAGGACTGAAAAGCAATAAAAATCTATGGAGCCCTCACAAGACCGTGACAGCGTCTCGCTGATCTGCCTTGTTACCAGGCAGAGGTATAAATTCCCTCAACACCTCTGTTGTTTAAGGAGCTGGAAGGGGAAGGGAAACCCGCGGCTGGAAGTGGGAGTGACCCCCGGCTCACTCAGCCCCGCACAGCGGGGAGGTGCCCTCGGAAGAATGGAGAGACAGAAGGCACCCAGCGCTGCTCCGGGGGCAGCCGGCAGAGCACCAGCCTGCAAACGGGGGCTGCAGCGCTCCGGCAGCCCCGGGCCTTTCACCGAGACGTTTTTAACTCTCTTTGTGCCGCCAGGGCTCCTTTCCTTCTGGCCTGCACAAAGGCGGGCCCTCCGCTGAGCTGCAGCTCGCCAGGGCCAGCTGCCCGGCGCTGCTCCCCGGCTGTCAGCGCCTCCAGCCCGCGGCAGGACGCGGTGCGGGGCAAAGCCGGAGCTCCGAGGGCAGCAAAACTGGAGACACGGCAGGGAGGACAGAGGGATACCTCCCCCTGCTCCCTCCCCGAGAGGCCGTGAGAGAGGAAAACTAATAGAAACGAGGGTGGATGTGAAGGGAGAGGAGGGCAAGATCCTCTGTCCCGTTTAATGCCTCAATCACACTAAAGTCGGACAAACACGAACCAAACACCCTGAAAGCTGACATGACACATCCCTCTGCTCAGCAGCCTGCCCCGATCCCCAGATCTCCCCACTCAGCCTCAGGGACAGCAGGACTGACAGCAGATGACCAGGTGCTCTCATGACGGGGAGAGGTCCAGCCCTCCCGGACATCTGGGCCAGGCTGGTGCAGCCCCTTCTCCTGGGACACGGGCTATTGTGCATTCGGCTCATCCATCCCCATATGGCCGGGAATCCCACACAGAGAAATACAGGCTTCCCTCATTCACCCCTGGAGTGGAGGGAGAGGCCAGGAAGAGTGGGAGAGCAAGGGGAGGCACACCCCCAGCCTCTGTGGTAAAAGCTTTTCTTGCTAAGTGTGTGCACAGCAAGGACAAGCTGGCAGAAGATCCCAAATCCCAGCCCCACATCTGAGCTTTGTTTTGTGTTCCTAATAAGTCCTCAACTAAACAATGGAGCCGGCAAAGTCTTTCTTCTACCCCGTCCCTAAACAACAAACAAAGCAACCAGAGAGGAAAGTCACCTCCTTTTCCTTGCTCCTGCCTTGCCAGGACTTTTCACCCCTGCAGCAACGATGCCAGTGGGACAGGGGCTCTGCCTCGCTGGGGACCTGCTGGGAGGTCACCAGAGGGGCTCATCCCAGCCCTGCCCTGTCCCCGTGCAGCCCAGGCTGGCCAGGAAGGTGATTTGGCCCCAGCCAGCCCCGGGGCAGCGCAGCTCTGCCAGCCCAGGAGCTCAGGCTGCAGCTTCTGCCTTTGCTTCCAAGCGGGGCACAGACCCAGAGCTGGGCTGGATTTCGGGACCAAGGCTTGGATCTAAAATGAGAAGCTGAGCCAAGGGTCAGCCACACCTCTCCCATCTGAACAGCTCTCTCTTGTAAGCCCTTCTCCATGCACAGAAGTTGGACTGATTATTTTAAAGCTCTTTTTCAACCTGGATGATTTTATGATTGTGTGATGCTACCCAAGGACCTAGAGGGCTGATGCCTGGAGCAAACTCAGCAGTGCAGCATCCCCAGCTTGGCTCCAGGGAACTCAAAATGGATCAGGCAGAAGTCTCCTGACACCTGGCAGGTGTCCTGATAAAGCCCATCCTTGTCTGGGTGCAGAGCTGGAGCTGATGGGTGGTGTGGGGGAGAGAGAGACAAACTGAGAGTTAATCTGTGTCCTCGACTCCAAGCAAGTTGAGAGCTGCTCCAGAGAGTGGGAGAGATCTGGAAAGCACCCAAACATTTGTGGGGCCTGCCAACAGATTCTCCTCTAGCTTGTGAGCAATCCTCTGGGGAGGGAGAAGGGATGGAGGCTCCAAGTGCTGCCAAGGGAAGAGGACACTGTGGGCACATGAGAGGAGAAGCAGAGCCCAGCTGCAGCTGTGCCAGCTCTGCCACTGCCCACTCCCGAGGACCACCCTTGTGCCACCTGCCAGCCGGGGTGGCCTCTCATGCTCCCTAATCTGGCTCAGCCAACAGGAGCTTCTTCTTCCATACCCTACCCCTGCATGAGCATTTTCCTTCTGCCTCCTTCTGCCTCCATCCAGGGGTGGATGGATGGGGAATGCACATGAGGAATTATCAGCAGGAATTATCTGCTGGTGTCCCACACTGCATATCCACAGTTTCCTGAGGTTTTAAAAGACCCCAGCTGAGCTTGCTCCTCAGGAGCCCTCCAGTCCAGACCTATGTCACACATCCCTTAGCCAAGGCCATTTTTAGAGGGATTCACTTTGTGCTCTTCAGGGCAGCCTTGTGCTGCCAGATGCCACAATGCAGCCACAGAACACAGGGATTCTGGACCCATAAAGCTCCAGAGAGTGCAGCCTGATAAGAGAGACAGTGGCAATCCCTATTCCCCCACCCAAAGAGCTCCCAAGGCTGATTTCAGTCACCATGCAGCTCAGAATTGGGGAAAGCACCTGGCCAAGGTCTTTGGTGAGTGAGAGCCTGTCACAGTTGGACACAAAAGATCCCTACAGGGACTCAGAGACGTCCAAGCGGGAAAGAAGGGAAGAACTTCACTTTTGCTCATATTTAAACATTTTGTGGCACCGGTTGTGGATTGGAGGATGGAATCATGACCCCTCCAACCACACTGGTCAAACAGACAGTCAATCAGCTTTTCTCCTCCTCCAGAAAGGAATGTAAACAAAAAACAGCTGTTAGGTAAACAGATCTATATTTACATTGAGAGACTCTTAGAATCGTGAGAAGCTGACTCCAAGAAGGTAAACAATTCAGAAGGCTAGGAACCTTTCAAAAGAACAGGGCAACAGGAGCCATCAAAATCCTGTGTGCAGCGTGCCCTCTGTGCAGGACACAGCCTGGCGAGATGAGCCCCACAGCTCCAACACCAAACATTTCTTAGAGCACTCAGCCAGGAAGACCCTCCTCACCCAGCTGGTCCAGAAGCTTCTTCTGCCAAGAGCACAGTCCTGCCTGTGCTCCTGACCTGAGAATCAATATTATTACTGAGTTTCAAATCCAGGGCTCATCTCCAGCCCCCCAGCTCCATCCCTTCTGCAGCTCCAGTGGGCTGGATGGGAGGAGTGGCCCAGGGCAGGCTCTGCAGAGCTCCTGCCCGAGGTCACATCCCGGCATTGCCGGGCTCGGCACAAGAACAGCACTGCCAGCAGGGCCCTCACCCAGCCCTGTGGGACTCTGCCCTGCTCACAGCAGACACACAACACAGCCACTTCCCCCAGCTGCAGGAGCAGCCCTGACAGCACAGGGGCCGTAACCTTTTGCTGAAATACAGGAACTTCAAAAAATCCCATTCTGGGGATGAACAGACGCTCATCTATCACACCTTCAGCTGTAAGATATCCCCTGCCTACCAGCAAGCTTTTTTTTAACCTGCATCCAGGCAACGGGAAGTAGGCTGGCTGATGGAGTCCTCACTGCACACACGGGCACAGGCAGCCCGAGGTCACTCCTGCTCAGGGCAGGGGAGGGAGAGCTTGGGAAGGCTCCTGCTCAATCGTCCAGAAGGTGATTAAACACTGTGCTGCTCAGATCCACACTGGCAGCCAGGCAGGAACAGGTCAGAGGTGAGGAGGGAGGATCTCACCATGTGAATATGGAGTGTAAAGAGAAGCATCTCCCTCTGATTCCATTTCCAGCCTCTGGTGCGGTGTGAGCAGGAGGAGCAGGCTGGAGGAGAGCTGCCTGTGCTGTGCTGTCACAGCAGCGCCCAGACAGGAGGGGGCTGGGACTCCAGCTCAGGAACTGCTCCAGCCTGTGTGGGGAGGAAGGGGAAGGGTGCAGGCACCTTCTCTGCCCACCCTCAGCATGGATCCAGGACTATCGCTCCTTCAGCCTCAGCAGGCTGATCAGGCAGGACCTTGGGCCTCCTGCCTTTCCTGTTCCTGAGCCGTCCTGCCTGCTGTGCAATTAAACAAGTGTGGCACAGATTCTGCAGGCTGTGAGCACACTCACACGCTCAACCAAGTGCAGCTCAAGTTTTTTTATCAGGAAGTGATAACACTGGACTTTGGGTATATATTCTGAGTAGTTTAGTGATTAGTAGTAAATATTCTCCATGATAGCATGTGTGAAATGCAAGCAAGAGCTCTTTGGATCTTCTGTCCTCGTGCTCCTGGATCCTGGGCTCCACATGACTACAGCCATGGGAGGTTGGTGAAGAACTTGCTGTGTCCTCTCCTGCTCTGCACTCCAAGATCCACTGTTACAGCCTGCTGGGGTTGTTGGAAGGAGGCAGCTGAGTGAGAAATCACGGATTTTAAACAAAACCAGAGGAATCTTGATGGATATGGCATAAGGACACACGGGCTCAGCTTTCTGCAGGGGTTGGGCAGGTTGCTGAGCCTTGTGAGAAGTCAAAGATGATGATACCAGCTGCTCATGGTGCTCCAAGGCATTGTTCCCTGCTCCTCAGAAGCTCCCCAGGTGTCTGCACCTCCAGACCCATCAGCAGAAGGCAGGGCAAGAGCAGAGCACACAGGGTGGCCACAAGCATCTAATCATGTGCTGCTAATGCCATGAGGAGAGAAACGCCATACCTTGCAGTTTATTTATTATTCTATTATTCTAGCCCCAAGAGCAAAACCGGATACCAGCAGCTCTCCATCCAGCTGAGCTCCCACAGACAGGTGAGAGCTGGATCAGGACTACGCAGGTGTGTTCAAACTCTGCCTCTGACAGAATTTTTACAGCCCCTGAGGTGCTGTAGCCTCACATTAATGCTGCAGTTGACTTTGCAGGCTCTGTCCCCCACTCGCAGCCTCATGATGCCGAGGTGAATCCTACAGAGCCGTTTTCCTGAGCTCACCCTTCCAGGCACATCAGATTCACCTGCCACAGCCAAGAAGCAGCTCAGAGGCAGCAGCAGCATCCTGAGAGGCTGCTGAGGGCAGAGCTGCCAAGTCCTGAGAGGACCTGCCAGCTTAATCTTTATCTGCTGGAGACCTGCAGGCCCTGAGCTCACATTTGTGGAGCACTGTGCTCACAGAAGAGCCCTGCAGTGCTACAGCAGCTCCTCTGTTCTTTAGAAGAATTTTCTTCCTCCACAAAGGTGTTGTTTTACAGGCATTTCCTTCTCACATGTCCCCCACAGCGTGTCTGGGTGGTGCAGAGCTGCTGGGGGCACATGACGTGGCTTCCTGAGCACAGTCCTGGGACCTGGGCGAGGAGAACAGTGAACCCAAGGGACCTCCCACCCCGGGCTGAGCATTCCAAGGCCTGGTTACTCCAGGATCCTGGTGCTTGGTGGTGTGGCCATGGAGCCACGGGGATCACAGCTGTGGGGAAGGCACTGGGCTGCCCTGGAGGGCTATGGGAGCAGAGCTGTTTGAGTCACTCATTGATGACTGACCCTAGCGTACTCCAGGGTGTAGGACAAACCCCTTCTCGGTGACAGCCAGGGGCTGCCTGCTGCCTGCTGGCACGGCACAAGGCACGGCTGCAGCTCAGCAGGGCTGTTTGTTCTCTGACTTCATCTCCATCCTCATCCCCGGGCTGTTGTGAAGTCTGCACGAGACAAACGCGCACGGCGCACGACGCCAGCTTCAGACAAGCTGCGAGGAGGCAGATTGGGCTCCCTGTGCAAACCAACAGCAAATCCAGCCCTTGGTGGCTTCTCTTGTGGGACACTTCAAAGGCACCACGCAGCCACAGCGCCAACGGGAAGGACTCGCTGAATACCCTCTGTGAATGAGGAGTAAAAATGAAGCACTTCTCTTTGGCACGTGCAGCCCAGTAAGGATCCCTGAATGCTCAGCTTCTCATTGAACCCAAGGCAGGCTGTTAATTCGTTATTCACTCCCCAGCCTGGAAGGGAAAGCATGTTATACCCGAGGGCCAGAGCTGATGAACAGAGCCATAAATCAAGCAGTTTACAAGACCAGCAATTAGGAAACAAGACGACAGAAGGGAGAACTCTGTCAGTAATAAAGCAGACACACCACAGGATCTGCTGAGGGCTCAAAGCAACAGGGGATACACAGTCCTTTCCACACTCCATCTCTAATTCTTCAGTCATTTGCTGATTTTCCCTCTCTCTTCTACTTCCTTTTATTTCCTCCTGCCCTCCCTCCAGTTTTCCCTCTGTTCTCTCCCTCCTCTCTTCCACAAAGCCTATTCTCCCAGAGAATGCAGGAGCACACCTGCTGAGCAAATGGATTTGGCAGCTGCTGCCCAGGAGCAGAGGCAGGTGCTGGGTACCTGTCCTGGGGGGATGGATAAGGGCAGTCCAGAGTGCAGGGTGGGATGGGGGAGCTGGGTGCTGCTCTCCACCCAAGGACTGCTCAGAGCAGGAGCCCCTGGGCAGGGGACAGGTCCTGGGGTGGTGATGCCAGGGGAGACAGTGGCAGTGGCAGAGCTGCTCAAAAAAGGAAGGGATGGGGTGACTCTAAACCACCTCGCTTGCTTCTGCCCCACTCATATCCTGGATGCAGCACCAGTCAGATCCAGCTCCCTTGACTTTGACAGCGACTTCCAACACCCTCCCAATGTCTCCTGCTCTCTTCCTCCTTCCCTGTCCTTTGTCATTACTCTAAATGATCCCCTGGAGAGGGGTCACGGGTGGCCAAGGGGCTTTAGACCCACTGCTGGTCCTGATCCCATGGGCAGCTCTGCCCCCACAGAACGCCCCAGAGAAGGGAGGCAGTGCTGGGGCTGGCTGGACTCTCCTTCCCAGATGCTGCATTTGTGTGGAGCAGCACTGTGGGCAGAGTCAGCCCCGAGCAGCTGTTCCTGCACACAGCACAGGCACACACATGTGAAATCCCAGTGCAGGACACAGCCTTGGACCACCTCTCACACCCCCCTGCTCCACGCACTGCCACAGCTCCTGAGCATCACAGACTGGGCAATCACAGCCAGAGGTGAGAGATTCTGCCTGCATTAGCCTTTGGCACTCTAAAACAGAGGAATATGGCTAATTATGAACCTCCTTTTATCAAGAAAGGAGGGAGACCAGACACTCCTTCAGCCATCCCAAGACCAAAGGGATCAAGTTATGCCAAGAATTAAGTGTGTGATTCTCCAGTGCAGCCTGGAGGAACCTTATGTTAAGAATGAGCACCACTCCAACACCCTCCCAGCTGCCTGAAGGTGACCTTGAGTGGAAGGGCCAAAGATTTGTCTGTTGGAAGAGCTGTCCATGAGAGGAGGAAACATCTCTGACCTTGAGCAGAGACAGATTAATAATCCAGCTCCCCCAGCGCTGGGGATGGGAGGCTTTGATGAGCTCTTTGGCAAGTGCTGTAGGAAGAGGCTGCAATGCAAAGTTAAATAATTAGGTCACTGCAGAGCACAAGGAAAGAAAGTAGAAATATTCTCTGATTCCAGAGAAGGAGCAAACAGCTGCATTTCCAGAGACAGGCTACATCATGCTTCACGAGGAGCTGGGGAGGGGAATGGGTTTCAAGGGAAAAGGAAATCCCAGACACGAGGCCATGACAACAAAGCATACTGAGCAGCTGGGACTCCTTGGGATGAGATGGGAAATCCTCTTCCAGGGAAGGTTTTTCCCACTCAAATCTTGGCAAGCCACTTTGAGCATTTACATTTCACTTATCCAAGGTCTCTCTCAGGCCAGCCAGCCATGGATTCCGCCCCCAGAACAGCAGGACAGTTTCTGAACTACCAGGACTCACCCCAAATGTGTCTGAGGACAGGGGAGATCCCAACAGAGCTGTGTGGGGCTTCCCTCAGGTATCCCAACCCTGGTCTTGCAGCCCCTGGGATTGCAGAGCCATGCAGGGAGCACCCTTGGAGCTGTGCTGCTGTTCAGCACCTCTGAGCACAGAGCCCACAGGGGGTCACAGGTATTGTCAAGCCTCTCGGCTGTCCACGGTGCACAGGAAGGAAGAACATCAGGGAATAACAACTGCTGGCGCTTGGGCCAAAGGTTTGTTTTCCCACAAGTGTCCCAGAGGATTTCCAGGGCATCAGGTAGGTTTGAGTGGCACTTGAAGGGAATTCCAGCCGCTCTGGGAAGGTCAGAGCTCCGCAATCAGCCATATGTTCATCCCTGGCTTCCCCCCACAATGCCAGGACATGTCTGCGAGGAAGGAAGCCAGAGGGAATGTGGACCTCCACTGAGAGAAAGCCTCTCCTTGGCTCCCACCCTAATTAGCCATTGGAAGGGCCCTGCCTTGCCAATAAAGAGTGTGGGTAGGTAATTAATTAGAGCCTATTGGGATCCCAGCACCTCTCGCCCAAGCCCAGCTCCGTGGACTGATACAGTGCTGATTTAATGGAAACACAGTGGTTTTCCCATTATGGCTTTGAGATAAATAGAACTGGTTTTTGACAGTCCTGTCCCACCACTGATGCTTGGCTCTTCACCCTGCGTGTACAGGATGAGACTGGAAAGGAACTTGCCTGTGGAATGCAGGGATGACAGAGAGAGAGCCCCTGGGCTGATCTGTGAGCTGTTTATGTTCTCCATCCTCCCTGCACCAGAAACCAGCAGGAGCAGAAGGACATCACAATCCTTTCCCACAGTGGGAAGCTGGAGGTGAAAGGTGTCCAGGAGCTGTAACAGGGACAGCAAACCAAGGCTCAGGTGGTTTCTTTTCCTCTCCCATGACCATGGGTGACATTGAAGCACCAAGGTGTCGGGCCCAGGGGAAAGAGCAAAGGCAGAAATGGCATCAGGAAATCACATCAGAGCAGCCCAAAATATTTTTAAGATGAGGAGCAGCTGCCAGAGGTCAAGGCATGATCTCTCTGGCCTGGGATGGAATGAGACTTTTCTAAGGGTACTGAGGGTCTGGCATCATGTGTGAGACCCGCTGTGCCACATCCCAGAGATCCAAACCAGAGCCAACTGCAGCACCCTGCAGATGCTCAGAACGAGCACAGCAGTGAGACAGAGCCTCACTGTTGGGTGTCAGGGCTGGGTTCATGGGCCCAACCAGTGACAGAGCTCTAGAGGGCAAGGAGTGCAGAAAAAGAGGTCAGCCTGTTTAGAACAAGGTGCTCAGAGCCAGACATGGCACAGGATCAGCAGTGGGATGGGCCAGAACAGCCCTGCACACCAGGGGAAAGGAGCCAAGCAGGGGCAGGCAGGATAGAGAGGAAATCATTCCTTCCTATGAAGGGAAAAGGTGCTCCTAATGCAGCCAAAAGGTGCCAGAACCACATCAGCAGTTCCCCAGATGACAGTTTTATTCGCTTATCCTAAAAATGAGAACAGCCCACTTGCAGGTTAGCACCTCCTGTGGCCTTCCTGTAGCCACTGTTGCTGCAAGACTCCAGCTTTGGATTCAGCCACGTTTATCCTACACCCCAAACACACCAGCACTAAGCCCGTTCTTCTCACTCACCAATTGCTAGGTTTTCCTCCCTGCTCTCACCTTCCACCTTCCCTCCTGAACTGGGTGAGCAGGACCGTCTGATCCACAAACTTAACTTCCCAGAATGATGGAATATCCTGACTTGGAAGGGACTCACAGGTTGTACAAGTGCTTCTGGAGCTGTGGCAGCCTCGGGGCTGTGACCATGGGGAGCCTGTTCATTGCCCCAGCACCCTCTGGGGGAAGAACCTCTCCTGATTTCCCTAACCCTCCCTGACACATCTCCAGCCACTCCTTCTGTGTGCAAGTGAACTGAGGGGTGGCCTGGGATGCTGCTGCTGCTGGATACCCCACCTCACTGCAGCCCCCGATGCTGTGAGGCATCCTCTGCCCAAACTTGCAGTTGTCCTCCCTTCCTAACAAGCTCTCTGGCTCATTAACCTTGTTTTGCTTCTCTTCATCTCCTTTATTGCAGCTGGAGCCTTTCCAGCTCCCTCTCCTGGCTTGATGTCCTTGTCCCTTGCAGCCCTGCCTCGAGGGGACGTGTGCCACGCTGCTCTTGCCCGTCTGTCCCCAAGTCACAGCATTGTCCCAACACCAGCAACGCCACACGGGCCTCTCCCAGGTGACATCCACACTGGGAGCTATTGTAACCTCTCCTTTCAGAGTCCTCTGATAGCCCTTGTCCAAATAAACTCATCTTGAAAAGAGCAGGGTTTTTCTTTGCAGCAGACACCTTTTTCACTCCTCTCGGTGGGCCCTCATTTTTCCACAAAAAGCTGTCAGTTCCATGAAAATGTCAGCTCGAGGCTCGGCAACCATCGAGAAACAGATCAAGTGGAATGAATCATTTGGAAAGCGAAGAACAGAACAGAAAAATCTATGATTCATCCACACCTTGGGTACTGCGGGCACTCGTGGTCCCTTCATCTCAAAAGGGGATCTCAGAACTGAAACAGATTCTGAAAAGAGCACAACAGATGGTGGTAGACACACAGCATAATTAAAAGCACAATTACCGAGGCACAATGAAGTAGGCTCAGACTCGTTAGTGTGCAAGAGAAAAGGCTCGTGGGGAAAAAGTCAGGGTGTGAAGTCATTACTGCTGTGAAGGGGGCTTGGCTCCTCACCTCCTCCTCGGAGCCAAGGGCTCAGGGCTGGGGATTAAGCTCAGAGAAGCACCCCAGGAGGTGCAGCCCGACCCCCCAAGAGCAGGGAGTCCACCCTCCACGTCTGCTCCTGAAGCTGGCACGGAGGCTTTGCTTCAAGTGTCTCAGGAGCAGAGGGACAACCACCTTCACCTCCACTACTGCCATTATCTCCTTACTCTCAAACATCCTCTCTTTTCTCTTTCATATTAGGAAGAAAGCTCATCCCAGTGTTCTCAGGAGTAAGTTAATTATACCAGTGCTGAAGGCCTTTCCTTGGCTCTCCCCATCTGTCATCTTTCATTCATTATGAAGGAATGAGCCCCCACCTTCTATCAGCTCATAGCACCAGGCCACCCACCAGATTTCCAATGAAGCTCTGGCGTGCTTTTCTTTATTCATGCTTCTAGCAGAGAAAAACACCCAGAAAGCTCCTCACTCATCTTCCAAACCTCCTTTTGCTGTGACTCTCCAGCAAGTTTGCCAGCACAGCACCAGGATCACAGTGAGGATCCCTTCACTGCTCCTCTGTTCATCTCCCCCAGTCTCACACTTTGGTAGGAGCTCTCTGGGACAAGCCTCCTCCTTTTTCCTGGTGCAATTCCACACCACAGAGCTTGGGTTTGCAGCTCTCATGCTGAGGATCTACCACAGGAGCTCCCCCAGCTGCATCTGTCACTGGTTCAGGATCTTCCTCTTCTGCTCCATTTCTTCCCAAAGGACCACACGAGGGATGTTCAGGCCCCTCACTGCACTGGTCCCACTGGTCCCACTCTCTTCCTAGACTGGTTGAGCTGGGCCAGGGCATGCAATGGTTTGGGCTGGTCCCAAGTCCTCTGGGGTCTGCAGGGAAGGAAAGGTCTTGGAGCCAGATTTGTGTGTGGAATTAGCTGGAATCCCTTCAAAGCCTGCGACACTTCATCTCCTCAGCAGAACATCTGAGATGCTGCACATTTATTTAGTGTGGTGTTCCAAGTTATAAAGTGCCTTTCCAAACCACCCTGCATACACACTGGATGGGAGCTGGCATGGTCCCCTCTGACCTTGGAAAAGCCCACGAAGAGGCTGGAGGAGCTCTAGGAGCACAGGGGAGGCCTGGTGGGTGTTAAGTCAGGGATAAACCTGCTTTGAAAACAGAACCTCTGCTAGCACAGAAATGGGCCAAGATTTTGGAAAAAATTTCACACTCAGTGCTGAGCACTGTGCTCCAGGAAAACCCAATTATCCAGGACAGCAGCCCAGAGAGGCAGAACAATGCCTGTTCTTGAAGACACAAAAAAGCTGACTGGATGATGCCCAGACCGACTGGACTTCACATCAAAGCTGGCTCTGGAGACTCCCTGAGTGTCCTTTCACCCCTTTACCCTCTGACTGTGGAACAACACCTCCCTAACACCATAGGCAAGGCTCAGGGAACAGCAAGACTCTTCCAGTCTGCCCCAGGGCACTCCCTGGAGCTCAGCTCTCCTCCTCAGCTCCCTGGCATGAGATACCAGAGCACAGGACCTTGTGGCCCAGTCCCTGAGCTGGCTGCCTTTTACACACAGGAACATGACTCCTGCTTGACAGCATTCCCACAGTCTTGCAGATAAGCCAGAGAGTGCCCCTGGAAAAACAATCTGCTGGAAAGCTGAAATGTTGGAGTGGAAGTCTGGCTAGCTTGCATTTGAATTTCAGTAAAAATGCACTTAGACCAATGTTTGGCTCCAAAAACCCTTCCAGGTCTGAAAGCAGTTCCTAAGAGCCTTGCTAAAGCAGTTCTTGGCAGTGGGGTGGTGTGTGCAGGACAAACACCAGTTCCACTGACAGACACGGGATGGCAGCTGCCCCTCCCCGACACCCACACACACCTCGGGACTGGCATCCTGTAAGGATGGCATTTACACCTTCACCTGGGGACCAGCATGCAAAACAAGGGCTCATAAAGCCACTTTAAAACCTGGAACATGACAGTAAATAAACGTGCAGCACCTCAGATGTTCTGCTGAAGAGATGAGGCGTTGTGGGCTTTTGATAAGATTCCAACTAATTCCACACACAAATCTGCCTCCAAGGCCCTTCCTCCCAAGCAGACTGTTAGTGAGCCCTTCCACCAAAAGGAGTGTGCAGTGACTGACTGCATTCCTCCTGCCAGGGCTTTCTCTGGCCTCTCCTCTCTTGCTGCAGAGCTTGGCCCTCCCTAACAGCGTGGCACAAGGAGAGACAGGACCATGCTGCAGGACGTGGGCTGAAGGATGTTGGGTTTTGCTGCTTGCAGGCGTTCTCAGGGACCTGTTTGGAACTGAGATCACCTGGATTTGCTTGGACATTTGTAGCCCCACGCCCCCAGGACTGTGCAGCAGCACAGGGGAGGGTGGTTCTGCCAGCAGGGAGCTCAGCCTTGAAGTCTGTGTTCAGGGCTGTGTATTCCAGGACTGGCAGGAAAATAGGGAGGAGCATGGGCAGCATCACAAGGGGAAACATGAGAGACTTCCCTTGGAATAATCCCTTCCATGGAGAGGGGTTCAAGCAGCTGTAGGCTCTTCCAGATTACACCTCCCAAATCCCTGGGATCAGATAGAAAGAGGCTGAGCTGTTGTTTCCACAGCCTGACTCTGGAAACTACACCCAGAAACACTTGACAGGGATGGTTCAGCACTGGCCCTGCTCCTGCTCCCCACACATGCAATAAAAGGGTGTGCTGGCAGCCCAGAGAATCCCCCACGGCATGTTCAGCTGTGGCTGGTGCCCTTTAAAATAATCAGTGCATCCTCCAAAACACTGCCTGCATTCCCTGCTCCTGAAAACTGCCTGCTGGAAGTGCTAATGTGCTGTTAGACTGTGTGTGATGATTATAGATGATAAACATAATTATTTCGGGTCCTGATTGCCTGCGCTGTCTCCATTCTGTTGCTGATGTGTGAAGCAATCTCAGCATTATCAGTTTTATGGGCAGAGCATGGAGGTACAGATTTATTCCTGAAGCCAAACCTTCAGGGAACAACCCCCCCGTGAGGCACAGAGCTGTGCTGTGACAGATTCCTGCCTCTTGGAATGTGGAGTCTTCCAGGGGCACCTGAGCACTGCCCAGCCCAGGCCACAGGGATGGAGATGGGTTCTCTCATCCAGCTGTAAATCCCAATGGGAGGAAGGCACTGGTGATGGAGTGGGAGTGATTTGACTGAGCTCTGCCCAAAGCAGTGCTGTCAGGCAGGGACCACACAACTCAGGATCTCATGGAGATGAAGAAAATTAAAGCAGCACAGTGGCCCATTCAACCTGGAAGAGCCGTGTGTGAAGCTGGGGCTGGGGGAGCCCTTCAGATTAGGGCCAGCAGATGCCTCAGGCTGGGATCCAGGGCACAAACTTTTGTTTTAAACCCCTGGCTATTCCATCCTCCAAGGGAGTGCAGTTGCTTGCCATGAGAATAACGACAGCACTGCTAAGCTCTATGGGAGGATGTTATTGTCCCTTAGGGAAGAGGGTGAGAGACAGGAGACACGAGCTGTGACAACTCTAGGGATCTGCCCAGGAGAAATAACCAAAGGAAGGCCCACTCTTTGTGTTCCATCATCTTCTCTTTACTGTCACTGTCCTGTTTGTAGCCTTGGGCTGTGAACTCCCTCTTCTGCTGTCCCTGCCACATCCTGAGAGAGATGGAAGTGGCAAGGTCTGGACAGCCTGCACAGCACCATAAACTTTGCTGCCAGTGCAGGAGGAAAGGAGAAGGCTGAGGGGCAGAAGGAATAGTGGGATTGGCAGATTTTGAGCTCCCCAAGCAGCCCTGCTTCCCTCCACACTAACCCCATCATGACCTGGCTCCACAGAGCCTGGAAAACAACCCCCTCTTTAAGTTTTATTATTAAATAAATAAATCCAGCCAGCCATCACAAGGCCCTGCAGCCAGAGCAGCCAAGGAAAGGATTGGAGAAGCCAGAAAAGCTCCAGTGAGAGCAGGTAACCAGAGACGTGTTTAGCAGAGAGCAGAGACAAGGCTCCTCACACGAGCAGGCTGCGGCCCCACAAACATCCCCCCTGGCCTGGCCTGGCTGTGCAGGGTATTTACACACACAGGCAGGGCGACGCCGAGCCCTGGCTGCTCAACAATCAGCTTTTCTTCTCTGCAGACCAGCAAAGCCAAGATTGCAGTGGAGGCGCAGCCCCAAAAATGCGCCTGCGGATCGGGGAGAGCGGAGCCTGCGCTCTGCCTGCCAAACTGCAGGGCCCTGCTCTGGGGTTGGCTTCACCGGGAGGCTTCTGTGGGGAGGAAATGTTTCCAGTGGTCAGGGCTGATCCAGGGGAGCTGGATCCCCTCCCTGGCTCTAGGAATCGGGAAAGCTCTGACTGCAGGAAATCTCTCCCTGCCCCATCCCTCCTTGCTCCGAGGGGAGGCTGATAACGCTGCCTGACCTTGCAGGGCTGCTGCAGTGCCGGGTGATTGATGCCTGAAAGGCTGTCAGAGCTCTCTGGATTAAAATCTCTCTGGAAGGCGTTGGGAGGCTGCACATAGGGTGCAGACACGTGAGAGGGAGACGTGCAGCTCACACACACACTCTGCTCCCCTCCCTGCCTGCAAATCCTCACACTCCTGCATTTAAGTATTTACAAGATGGGCCTGCAGAAAAACCTGAGGTTTAGAGCAGAGCAGCCAACACTCAGCTCAAAGCTGCCCTCACAAACCCAGGCTCAGCCCCAGCTCTCTGCTTTCCCTCACAAGACCAGGCCAATGTGAAGCCTGAGCCCAGGGCAGACACAGCCCAGCCCTGCTCAGTTTGGCCAGGCTGGAACCTGGGGCCTGTCCTGGCCCCTCTTCCTTTCACCCTCCATGTCCTTCACATGCTGCTTGCCCCATCTTTTACCTCCTAGCTGAGGACACTGGAAAGGCTGGGCTGAGCCCTGATCCCCATGCCATGGCTTTGGGAAAGCACCTCCTTGGCCAGCTCCCATCACCTCCTCCACAGGAAGGACCTTGCCTGGAGATGTGCAGAGCTCCTAGAGCAGATCCTTCACCCCTGGGGAGAACCCACCAACAGCACCAAGTTTCTGTGACAAATAAAAAAGCAAGCAGGAAGGAACATCACACTCTCACAGGATCCTCTGTGTTGAGCAGCTGTGCTGGGATTGGCTCTTTGCAGAATTTTAGCCAACTTTTGGGCTCCCTTCCTGTCCTAAACAGACCTGGACACTGTTAACTTTTCTAAATCTTCTCTTACCTTATTGGCTGTGTTTCAGAAATAGGTGGCATGAGTCAATCACCGAGGACCAGTTTAAAACATTGTAAGCTACTTCCCTCAAGTGGAGGGAATAAAAATCACTCAGCTGTGTGTCACAGGCTCTGTGTGTACCTCAGGTGGGAGGAGGATAATGGCAGATGGACACCTGCACGAGGTAGAACCTACCAGGCTGTCTGGAAGGTGTGAGGAGAACAGAAACACTGCCAGTGGGAGTGCAGAATAAACTCTGCCACTGCACAGACCTCAGGGCACAGGGGGACACCCTCTGTGCCAGATCCCAAAGGGGCAGGTGCTCTGAGAGCCCAGCAAGATCCTGCATGGACAGCTCATCTACATCCATGCCCAGGTTCTGGGAACATGCTGAATGCAGCTGAGATGAGTGACAAGTGCTCCTACACAGCATTACAGCACAAATGGAAGAGACTCAAGAGTCAAGAGACTGCTTAGAAGCAGCTTGAGGGGTGAAAGACCTGAGTCCTGTGGAACAAAGCTTTCCTGCCTCCCAGAGCTGGGGCTGTGAGGCAGGAGGGGATGGAATGGAGGGAACCAGGCCCAGCTGAGGGAGCTGGCAGAGCTGCTGGTGGGACCTGCACTCACCCCGAGGCTCTTTTCGCTGTTTTCCTCAGAGAAGCCAATGAATCACCAACAAAGAATCCCCATTTCACCGTGGTTCTACAGCTGTGGAGAAAGCAGCCCAGCTCCAGCCCTTTCCCTGAGCTGTGAGCTGCAGGATGTTTCATCTCCTGCAAATGGGAAGAGATAAGAGGGGTTTAGCACGAGGCAGGATTTGTTTCTGATCAGTCCGACAAAGGGACACACAACCCGTTTATTACTGGAAATTAATTGTGCCATCAATGCAGACGCCTGCAATTACTTCTGTTAAATATTATCTTTAATTAACTGTAAAATATATAATTAATAAACTTTCCCCCTCATTTCTGTGAAGTTTCACTGCTAAGACCTTATTACTGAAATAAATCTTCCTAGGAGCGCACGTTGACAGAACAGAGGAAGGTGCACGCCTCTAGCACAGGATAATTTCCTTATGGGAAGCAGAATTAGGAGGGAGGAATAATCACCTCTCTTCGTGGCTAGGACTGCAGAGACACCCCACTCTGCCACCAGTTGTTTCAGCTCGTTCTGCTTGGAAGCAGGCACGGAGAATCTGCTTTGGCTGGCAGGGATGGTTCGCTCTGAAAGCTGTCGGGCAGATGCACGCTCATCTTTCAAGCCTGGAGAAACAAAAAATAAATTTCCTTTTCTGATTTACAGTCCATTAAAGAAGTTTTCTGACTGTAAAGCTGCAGAGAAAGACCTTGGTGGTTAGGCTAGGTTCCTTTAGAAGCCCCGTGTTGCTCCAGCTCTCAGTGCTGTGCTGGAGCTGCCTGACTGATTTGCTTCCCACGTACATCAGAACTGTTTGGATTCTGGGAGGTTTGGGGATGGATCTTAAACCATCCCAATTAGAAACGCTTCAAAAACATTGCTGAAATTTGACTCCAAGCATAAAATTCCCCTTAGACTTTGTCTCCACTTGTGATCTTTACCTCAAGTTCATTGATTGCCAGATTAATCAGGAGTAATTAAAATATTTCCAAAGGCTGTTCTGGGCAACACTTTTTGCCTTGCTGCAGGTGACAAATGTTCGTGGTTTGCCTGAGGCTGGTGTTCCCTCCTGCCTGAGCTGAGCATGCCAAACCCAGAGGAATGCCTGCTCCATCACCATCCTCCCTGCCTGGGGAAGGTGGCACGAGGGAGGAGTGCACAGCACAGAGCTCCAGCTCCTGGGGATGGAGAGGCAGAAAGAGGCACGCAGGAGCAGAAGGGCTGCATGGCTTTTAGGGAAACCCCATGATTTCCCTGCTTTTGGAGGTACCTGGATGGCCCCCAGCAGAGCCCACAGGCTGCAGAGCCCTTTGCCCACAGCCTGGCAGTGTCAGTGCAGAAACAGAACCACAGAACCACTGAGGCTTGGTGACCTCTGTGCTCAGCAGGTCCAGTGCTCCACCCGGCACCACCACCACGGTCACCATTAAACCACGTCTTCAGGTGCCATATGCAGATATTGTTTGAACTCTTCCAGGGCTGGTGGCTCCACCACGTTCCTGTTCCAATGTCTGACCACCCTTTCTGTGGAGTTTTTTTTCCTAATACCTGGTCTAAACCTCCCCTGGCACAACTTTCCCTTCAAGGGCCTGGTTTGGTCCCATTTGGGGCTATTTCACAGATTCATTGAGGTTGGAAAAGCCCTCCAAGACAATCCAGTCCCACCTAGGACTGATCCCCCCCTTGTCCCCAGCCCGGAGCACCAAGTGCCACGTCCAGGACACCTCCAGGGATGGGGACTCCAAACCTCCCTGGGGAGCCCATTCCAATGCCTGGCCAACCTTTCCATGTAGAAATCCCTTCTGATGTCCAACCTGAAGTTCCCCTGGCACAGCCTGAGGCCTTTCCTCTTGTCCTTAGCAGAAAAGGAGAAAGGTTGTCACCTTAACCACTGTACCAAGGTTTTGGCAATGAGATGAACTTGGGAAGACAGAGGGTGTCAGTTCCTGGCCATCCACTACCACTTTGTCACCCCATTTTGCAGCTGTGGGCAGACCAGAAAGGGCTCTGTAGGTTGTGAGTGCTGGAAATGCACAACCCCTGACACAGAGCAGGTCCTGTCCCAAAAAAACATACTGGAGACCCTCACCTGCTACAGCCCTGAGTCTAAAGAAAGGGCTCCATTCTCCACTTCATTTAACTACCACTTAAAAATGGTGTTGGACAAATGTTAAAACAGCCAGCCAATTTGATTACACAAAAATTTTAGAGTCAGCAAATTATCTAGTGAAATGATGCATATAGAAATGTTAATTCAACAGCAACTGAAACCTTCCATATCCCTTAACATCTAAAGATGATAATTCTACACAAAGAAAAGGGAGGGCTGAGCACACTGTCCTTGCTGGAGAAATTACAGGAATATTCTAGCTCTCACCTACACTGTACCCTATATGCAGTGATATAAAAAGCAGGGGCTGAGGGAGCATTTAGAAGTGGGTTTGGGCTGGAAGCTCTGAAATCAAATTATTAGCCCTGGGTTTGCTGAGGGAGAGGCTCCTGTATCAGCCCCTTCCCACCATGTGCCTCTCTGCACAATCTTTCTGTATAAAAGTCGGATTTTCCTGTTCTATATGAAGCATAAAGGTACTTTATCGTGGCACACACACACTCCCACCCTTGGGAGTGAGGACCCTTTGTGCCCACTCCATTTCATTCCTCAGGATCCCCGCTGGATCAGTCCAGGAACACTGGAGAGGGAGAATGGAAGAGTTAAGCAACTTAACTCCCTGGCTCTCGGGCCGCAGAAGGGGAGGGAGCAGGCAGGCAAAGCATCTGGCTCGCCTGCTTCCCTAACAGCCTGGCGGGAAGGCTGCTGTCAATTCCGCCTTCTGCCTTGTTGGAAGAAAGTAGAAGTGACAAGAGGCCCTCCAGGCAGGCAGCCAGGAACCAGAAATTCAATTGTGCTACCTCCTGAAACTGGACCTTTTTTTGGAGACCCTTTTCCCTGAAATTGTTTTGACTTAAAAAAAAAGGACTGTCATCGCAGTTCAGGGCCAATTCATCACCCCTGGTCTCCTGGCTCTCCTTGCCTCCGTGGAAGCAGATTCGCACAAAAGGATTTCCATTTTCTGGGCTGCTCCACAAGCAGCCTCACCCACAATAAATACACAGGCACATAAATATGCACACACACACACAAACACTGTTATTTATAGGTACAGGCTGTGCCACAGACAGACGCACGCCGGGTGTGCTCCTTCGCTGTGTAACACGAGGGCTGCGGCAGCTGAATTTACCCCACACTCGCAGCTCAGGCAGCAGAGTGTGGGCCATACGGTCTGTCCCAGGGGCTTAGACCAACTGGTTATTGGCTGGTGCTGTTGTTCCTCTAACAAGCCCCTGGATATATGGCAGGGGCTGCGGAGAAATGCAGCTGGAGGAGCCTCTCCCTGTCAGCAGCAATCTGTCACTGCGCGCTCGCGCCCGCCCCGCGCAGCACAAAAGCTGCACGGCGGTGTCAGCACAAAGGTCAGCCTGCAGGTAGGCTGGGCAGGGCTCTTCGTTTCTGGGAGCGTGCAGCCAGCTTGAGGCACCGTCTGGATGCTGCAGCAGGAATTTCAGCCTCACAGATGCCTGGCTATAATTTAAAACGAGGCAGCATTTCCATTACAAACCCCGTTTTTTCCCTGTGGATTTATACCTCAGCTATTCAGCTCCACTTTGGGGTGAACCTTCTTCACATTTTTCCTGCACAACATTTAAATCCAGCCCAGCCTCTGTTGGTTGTGAGATGGAGAAGGAAATTACGTATGCACACAAACACTCACGAGCACACACAAAAAGCTTACACAAACATATGCCCGCTGAGAGATCTGTCACAAAAAGCCAGACTGGCCAATGCAAATAAGCTCAATTTTAAGAGTGAATTAATTTGACTTGATTATTCTAAATTATTAACAAGTTCCAGCAACCTTTAGAATGCAATAACCACACTCGAGCTTTCATCTAGGTTAAATGGAAACAGATAACTTACACTGATGGAGATGATATCAGTATAAATCTGTCACAGCGAAGTTGGAGGCACAAACCCGCCCCACTCAGAGCCCCTCTCCTGGCAGCAGTGTGTTAACACCTCCTGAAATATTCCAGTGCAATGAATCAGCCCTGACAGAGCAGAACCCCCCGTGTTTCCCTGGCTGCCAGGTGAAACCTGACCTGCACAACGCTCCTGTCTGCTTATGACTCGCTCTGCCAGGGAAAGCCCATTTTGTTAGGGTGGGTTTTAACTCTCTATCGATTCTACTTTGATGTAGTCCAATAAAGCACATTGACAGAAGCAATTTATGTTGGCCAGTGCCTCCGGTTCCAAGAGAGCCTTCCTGGCATATGAAGTGGGGTTAAGCACCTGGCAAGTACTAGACAGGTTATCCAGTTATCCCAGATTACCAGGTTCACTCAAGCCAAGCCCAGGCCTGAGATGAGGAATGACCTCCTGTTTCTCCCACTCCCAAGCAGAAATAGGTGTGATCCTCTCTGTGATCACTTCCTCACACACACAGAAACGTAAGCAAATGTGACAAGGATTTTCTCAGTCTTAAAAGGAAAAAGCTCTAAGTGGCCACTGGAAGGAGATGAGCATTTCCTCACCACTGATGGCACAGTGGAAACCAATCCTGGGGCACCAGAGCTGGCTCTGGAAATTGTAAGATGTTCCTATTCACATTTCTGCACAGATATGCAAATGCAAATTGTTCCAGTGCCACGAAGATCCTGATGAGGCAGTTAGGAATACCATGGATTTATCCTGTCAGCTGGAGACGTTCCTGGTATCCATGGGCTATGCTGTATTCCCTCTTCCTTTCCTGGCTTCATACCCAGACATTGCTCCTGAGGCTGGGGAAGCACTGACCAAGAGCATCACCCAGGGAAGACATTTAGGAGATGTTTAGGTGGCTCCTAAGTGCAACCTAACAGCTTCCTTGCCTCTTGCTAGGAGGGCAGAGGAGCAGAGCTGAGAGCTGCAAGGATCGGAAAACTCAGCTCAATTTAGCCACAGGGCAGTTTAAAGTGCCTGCTGCATTTTTCATCTAAGTACAGCAAATCCCCTCACTAAGCACCAGTCAGGTGGCCGCAGCTCCCGGAATGCTAAGTGGGGAGCAGGTATTGGACAGGCTGTGCACCAGGCAGAGCAGGGAGCAGCTGGAGAGGGGCACTGCCCTTCCAGGGAGGAGATGCCACCTGTCCTGTCAGCAGCACGCGCTGCTCCGGAGGCATCCCACCACGCTGGATTCTCATCCAGCCAAAGCTTCCCGCAGCCACCAAGCACGGATAGGGTTTCACTCCTCACCAGCTGGAGCTCCAGGAAAGGGAGGTCTCTCTCCAGGGATGCAGAAGGGGGTGGGGGGAAAGAGAGGCTGCAGTCGTGACACAGCAGAGATGGCCTTTGGGCACCTCCTGTGCCAACGGGACACTTGGGTGCTGAAAGTGAAGCTCAGCACTTGCAGAAGGAGAAGAACACAAAGAAAATGTGGCCTTAAAACCCACCTGGACCTGCTGCCTCTGTGCCAGGCTCCCAGGGAGCCCCTACTGCAAGAAGGGGGACAAGGCACATTAATTTGCCATGAGGCTGTGAGCACCTAACTTAGGGCTGTTCATTTATCAGAGGAAGAGCTGCAGAGCCTCCTGCCTCCTCACAGAGAGCCCTGTCCAGCACCAACAGGAGGTTTCCTCACCCACCCATGAACCCTGAGCTCCACGGGCAGCTGGCAGTGCCCAGGGCCGAGGATGGATGGCTGAGTGTGCAGGCAGGCTGGAGCACAGGCAGACAGCACAGGGAGAGGAGCAGCCCCGGGGGAGCTGTGATGGACACAGGCTCTGCACTGACCCCGGCGTGGCTGCTCCAGGATCCCCCACAGGTCCCACACGGCAGCTCCGAGTGCCGCTGGGGCTGTCAGAACAAACCCAAGGCTCTCACTGCCATCCCAGCCAGGGGTTATGGAGCTGCCACTCACCCAGGCTGTCCCCAGACACTGCCAGCAGGCCTGGGAGCATCGCCTGCTCCCACCTGATGGGCATTTTTGGATGCTTTCACTGGGAGGCGGTTTGGGAGCTTTGGGACCTGCCGAGGAGAATGAGGCCAAATTCCCAGCCTTTCTGCCTCCCCACTTCTGCCCTGCTTTCTCTTTTCTGGAAAGTTTTCCCATGCTAAGTATAGCTCCTAACAGGTGCATGACCAGAGGGGACTGTCAGGGGTGCAGCTGTCCCCACAGAGGCCTGGATCCATCTCCATCTGTCTCACTGGAGCTGTCCATGCTGCCTGGCCGAGCTCCTTGGACACAGGATGGGGGAGCATCAGGGATGAGGCAGGAAATGCACGTACACACACACGCACAGGGAGGAGGATTGTGCCAGGGAATGCCACGAACAAAGCCTCTGACATCAAACTAATGCATCCTTTGAGGCTTTACAGACCCCTTGGCACACACAGGCAGGCTGCCAGCTAACTCATCTCTCTTCCTTGCTATGCTACCAGCCTGATGCCAAGGTCAAGCTTTAAAGGGAAGCTGGCTGCTCTCTAATCCCCTGTGCCTCATTTGGGGATGCCACAAAACTCGTAAGGATCAGTGACAGAAAATATTTGACTGGGGCCGAGGCCAGTGTGATGCCTGCAGTGGTTCCCTTGCCCAGGCAGCTGCCAGCCCTGGCTGCCATCCTGCCAGCCCCACACCACCCCCTTCCAGTGGGGAGCCAGCACGGGGGCTGCAGGCGATGTAAGGCACAGGGAGCTGGGATCCCTGTGACACCCCAGAGAGCACAGTGCACATCAGCAGTCACCTCCACGTGCAGAGTGGTGACAAGGAGTCCCAAGTTTGTAGGGGACAGGTGCTGGGGTGACCCTCCTGGGCACTGAGTTGGCTCATCACTGTGTAGGGGATAGGAAAATATGAGCAACAGGGATAAGGGACAACCCTGCTCGCAAACTAAAAGTGCTTCCTACCCCTAAGGTGTCCTGGAATAATTCCAGGCTGGTAGGACATGAGGAAACAAGCATTTTGCAATGGCCCACGGGGTGTTGCAGCAGGAACAGCTGATGTGGCTCACAAATCTGGTCCTGGCTGTGTGCTGTGCTAACAGGCTGCCTTGGCTTAATGGGAGGGTGATGAAAACCATCTGCAGGGAAGGGATGGCACCGTGACATCAGCACACGGGAAGAACAAAGGAGGAGGATTCTGCAGTCACTCTGGCCCACTTGCACAACGTGCTCCAGACTGTGCTTTGGCCAGAGTCCCATGTCTGAATTTGGGGAACCCAGAGCCCAGCTCCCTGCTCAAGCTGCAGGAAACTGAGCCACAAGCAGCCCTCAAAACTCTGCCTGGGGCTCAGTGAAGGGGTGGAGGGGCTGGGTGAGACGGATGTGTATAAATCCTTGGCAGAGGGAAAATTCCTTCTCTTCTTTAATTCTCTGTTCAAATGAATTTTAAAATGAAACCACACTGCTGGTAGCAATCCAGTCACACCCTCCCAAAGGAAGAACGCTGTATCCTGGGATCTGGGGTGACTTTCCTTCACCCTTTCACAACAACTCTTTTCAGGCAGAAGTGCTGACTGAAGCTCTCTGGGTCTCCAAAGACCCTTCCATCAGCTCGGTGCTGCTGGGGCTGCCAGGCTGAGTTATCACAGGTCCTGCCCTCCCCTGCCATTAATACCTGCTCACCCAGGGAGCTCTGGCCAGCCCAGGCAGAGAAGGGCAACCCCAAGCTGCAGGAGTCTCCCACAGTAAGGAAGGAGGCATCAAAGGGAAAAAATAGGAAAATAAATATACCCCAGGCATCTGTGGATGGTCTTAATGAAGCTCAGACAGCCTCAGGAAGGGAATGAATTACTGGGAGTCATGAACTTTCCAGCTCACACTCCCCAAGGGGCTCTGGCCACATCTCATGCCCAGCCCTGTGTCCCACAATCTCTTTCTGTCCCAATCCAACCTTTTCCTGCTGGGCAGAGAGCCACACTCCTGTCCTGCTGTCACCTATGAGACTGTGCCAGGTATCACCTGTAAATCACCTTCCTACCAAAGCCCAGAGTGAACCAAGACAGGAGCAACACCCAGCACTTCAGCAGCACAGCTGGAACATCTGCAGTGTTCCACAATCCCCTGCCTGGCCAGACATGGGACTGAGAAAGGGTTTTCTGCTGAAAAACCCAAGACATGCGTAAAATTCTCTTTGCTTTTGGTTTTAATCTCAGACTCGGAGCTCCTTAGCCCCAGGACTCGTGCCAGCACCCCAGCAGTGAGCACAGTCACCCCCTGGACACTTCAGAACTGAACAGAATCGGTGACCAAAGACAGGAGCAGGGCTTTGTCCCTGGCCAGGGACAGCCAGCACCACAAACCCAGCTCAGGGATCTCAGCAGCCTTGGTCCAACCTCCTGCCTGCACTTTACCATCCAAACAACAACCCAGGGCTAGGGGGGGTCTGATGTGCCCCATGGATTAGAGCTGGTGAATTAAGAACCTCTAAAGATATTATCCAGGATCAGCCTTGGGAGCCCCAAAACACCCCTGGGAGTGGGAGCCACCACTTTACTACAAAGCCTTCAGAAACAGAGTGCTCTTCAGTCCCCAGCTCCTGGGGCCCTGTGTCTGCATGCAAAATTCCACTTTTGTTACTGCAAAAATGGCATTCTGGGCTCCCACAGCTGAAGAGCCTGAGAATGCGGCTAAAGGATTAAACCCCTCCTCCCCAGACCTACAGTAAATAAAGAGAGTTAAAGCAGTTCTGCAAACTAGAAGGATTTGAAGCCAATTTTGTGACTGTATCAGGCAGCTCTGGCATTCTTTGCTCTTGGGAGAAGCAGGGCAGAATAAAGGGGGATTGACCAGAGGAAGGGGACCACAGGCTCCCTCCTGTGTGGAGCTTTCTGGAGGTGGAAGGGGTGGCAAAGAGGAGGCAGAGGGAACAGGAGCAGACGTTTGAGGGACATTTGCAAATGGATTTCTGAGCCAAAATTTCCCCTCGGTCCCGCCTGCACATCTCTGCAAACATGCCTGGCCTGTGCACTGTGGGTTGAGAAAAAATTAACCTGGAGTCTGAACAATGGGATTAAGCACTGGAAAAGCAGGAAAAGGGTTGCAGGTAGCTACGACTGCCACTGGAGTGTGATTGTTTCCCTGAGCCGCACCGTGTAAGTGTCGGTGCCTTTGTGAGATTTAATGGTCCAATTATCCCAGGCGGTGTCACCTCCTCCCCTGTGTGCGCGCCCAGACCTGCCCTCCTGCCTCCATTCCCCTCCTGTTCTGCCAGCAGGCAAAAACACTGCTGCTCCTCCTGGTAATCCTCGACTTGACTTCTCCCATGGCCAGGGATGGGGGGCTGGGGATGCCAGACCAGCAGAAGAGGTGGTCTCAGGGATGGGTATCTCATCCTAAAGGTGGCTATTTGGGAGCTGGTCTTCTTCCACAGGTGAAAATCCATGTTTTTACTTAATTAGCAAAAATCTAATGAAAAAATTCTCATTAAAGTCATTCAAGCTCTCCTCCCAAATATCACAGAGAGCCACCATCCTGCTCTGCAGCAGCTCCAGCCTCTGTCCACACCTCTCCACCTCTGTCTGTGCCACCTGGCACTCACGGCAAGAGCCGTGACTGGGATGTCCAAGGAAGGAGACTGAGGGGGCCCTGCCAAACTACAAAGTTCTTCTGTCACCCAAAGGTTGGGGTTACACCCTGCCATAGATCAGCCGGTCTCCAGTCAGCCCCACAATCCTTGCCTAAGGAATATCCACTGAACACTCCATAGACAACGAGCCCCCATTCCCACATGGCTGCTTGCAGAGCAATGCCTGAGGTCACAGCGCAAAGAGCCCTGGCACGGGCAGCGCTGCTCCTCCCACCACGCAGGGTCAGCCCATGGGGAGGGCGAATCACACAATCCCACAATGGCTGGGTTGGAAGGGACCTTAGAGCTCGTCCAGTCCCACCCCTGGCAGGGGCAGGGTCGCCTTCCACTGGATCAGTTTGCTCCAAGCCCCATCCAGCTCGGCCTTGGAGACTTTTAAATTAATGCCAGAGTTCAGGAAGGGGCAGGCACTGGCATGGGAAGGGACAAAGCTGCTCTTCTGCTGTCCTAAGAGCAGCCCTGCAGCAGGTCACCCAAGACTATCAGCTCCTCTAGGATATCAAAAAAGCACTGTAACAACCAGAATTAGAGAGTTTCACCACAGGACTGGACATTTATGTGCACATGAACAGCATCTGCAGGGGCTCCAGCTCCAGTGACAATCAGAGCAGCTCCTGCCTCTCCTGCTCTGGGGTAGGAGCTGCTGCCAGCTGGGTCAGGGGGGAATCTCCCCTCACAGGGAAGTATTGCACAGTTATGGGCATTATGGGATTTTTATGCCTTCCTTTAAGGCATCCAGCTTGGCTTCTGGTGGAGACAGGATACAGGGCTGGGAGTTCTATTGGTCTGTTCAGCTCAAACAGTTTTTATGTCCTAATACAAAATTAATGGTTCTCTCACTGAGACTCCATGAGGCAAAGCTGCCTGCTCTGGGCATTCCAACCGGCAAAGCCAAAGCAGGGCTGAAAACTCCTTCCTTCCCAATGCTCCTGGATGGAGCACATCCCTCTGCCCCCACGTAGGCTCAGTGACCCACCTGCACAGGTACAGCCCCACAAACTCCCTGGAGCAATGCTGCACATGGTGGGCTGCAGTTCCCATGCTCCAGGGGTCCCCCAGCTCCCGCTTCCTCTGCCAGGGGTACCAGATCCACACATCCCTGCAGCACCAGCTGCAATGCAGGTGGGTTGCAGGCACTTTAAACCTGACTGTGCCACCTCCTCAGCAGCCTCTCCTGCTGACTAAAGGGCTGCCTGTCAGGTTAGGCAGGAACAGCTGTCTCAAAAACTGTATTTCAGGATTAACACAGAGGTTCCTTCTGATTGTGTGGAACAACACCTCATTCATCATTCAGAGAGCCAGACAGAGCCACTCATCTTCACTGGATGACACCTTTTATCTACCAACACCTAGACTGACTCACAACCAGCCTGTGAACCCGTCAGCATCTTTTCCCCGTGCCAGGGGCATGTTTTCCTGGCTCACATCCAGCTTAGTGCTGGAGGCTGGAAGAATTCCTTGCTCCCATGAGGAGTTTTTCAGGATTTTTCTGAGCAGACACTGTGCTCCTAGCGACTGGAGCAGGCTGTTTTTGTGGAGCTGATTATTTTGGTATCCCAGTGGAAGCCAAACTCTGCAATTGCCATGTGTGTGTGGCTGGCTTGTGGCTTGCCCTGAGGGAACCCATGGCACTGCTGGGAATTCTGACCCCAGAGTCCTGACTCAGGCGTTCTGAAAAACCACAGGGCCTGCTGCTTCCAGGCCCATCTCTGTGCTCCTGTGCTCTTTGTGTCTCTGCTGGGGCCAGCACAGGGATGGAAAAGGCAGGATTTGAGCAGTCATCTCCCACAGTGCAGCTCCAGAAGCCTCTTCCCTTTGGCTTTGTGTCCAGCAGTGAAACTGCAGCAGCTTCCACCATCCTCATCTTCCTGCTTCCACCTGATCCTCTCCAACACATCCCCACCTCACTGAAGGCTGCCACAGAGCTCCTCTGCCTCCTCCAAGCCACTGCCATAAAGGAATAATTGTGCACTGTTACTTACGGGGGAGCTTTCACACACACAGCTTCATTCCCTGGGAAAGAGGACTAAAATATTAGGCCTGACTCTGAAACTGGGAATTTCTCTTGGTGGCCCTTAGACCTCAGTGGCAAACTGACCACACAGAACCATGAGGCAGAGGAGCAGAGCCCCTGAGCCCATCCTGTGACACCAAACACTCCTGCTGTGCCCTGCCCTGATCACAGCACCATGCTGAACCCTTCCTTCACCCCAGCTCTGTCTGTCTAGGGGAACAATGTCCTAATTCCTAGAGGGACGTTGACCAAACCATAAAGATGTAATGACATTGTCTGGGCTGACACGCTGATCAATGCCTTTCATGCAAAATTATGCTTTCTGCAACTAATAAATATTGATCCTTTTTGTTCCTGTGCAGCACTGCAATAAAGAGTGACTTAAATGTCTGCCAGCTTGGAGCTTCTGCCATTGTTTTCCAGCCCCCAGCTCCCTGGCAGCATCCCTCTGAGCTTCCTACTGACACTGGTGCCAGTGCCTGATCCCAAGGAGGGCACAGCACCTCCAGGAACATTCACCTCCCTCCGTTCTTCAGTCCTTTGAATGCTCCTTATGTTACAGGGGTTCATGGGAAGCAGGGGGAAATAAATGGAATTGGAGGGAGCGCTGGAGAAGGGGAGCGGGGTCATGGCCTGGGTACATTTAGGATAATAAACAGGAGGAGCCAGGCCAAGTGCAGAACAAATAGAAACATTTACAACTGCTTGGCAGGGGAATCGTGTAAGTGCTAATGGGCTTGGTTCAGACTCCTTAAATCAACGCTCCGGGCTGGGCAGCCAGGCCTGCTGACAAACTTTGCTGGACACAGGGATCCATTCAGCCCTGAGGGAAGGCTGGGCTCCACAGGCAGCAAGTCCTGCTCTGTGTGCTCCTCTTCTGGAGAGGGGTCAAGCAGGACCCTGCCCTTCACACCTGCTTGGCTCCCCCAGCTCCTCAGCACAGTGCCCGGCGGGCAGGGCTCCACTGCTGCTGCCTGCACTCGCGATCCCAGAGTGATGGGATGGCCCCTCTGGCCGGGTTCTGGGACCCTCTTTCCTCCAGGTCTCACTCCCTGCCTCTGTTCTCCCAGCTCCCCGCCCCCAGCCGGCAGAGGAGCCTTCCCCAGCCTCCCGGGAGTGCAGAGAAGGAGCTGCAGCAGCGAGCGCAAGGTGTGAACCCAGAGCCGGGCTGCAAATGGATTGATGATGACAGGCAGAGGCCTGGCTTCAGTCACTGCTGCCTGGCAGCCGGGCTCTGGCTGGATTTGTGCACTACACCTATTTTGGGAGCACACTGCCTTCCTCTGCTGAAGGGATTGAAACCCAACGTGAGCAGAGTTCAGCTGCAAGAGTGAACCACAAAGCAGGAAGGGCCAAAGGTCCACAGTGCCCCGTACAACCTCGGTGAACCTCCTGCTCCCTTCCCCACGCAGGCAGCAGAGTGCTGAGAAGGCTTTTAAGGCAAAAAAAACTACAGATAAATACAGTGCCTCTGGATTACAGAGCTTAAAATATGATGGCATCTCCCCCAGATTGTGAATGGGTTCCCTGAAGAGCTCCCTCAGTTCTGAGACCCTCCCTTCCCCATTCCCCTCCCGGGAGAACTGGAGAGGCAAAGGGCTGCTGTTCCAGCAGATTTGCAGGAGTGGGAGTTGAAGAATCAATGAAGCTCTGAAAGCCAGTGGGGAAAGTCATTCTGCACCTTCCTGACACCAGGAATAAATGATTCAGCGGGAAAGGGGAAAAAAAAATCCAACAACCCTCAAATGAGGCTGGAATTACCCTCTGGAGAGATATTTCATCTTGAGGAATTGTGTTTGCTGCAGTGTTCATCTTACTGAGCCACAGCAAGGCTTTAATATCCAGCAAAAGGTCAAACCTAAATGGGAATTGCCAGAGCCTGCTGGAGCTCCTGCCTGCACATGAGCTCCCAACCCTCCCACGGAGTGGCTACGCCCAGTGTGAGGCCTGGAAGAGGGAATGGAGCTGAGCTGGACCACCTCAGGATCTCTCCCTTCCTGATGGGATCTCAGACACAGATCAGCCCTGCACTCCCTCCCTTTGGATGGCTACAAAGGAACAGACCTGCCTGCCCGGGTGTCTTGAGCAGGGGCAGTTTGGAGAGAATGCTGGGAGCTTCCAGAGGTTTCCACCCAAGGGATCTGCTTGTCAAGGGGGGTGGGATTTCAAGGCACCTGAGGCTGCAGGGGCAGCTGGCAGCTGCTCCCCAGCTGGAACATCAATGCCGAGACACTGGCAGTGCCCTCTGAGTCCAGCGCTGCCTGCAGGGCTCTGGGAGCTCTCTCCTCACGCCCATCAGCTCCCATGGACAGACAATTCTTCCACTTCTCCCATTTCTGCTTTGGTGCTGCTGCTGTCTCCCTCCACCCAACATCTGCTTAGCCTCTCCTTGGTAATTTGTACTCCTCTTCCTTCCCTCGGACTCGGCTCTGCCCTCTGCAAGTCTGGGATCGCCATCCCAGGCTGTAGCAGAGTTCCAGGGATAAATTAGGCAGACAGGAGGAGAAGGCAGAGGTTCCCAGGGAGCTTCCTGTCTCCTCTACACCTTGACAAAGGTGAGTGTCCAAGAAAGGAGGGAACTGAGCCCTTTCTGTAACATCCACCGTCCTCCCAAGAGGGCACAAGGCTCCTCAGCGAGCTGAGCTGAGCAGAGGGGGGTTACCTAAAGCAGTGCTGAAAATCTGCTTGAGCTTTGAGACTGATACCAAAACTGGTCCCTGACTAAATGCAGACCCTGCAAGGAATCAGATGAGGGAACTATCAACAATTCTGACAGCCCCGAGCCTTCCACCAGCCACCTCAGCCATCCCCCACCACGTGGAGCCCTCCTGCTTTCCTGTTCAGGACCACACCAACCTCTGCCAATGCATCTTCATCCTGCCCAGCAATTCCAGCTGCCCTTCCAGCCCTTCCTGATGCCATCCACGATGGGCAGCACGCTGGTTTCTGTGCCAATGTGGAGGAACATCCACTGGGGATGAAACCACCACTCTCACTTCCACTTGTGACTCAAGCCAGACTCCACTATGTACAGAGAGATTAAATTTCTCCAAGGTTAACACAAGATAATATTTTGTTCAAATATTTACAGTTAGAGCTCACCAGAAAATCAACAGGGTTCTGCTGGACAACACTCAACTATCCACATCCCCTAAAGGCAAACAGGGTTTTTATGTGGTATTTAAAGCATCCTGAGAAGCCATCCAGAATGAAGCCCTCACAACTGCTCCTGGGCCAGGTTGGGTCTGTGCCATACATCCTTGCCTCTGAGGGAAGCAGGAAAAACTTGCTGGCCTTTTCTTGCTGATGATGTGCCCACATGGACCCAGCCAGAGCAGGTCACCAGCCCCTCACGTGGTCACACAAACAGAGGAGGTTCAGAACTGCATCCACAGCCACATACTTGGGAAGCCCATGCTGTGGAAAATGGGGTCAGATTGCTTCTCCCCGTGTTTGGCTTTGTGGAGCTGTTTGTGTCTCCTGGATGCAAGACTTCCCTGGCAACAAACGGAGCTGTCATTTGAAGATCTTGCCCTTTCTACCCAGGATGTTTAAATTCAAGCCTCAAACTCGTGGTTGGCAGGGAACGGGGGCAAACAAAGAGGCAAACAATCTGCTGTCAGCTCCTGACTGCCTGGCCTGCACCAGCAATCCCTCCTGTCCATGGGGAATGCTGGAGTACAGAGGCAGTGGCTCCAGGGCCTGGCACAGATTTAAGCTGCTCAGACTTACAAGACAGAATGTAAAAAAACCAACAGACAATAAGTGTACTGAAACGTGCGGGCTTTGCTCCCTCCTCTACAGGGTCTGTTGTTTCACGAGCAGAAGGAAGAGTGAACTCACCCACAGCTGCACTGAACATCTGGGGCTTGAGGAACGTTCCCTGACTGCTTCTGAAGCTTTGTTTGCTACTCCCCCAACCCCTGACCCTCTTTTTGACATGTCAGCCTCTACTTGAGGCTCCCCTCAGCCCCTCCTGAGACTGCTCCTGTCTGCTGTGTGTGCACCTGAGGTTTGATGGTTTTCTGTTAGGGAAGTTTTCTGGGAGGGAACTTGGACAGAGCTGCTGTGTCAGCAGGTGGAAATTGCCCTCTCCCTCCTCTGCTCCTTCCCAAGGGTTAAGAGGGAAGGTGAGGAAGGCTGGATCCCTGTGTGAAGAGCTCTGAAGGGAGCACAGACATTGTTGGATGTTACTCCCACCGAGTTGATTTAACAGCCTCCCTTCCTTAGGGATAATCAGCTTTCCAAGGGAGTCAACGACTTTCTGAGGCTTTTCTTACAGGCAGTGCTTTCCTGGGATGAAGCTCCTGCCTTTGAAGGTGTCTGATCTCTCCCACTGCCCTGGGGCTTTCTGCTTACTCTGCTCTCCCCCATGCAACCACATCCTGCCAAGGCACCCCATGCCAGCTTCTCTGCTGGATGCAGAAACGTTTCCCTGCAGCCACAGTGTTTGCGCACGGTCCCCTCAATCCACCAGGCTCACGGGGAATGCAGGAGTGCACACAGCTCCTTCCTCTTGGTTGTCACCACCGCCCCTCTAACCAGGCAAGCCCCAGCCCTACAGCTGGCAGGTCAGCCCTCCCTGTGCTGCTGAATAAGGGGACACAGAGGCAGGGGAATGCAGACAATATCCTAAACAAATCTGCTGTTTACAAAGTCCCCTGTAAACTGTTTACACTGGGGAGAAAGCACGGAGGAACAGCAGCTGGGAAGAGCTCCACTCCTGTTTGCTCCACCGCTGTGGGAGGGAGTGGAGCTGATGCACATCAGGGAAAGGGTGCAAAGGCAGGAGAGAAAAGAAGAGGCAGCAAAACCCCAGCACCACCCACTCCCCCAGCCCGTCAGGAGCTCTGGCTACCTCAGCACTGCCTCCCAGAGCACACTGTGGGGAAGGTGGTCTGTCCCTGGGGTGCAAGGGGACAGCCAGGCTCAGGCTCTGAGCAGTGCCTGTGGTGGTGAGGCTGAGCTGTTCCCTGCTGCCAGAGGAAGCATCCTGAAGGAGCCAGCCCTGAGGCTCACTTGGAGCCGCCTGGCTCTTGGGCTGTGTGAAAAGCCTTGTGACTCTCATCCCTCAGAAATGTGGTGTGTGGTGCCTCCTGCTCATGGTTAAGCATGGGGCCTCAGGAATACCAGCAAGAACATTTCCAAGTGCTGGCATAAAATGAAAGAGTGTGTCTCTAATCTGCCTGTTTCCTGTCCATGGAAAGTTCTTTGAAGTGCCTGTGCTCAGGGCAGTGCTGGAACACCCAGCTGACCAGCACAAGGCAGGCCGGTGACACAGCCTGACTGCCCGAGCCCTGGGGGCTGCCACGGGGCAGGAAAGGCTCTGAGCGTGAAGAGTTAAACCTCAAACACCCTGGATCAGCCCCCTTCACACTGGAAGGTTGGTTTTGTTACTTGAGCAGGATGTGAGAAAACACAGGTTTTCTCACAAGGAGGGTGATAAGTGCTGTGAGCCCAGAGATAGTCCCGGAGGGGCACGGGAATGGGCAGCCAGCTGGAGCAGCAAGGACAGGGAAAACATCCTCCCTACACATGATATGGCAAACCCTGACCTGCTGCTTGGAAAGGAATGCAGGCACAATGACTAAAAAAACAAAAAAACAAAAAAATCAAAGTGGGCAAACTCAGGCTGCCCAGAGAGGCTGTGGCTGCCCCATCCTTGGAAGTGTCCAAGGCCAGGTTAGAGGAGAAACCTGGGCCAGTGGAAGGTGTCCCTGCCCATGGCAGTGGAATGAGATGATTTTGAAGGTCCCTTCCAACCAAAACCAGTCTGTGATTCTATGAATACAGGTACAATAATTTTTAAAATAAAGGGAGGGGTCAAACTCAGCCATTTGGTGTGAAGGGCAGGCAGGGACACCGCAGTGCTCCATCAGCAAGGGGTAAGGGGTGTTCATCCACATTTCTTCTCAAACACAGAACAACTCTGCTCTCAGCACCTTCAGTCTCCACCCCGTTGGTCTTGTGGGGCCCAGCTGTGTCCCTTTCCTGACCAGGGAGAGGATGGAGGGGTGTCCCAGCAGAGCCAAACATCCCAGCCAGCCAGAATGCCAGCAGCATCTGCAGGACCATTCAAGGACTGAGCTAAGAGAAAAACTACAGAGGAAAAAAATACCCAAACTTTGTCAAGCCAAGCCATTACAAAAGACCATCAGGTTTGAAGTAAAAAAAACCTCAAATCCAAAAACATTTTTCACAGCCAACCCCAAAGAAAAATTGTTTGGTTTTCGTTTATGAAGCTTTTGTGCAGCTCTAAAAACATCAGCCAGCTACATTTCTGAATGGAATGGCTTCTCAAAATGAAAACTTGAGCAATTTTGTTTTAAACTAAGTCAGAAAGGACTGGAGCAGTGATCCCACAGCAGTGCTGAGTGTGTTTCCTTGGCTCAAAATGACTTGCTGAGTTTGCCCTGAATTTTGTGGATATTTTTGCATGACCCCATGTGGCCCAGGCACAGTGACAAAACACCTTCAGATTCCAGTGCTTGCAGAGGGGCAGTGACCTGCAGGGATATCCCAGTGCTCCCTGAGCCTTGAGAAACCCTGTGTGGGTGGGTAGGCACAGTTTGGAATAGGTGTTAGGGCTGCTGAGTGAGCAGCCTTTCCCACTTCTATTTTAATTGTTGCTTCTGAGGGTCTCTTCGTAAAACCAGCACAGCCAGGGAGAAGAGATTCCTTCATGCAACCCCTCCAGTGTGAGCACTTTGCCCAAAACCCCGCAGGCAAAGGCAGAGGGACAGCACAGCAAATTCATCTGTCATAAATTCCCTCATGCCTGCTGTGACAGGCTGGTCAGCACCTGTGTCCCGCTAATGGCAAAGGGATCTTCTCTCCCCTTCTTCTTCCCAGGGGTTTTATTACTACAAACCTTGAAAACACAGACAAAATGGCCGGGAATTAACCCACACATTTTCCCAGCATGAAGCTCCAGACCCACGCGTCAGGCAATGTCCCAAAATCATCTGCTGGGATGCTGTCCCAGACATCTACCTCGAGCAGCCCTGCACTCTCAGCCTCGTCCCTGCCCGTTGATTAGAGGATGGCTGGGATATGGTCTGTGCCCCGGGGAGCTGGGGAAAGGGAAAAGCAGAGCTGCGAGGTGGCAGTGGCCTGGTCTGGGTGAGGATCCGTGCTCCCCGTGCCTGCCCCAGGTCAGGGAGCAGTGGGAGCTGCCCTCCACCCTGCATCTCCTCACCCCTGTTCCCACACAGCCCTCCCTGCTGGCACGCTGAGGGCCCTTCCTGCATGGAAGTACTCAGGAATTCTTGCAATTCCTTCCCTGTCGTCCCCAAGGCGGCTGTGCTGTGTGGAAGAGCGCCACAGAGCAGCAATTCGGGGCAAAGCCAGCCTGCCAGGGGAGGAGGCACTGAGGTCACACCCGTGCTGCTCCAGAGCTGCACAGGGAGAAAGCCCTGACCCAGCTCCGGAGGGAACGGCAGCTCCTAAGTCAAACCCAAGTAATAAGATGGTCTTGTAGGGGGAAAGATTAATCATTATTGGCAGCAAAGAATGTGCAAGGCTAACAAAAGCTAAAGGGTTTTTTATTACAGTCCAACTGCAGCTGGGAGGACAATGTTAGCTAAGAATCATTAAATCTGTTGCAAGGATAAATTTTCTTTGATCCAAGCCATAAAATGGGAGTGAAATCCTCTTAAGCCAGCAGCAGCTCCTAATGGAACAGACATTAATATTTTTTTGCAAACCAATAATAAAAAATAAAAAAGGGTTAGATTATTAAGTGAATAGATTAGGCTCCCAAATGGTAAATATTTACTCAAGCAAAACCTGCCTAATTTAATACCTACCTCAATTAATTTTTCAGCTTGGGATTATAATTGAAAGGAATAAGGGCATTTTCTGGCTGTACAAACAGGGATTTGTGAATTCTGTTTGCCCAGAATTCAGGCAGGAGAAGGAGGACCTAGGGAAACTTTCCCTTGCTAACCCCTAGGTAACATTAGTGCTGCTGGATGTGCCAGTGATGAGCTGGCAGCTTCTGCAAGCCTGGAAGATGGAAGGTGAAGCCAAGGTCCCCTCTCACAGTTGGTCATTAAATTTCCTGAAACATCTGACCAGGAGGTCCCTCCTGATATTATCAATTATAAAATAATATTACAGAAAAATGGAAGTAATTTCTTACTGCGGTCTGATTTAGTCCTTGCTTTCAGGGCAAGCTTGGGTATTCCTGCTGCAGTGCTTTTCCCTCTCTGCCGCACACGGGAGATGTGGGAAGGGAGTGGAGCTCTGAGCTCCAGCATTCACAGGGGCTCTGTACACCCGGGTGGGAAAATTTACCAACCCAATCCCTTCCTTGGGACAGGTGGTGCAAAGAGAGTGTGTCCAGGGAGCCTTTCCCACTTCAGACACTCCTCCTCTATGCTCTGGACAATCTTCTTCCTCCTCCATGGGCTGTGCTTCCTTCCCACTCTCCAGAGGTGTCCTTGGATGCTCAGACCTTTCAGGCCTCTAAAAGGTTACCTGATCTAGACACGGCCTCTGCACAGAGGAGCTTTGCATCAGCAAGGCAGGGGAGGATTCTGTCCCTGTGCCCCTCAGGTGAGACCCCACCTGCAGAGCAGCCTCAGCCCTGGGGCCCAGCACAGGAGGGACCTGGAGCTGCTGGAGCCAGGCCAGGGGAGGGCACGGAGCTGCTCTGAGGGTGGAGCCCCTCTGCTCTGAGCCAGGCTGGAGAGCTGGGGGTGCTCACCTGGAGAGGAGAAGGCTGCAGGGAGAGCTCAGAGCCCCTGGCAGGGCCTGAAAGGGCTTCAGGAGAGCTGGAGAGGGGCTGGAGAGAGGGGAGGGAGGGACAGTGATGCCTTGGGAGGGCTGGCCTGGAGCAGCGACTGGACAGAGCTAGAGAATAAAGCAGAGATTTATTGAAAGGCCTTTAGGGCACACCTTGGACAGGACAAGAGCCTGGCCAGGGCTACACCCAGGGTGGACTAAGAATGGTCACAAAATGCACAAACGGTCATGAGGTCTTACATTTTTATAAGTTTTGGTTCATTTGCATATTGGGCGTTAATTGTCCAATTGCAGCTCCAGGCTGTGAGGTCCCATCCTTCTTGTTCCACCCTTGTTTGTGCTTTGGGGCTGAAAGTTGTCCTTGGTGTGCAGCAGGAAAAGGATTTATTTTGTGTCCCTGCTCTGTGAAGAGCCGAGTGACCCTGACTGTGAGCTCAGAGCTGAACCCCTGGGCAGCACAGGATGTGAAATACATGAAGGCTCAAACTTAAGACATCAATAGGACAAGGAGGAATGGCTCCCACTGCCAGAGGGCAGGGTTAGATGGGATATTGGGAAGGGATTCCTGGCTGTGAGGGAGGTGAGACCCTGGCACAGGGTGCCCAGAGCAACTGTGGCTGCCCCTGGATCGCTAGAAGTGTCCAAGTTCAGGTTGGACAGGGCCTGGAGCACCCTGGACTAGTGGAAGGTGTCCCTGTCTGTGGCAGGGGGTGAGACTGGATGAGCTTTAAGGTCCCTTCCAGCCAAAAGAGGCTGGGATTCTCTGATTCTATGATTTTTGCAGCTCATATCCACAAAGCACATTGCTGTGCTCAGTAACAGCCATCCACAACCACTCCCTATCCCCACCACCTGCACCACAGCTCTCCCCTACAGACGAAGATTCCTGGAGCAGACCCACACCCCACTACCAAGGGGCTGTCTCCCCATGAGCTGTGCCCTGGAAGGAACCACACAGCTGCCAACCAACTCTGACATCCTGCTCCTGGAAGCACGCACTGCAGTAAGAGGGAAGGAGGGAAACATTTGAGTGCAAACCTCCCTGCCTGCAAGCACTTCTCATCCCGGCTTGACCAGCTCAAACTCAGCTCCAGGAGTGTAAACTTCAGCGCATGTCTGAAGTATTTTGGGGAGGAAGATGAGAAAGCACATGGGTTTATCTGACATAGATCTTGCTGTCATGTCAGAGCTCTGTTGCTTTTGTTTTCCAGACAGGAACCTCGCTGGCGAGTGCTGGCGAGTGCTGCAGGCTCCTGCAGGCTCTCCACACTAACTCCTGGTGCAGGTCTGGTTGTATGTTGTGCACAAGGGTCAGTGGGGACAAAAATGAGAGAGAGAGAAATGGATTCAATAATGAAATCTTGAACTAAAAATGTGTCTGGTCAGATGACAGTGACAGAGAAGGCCAGGAGTACTTTAGACCCAAACAGCTCTTAAATCCAGGTAAGAAATGGGACATCTGTGGCAACAGCAGAATCATCAGAAATAGCAGCTAATCCCAAATTGGGAGCAAGTAAAGTCCAGAGCTTGCCAGGGAACAACATGTCAGCAGGATTACGGGCAAACCTTACAGGGCAGCTGTGATTCTGAAGGCCTGAGAAGCAAATTGTGATCAAAGAGCCAGGCAGGCACAAGAGGAAACAGCATGGAACCCAGAATCCTTCTCCTGAAGGCAGATGGAGGTGAGTGACAGCCCAGCAGATCCTTTCCAAATCACCCCCTGGGTCCCAGGAGCAATGGATGGGGGACTGCTCACGTGACGCTGACTGACACGCTGCGAGATTGTCTGTGGGAAAGGAACGAGAGGGGTAATTTTATTGTCATGTCCCGCAGGGGGGTGTAAGGAAAATCACAGCATGAGAAAATGACAGTGTATCTGTCTGAGGTCATTTGCATGCCCAGATAATCTGTGGGAGGAGAGCCAGAGTTGCTGTACTCCACAGAGGCAACACCACGACAATGGGCCCGGGAACGGGGAGATTTGCAAGCCCTGAAACCAGCCTGGTGTTTGCTGCTCTCAGAAACCAAAATTCATCATTCAGGCTTCCAATGATTACACTTTCCTCCCTCATCATGGGCTGTGTGATGGTCTCATCCTGCTGATGGCACAGAGGGACAGTCCCATGCTCAGAAGTGTGCCCACACCCCAAGGACACACTAAGGGGACACAAAGACAGGCAAAGGAGCACACCATGAAGGCAGACACTGGGCAGCAGCAGCTGTGGGCAGCCAGTGCAGCCCAGCAGATTTCAGCAGGGATGTAGAAGAAGGAAGAAAGGCTTTGTCAGTGGTAACAGGTTGCTCCTCTGCTGCAGAGGGAGTAACCTGGGAGAAACACGCGGTGGCAGGTGGGAACTGCCGTGGCTGGCAGGAGAACTGGGTATCTCTGCAGTGAAAATCCAGCTGATGGTCAGGCAGAGCAGGGCCAGAGGGACAGGCTGCCTGCAGGAGGCACAGGCACTTCACAGGGAGCGTGAGGGACATGGTGACAGGTTGGTGAGACTCCCTCACACAGCCCTTTCACTCTGCACTGCCAGAGGCTCCCAGGAGAACCCTGGTGATAAGGTGTGTGGGACTCTGCACAGCACTGATAAGTGTGGCAGAAATCTGATTGCTTCGAAAACCTGGGCATTCCAAAGGGATTTCAGCTGGGTGCACAAGGAGGACGAGTTGGATTTTAGAGATAACCTTTGGGCAGAAGCATCCAGCTTTCAGCAGAGCTCAGATATGAGTATTTAAGGAAAGGTCAAGTCAAAGAGAATGGAGGGGGTGAGTGGATGGTGGGAAAGAGACATCAAGAAAGGAGCAGGGAAGAGCAAGTATGAGGAGATTTAAAACTCTTGAGCTGAAGGCAGGAGGTAGGTGTCCAGGAAGAGCTGTCAGAAAGCAGAATGTGAATTAATTTGGACCGTGCAGGACGATTTAGGAGGAAAGTGATGGCTCTGTGAGTCATCAGCAGGACATTAAATATGCAAAATTTGTAAATAAGGTCACCCGAGAGGGAACACAGAGCCAGAGGAGAGGATGGCTGGGCAAATAGCCAAGGATGGAGCAGGTGAAGTAGCTGACAGTACCTGAGGATTGTCAAGCAGGGCAGACACAGCCTCAGATCCATCAAGGCAGGGGGAACCCTGTCCTCCTTGGGCAGAGGGGAATAACAAACCTCCCCCTCCACCAACAGGTAGACTTGTCCCTGCCAGGCCCAAAGAGAAAGCAAACTGTGATAGCAGCGTGCCAGTGGTAGCCAGAAATTGGAAAGGACAAGCCCACAGCTGCAGCTGGCAGGGAGCTGTGTGGAAGCTGAGCCTACCCAGCACATTCAGCTGCCTCCCAGGCGCTGGAAGAGCCAGAGCTCGTGTCTGTGACTGCAGGGGCAGGAGCAGTGGGATCCTGAAGGCTCAGCTGACCCCAGGTTACAGAGCCAGCTGGGCACACGCCAGGGCTGAGCTCGCCCGCTCACCTGGAGCTGGCTGGGAAGCAGAAGGCAGCTCCAAGGGAGCGCCAGGTTACCTTGGTGCTGGCAATGGCCTCTCATTTGTCAGCGAGGGACGCGGGCAATTTACACGGGCATGCGGGAGTGCTGCAGGTGTCAGGCAGCCACCCTGAGAGCTCAACACAACAAAGGGATCCTGAAGAAAAGCAGATCCATTTCCAGCTGCAGAGAGGCTCTTAGCAGGTCCAGCAAGCCCCAGGCAGAGCTAGGAGAAGGGGGGCTGGGAACGGACCACTGGGACAATGGTCCGAGAACAAAAGGGCTGCAGTAAAGGGCTTATTCTGGCCATTAAGCCAGGTTTAAGCAATTTTGCTGCTGCCTAATCCGAGGCTAATAATGAGCCAGGCTTTCAACCTGGAAACGCCTGGCCAAGTCAGTGGAGAAGAGAGGGTGAGGCACTTGGGCAGTCCAGACATTGTTTCTGTCTGCATGTTCACGACAAAGGCAAACCACTTTCAGGTTTAAAGTACACAATCCCTGATGGAAGCAAGATTGTACAGACCTGACGTGGTGCTGTGATGGGTGAGGAGCCTTAACATCTCTGGTACAACCCCCAGAGGCAAAGTTCAGTGAACTGGTGCCAGGGTGACTGGCAGAGGCTATCCAAGAGCCAGGCTCCATGAAATGCAGTTAGTCAGGACACAGTGGCCTGGTCTCTGCAGGCTGCCTACTTTCCTGTTTACCTGACCCAGCAATCCAGAATTTCTTTTACACAGCTTAATTTATAAAAGAATCCAGTCTGCAAAGCACAGCTTAGCCTACATTTCCACTACCAGACTTCATCAGATCACTCCAGGCTCTGAGACCACTGTCTCCACACAGCAATAGACATTATCCTCAGGCTTTGTGTGTGTTTATGTTACCCTTCCATTTTCCCTTCAGATATGACATGCAATTCCTAGAAAATATGTTATAAACTCTTCTGCTCTGGAGTTCTGCCACCTCTGATTGCACTCATTTGAGCCAAGGATGTTGTTTCAAAGTAAATCAATAAACAAGGCTTAAAAGGGTCCTACAGACAGAGGCTGGGGCAGCACCACTTCCCCTCCCCAGTTATCTCTGCTCTGCTTCAACCTAACCAAGTAAATGGCTGAAATCCGAACAGGAAAACACTTCCCAAAGCTCCCAGAGTTGCTTTACAGTAAGGAGCAGGGGCAGGGCCTGCCCTGAACCTGGGATGGCCCCCCAGTGTTGAGAGCCCCTGGATCACCAAATGAGCACGAGTGGGTGTCACACACAGTCAGGGGGGTGGGAGGGTCTCCCAGGGACCATCGGCAGGGATACCCTCCCTGCCAGCCTGTGGTACCACGGGGGGCTGCAGCCAGGCTCTCCTGGAGGCACCCACGGAAACATCTCGACCCCAGTGAGAGACTGGAATGGCAAACCTGGGAAGCCTGGATTCAGAAAGGGGCCATGCACCTCCCACTCTTACTGCAGACATTTGGAGCCCCTCAGGCTTGCAATCACATGGAGACAGCACATCCAAGCAGACCACACCTAGATTTATTTGGGAATCCCAGGGGAGCACATCTTCACCCCTAATCCTCCTTTACACTGCTTGGGGCTTCTTGTACTTCCCAGCACACCAACAGGCATCCAGGCACAGGATCTGACCTCTGGGAGTCTCCCAAGAAGCTCTAACAAGGTTGTATCTCCTCAAGCAGCTCCTCCAAGGTGACTCATAATGGAGCCCATGAGCACAGTGGGGACTGCTGGCTGAACACTTCCCTAGGGAAGAGCTGAGAGATGAGCTGTTCATCACCAGGAGCTGTCCTGCTCTCCAGGATCCATGCACACACGGGCAAGGGAACTACCAGAGAAACCTCTGACACACAGCCTGCTTGGATACATCACAGCAGGATTTACAGAGCAAATTAACTCCACTGGTCGAATTATTTGGATTTCATTTTTCTTTCAAAATCTCCAAAGGCTGCATAGACACAATGCTGACAACTCAGCCAGAGAGGAGGGCACACAATGAGAATGAAGACCCTCTCACTCTGCCACCAAACAACTGTTGGGTTTTTGCCTGGCTGCATCTTCACTTGAGATCTCCATCAGCTGTGTGCTGGTGGTTGTATTGGTGTGTCTGCCTGGGCTTCCTCAGGACAGCTCAGGACAGCTGCTTGCTCTTCCCAGCTCTGCTGCTTCTGCTCACTGTAAAATGGAGTGAATCATTCGGGGTAGAAGCGAGCTCTTGTTTTGGTTGTCTTCATGGGCTGGTCTCTGTTTAGTGCTCTATGCTCTGTTTCCAAATGCAGAATTTGATGTGGGGAGTTTACAGCACCAGGATATACATCCAATGCAGCAATTACAGCTCTGGAAGAGCCTCCCACTCACCACACTAGCACAGCAAAGCTCCTACTAGAGACGTGTGGGACGAGCAGCCCACACGTCTCCTGCATAGCCAGATTACCCAGCCCCGGAGTGCTGCTTGAAGCAACACTTTCTTGGGATTCAGGGAGAGATCCCACAGACTGCTGCTCTTTTTTGTGGGGTTTGTCCTCCTTCACAGAGCTACTACTCATTGCCTGTAAGGCTGGATGCCACCAGGGTGCTCTGAGCTATCCCAGCCTGCAAAGAAAGTTCCTGCACTGGGCAACACAACTGCCAGAAGCCACATCCGTGGCCATATCCATATCCATATCCATATCCATATCCATATCCATATCCATATCCATATCCGTGGCCATATCCACGGCCATATCTGTGGCCGTATCCATGGCTATATCCCTGGCCATATCCCTGGCCGTATCCATGGCCATATCTGTGGCCGTATCCATATCCATGGCCATATCCCTGGCCATATCCGTGGCCATATCCATGGTCTGGATCCTCCCCTGCACAGCAGCAGGCATCTGAATGCACACACTGGTGTGGTGCCTCAGTTTCTCTCTGTGCCCCCAGCACAGGCTTCTTTGCCCCTTACCCAGGCAAACCCCCAATTGCAAAGGCCAAATTCTTCCCTGTATCCATGCACAGCAGTCCCTTGTGTCCCCTGCAGAGCAAGGGGAACTCTCCCCTGCTGCCCAGGACTGCAGAGCCCTGTTACATGGCCCCAGTGCAACATTTCCAACCCCAGAGCTGCTTTTCCTGCTGGGAACCATCCCCTACTCTGGCACCTTTAGGGGTGCTCAGGCATGGGGTAATTAATGAACACACGTGATCATTTCCATTATCTGCCACTCGAAGGCAGCTCTTATCAAGGCAGAGCTGGAGCTGTGCCCACCCAGGGCACAGGGCTGGGCTCGGGACCTTTGCTCGCTCACTCTCCCTGGCTGCTCAGGGAGTCAGGTGGTGCTGTTCCTAGAAGGTGAATAAATTATTACTGCAAATTACTCTGATGAAGTGGCTTTTATTAGAAAGCCAGACACAAAGGGAGCTTGCTGATTGGCTCTTGGTGATGTCATACCCAGCACAGCACTCAAACACAGAGATACGAATTTTCTCGTCTATGTTTTGCATATAATTTTCATTTTCTCCTGGCAATAAAGACACCAGCGGAGCCTTTCACTCGGGGAGGGTGGTGGGGGGTCTGTACTGTTCAAGTGGCTGATGAAAGAGAAGTGGCCTTTGTTCCTCTGTCTTGCAGGGAACCTCAGGCTAACATTTTGCACCCACAAAGGCACTGTGGTTTATTGCTCTATTACAAACCCATCACTCCATTTTTTTAGGTGGATAGCAGAGAAATTGGCATTTTTTTTGCTTCATTGTACCTAAAATCATTCTGATCACAGAGATTTTGCTATTTACAATCTGAAGCTTAAAGTGCAGATAAAGCAACAGCTTTCTGATCCTCATCAGAAGGTGGGTACAGGGCTTTGGGGAAAAATAGGCAGCAAAATCTCAACTCATTATTTATTTTCCAAGTTTCACATGGTGGTTGTTCCTGCCTGCAAAGCCACTGTGAGTTCTCAGTGAGGTCTGTCAGAGGCAGACCCAGCGACCAGCACACCGCGTGCTCTCATTCCTCTTCCCTAATTGAATGTCCTATCGAACTTAGAGAATTTGCCTAGGAAACGTTCCAGCTTTAATCATTTCTGGATGCAACAGGCTTGCTGGGGCAGCTCAAACAGCAGAGCCTGTATGGAGAGCAGGCATGGAAGTATCCCTTGCCTCACTGAACTGGAATGAACTCCCAAATTCAAGTGAAGGCTGTGGTTTCCTCAGCAGCTCCCTCACGCAAGGCTGCCGCACTTCTGGGCCCCTGTTGTCCCTGCTGAACCTGGACGTGGGCAGAGGGGAAGGTTTTCCGTACCTTCCTGCTTCCATTATTTACCACCGAGGTGTAAATTTTGCTGGGATGGCCAAGTGTAACATTTCCAGCCCTGGAAACAGGCTCCTGCTTGTTCTGTGCAAGCACTGGGCTCTCCTCCAACAGAGCCAGCACAAATCCTGAGCTGACCTACAGTGCCTGCCTATTCCCCTTTGATTATGGCTCCGAAGTCATTTGTCCTACAAGGGCACAAAACAAAACACATCTATCACTTGGAAGATGTCCTGGAAATCCCCAGACAGTTGCACTGATGAAACTGGACACTGAGGGCTACTGGAGAGCTCAAACATTGTTAGATTTGCTGTTCCCAGTCCTGGGGTCACGACTCCCTGCAACATCATCAACTCCACTTTATTCCAGGTGGCTCCAGGTTGGAAATCATTCTCTCTTATTGTCTGAAGATTTGCTGAGCTGCCTGCCCTTTGTGGAAAACAGAAGCTGCCCTCAGACTCCTGGATTTTGGATCTGAGGCTTTGGAAATCCTGAGGGTGAAGGTGCAAGGAACAGGCATCCGGGAAGGAGAGCACCTGACTGTGAATCAGAGTAAAAAGGAATGTGAAGGCTGCAGTCCTGGGAGAGGATGCTGGCTGAGACGCACGGCCAGCATCAGCAAAAAGGGAATGGGCTCTCAGGTTTAAGACCTGGAACAGATTCAAATCACCCTTTTTAGGTCTGACCTCCTTGCCTATCTGAGGGAGACAGCAGAGAGAGGAGAGAGCCATAAATCTTGGATTGCGTCCTTATGTGGCTTGGCCCTACATCCCTCTTTGCTTTTACCACTCCATGTGTAGAACAGAGGGTTATTAAAAGCACCAGAAGAATCTCAAGTAAAACAATTTTACTGTTTTTAAGAGCTTTGTTATAGCATCTCTGGAGTTCTGGCTTGCACCGCCACAGACCATTGTCGGGAAGCTCTAAACAGCCCTTGGATATTGAATTACTGTTCAGAAACGGATCAAATTCCAAAATCGCAAACACTGTCCAAAAAAAGAAGCCTCTGTAGAAGAGAACACACTCACACAGACACCACAGACAACAAAACCATCGTGCTGGCCTATCTCAGCTTCCCTTCCCCACCCAGAGCAACAGCCTTGGCCCAGCCTCATTCCAGCAGTGTTATTCCCCTGGGGAGCAGCCAGGCTCAGGAGGAGAACAGTCCCACCTCCTCATCACTCACCTCAAAACGAGAGCCCTTCTTCCGCCTGGCTTTTAATGAAATTGGGGGTTGATATCTCAGCCAGCCCCTCCCTTCCACTTGAGGACAGCATTAGCATCAGTCTGGATTATAATACCCAGTAAGATGTTCTGGGGCGATATGAATCAAAGCTCTGAAAGTGGGATTGTGTTTAATTAATTGTGGCTGACAGATGAAAGTATTGATCGTAGATTGAGAGGTTCAGGACTGGCTCGGGGGATAATTATTGCAGGGCACACTGTGTTAGGGTGATATTATTTTAATTTCTGGCAATGTAGGAGGGAAGCAGAGGGGAAATAAGTGAATAATTGCAGCTAATTAGGACTTGCGTGTGCATCCCAAATTAATTTGTTTGAATAATCAACCACCAACAGCAGTCTGATCCAAAAGGAAAAGCAAACAACTGCTCAGAAAGATCTCAATTCCTCCCATAAATTGTGCAGCCCCATGTCTGGGATAAATGTTTTATGGAATTGAGGCCCTAAATAGAGAAGGGGAATTGGGCAAGATCATTGAGTGGAAACACTTGCTTTGGCCTAAGACGTGCACCAGTCAAAGGGGTTGGGTGAGGCTGTGGGACAGCAGAGGATGCTCTTGCCGTGGCCCCCCGCTCTCCTGTCCATGTGCAGCAGCCCCCCCGCCGCACTGCCGGCCGCGCCCCCTTCCCGGTGGGACCGGGGGGTGCGGGATGCCCACGGCGGGCCGGACACACAACTGCTGCCGCCGCGGGGATGCTGAGAGGTGTCTGGGGCCAGGGGAGGGCAGATGGAGGCGAGGCTGCGGCAGCAATCTGTGTCCCGGTGCCCGGCCCCTCGCTCGGTCCGCGGGATCCCCGTAATCCCCCCCGGCAGCCCCGCTGCTACAAACACTCTCATCACCAGCGCAGCGGGGGCGGCTCAGCGCAGACAGCGAATGATCTAGCGGGGGGTTAATAAAAGGACTGGCGCACAACAAAAAGCCTGTCAGCCGCCACAAGATGTGCTCTCCTCCCCTTGTGCCCCCCAGGAAATTAAAAACCGGAGCCTGTGGTGTGCAGTGTTCTCCGCGGGACGGGATGGGCCACGGGGATGCAGAAGGGTAGGGAGGGAAGGGGGAAGTAGGGAGTTAAATGTTTATCCCGGCTGTTGTTTCTGATGCGATATATCAAGCGCTGTTACTCTCAAGGACCAGTCTGCCTGGTCTTTCCCACCTAAAGCGACCAAGGCACATTTCTGTGTGCTGCCGCCAGCAGCTCCTCCTGGAGAGTCCAGTACATCCTGCCAGGCTGCTGTGCCTGACACCACCGAAGTCCATGTTTCCATGGAAATGGGAGGAGAACGGATGCCTATGACACGACATACCTGTTCAGATGCAGATTTGGACCACTTTTGACATCCCTTTCTAGCGACAGCCTTCAGGACTGGATATTGTGCGGGCACAACCAAAACAGAACAAGAAGGGGGGAAAGATATCTGATGGTATGAATGAAACCCCACCATCCTTTCTGGTGACCAGCACCTGAACTCGAAAGTGCATTAATCCATTTAAACACCCTTCTAGGCAGAGACCCCCGCACTAAATACAATATAATTCACAAGCGGACAGTGAAGATCTGCCCCGCCCCTCTCCGGGCTGGGTTGGGTAAAGTTTCCAGCAGCATTTCCCTGCCGATGGCTGCGATCGCAGCGCTCGGAGGTTCCCCGGCAGTTCCCCGTGCCCAGCCCGGGCTGCGCAGCGCGGGCCCGCAGCGCCCTCTCCCGCGGCACCGGGGCAGCCCCAGCGCCGGCACCCGCAGCAGTCCGGGGCTGCCCTGCCCTGCCCAGCCCTGCCCAGCAGCCCCGGCCTGCTGACACCTCCATGGGCACTCGGGTATGGCCCACCCTGGGCTAACCCCGGTACCACCCACACCAGCAGTGACTTCTGTGCGCCTTGAGGGATTCTGGTGAGCAGAGAGAGGAAGAGGAAGAGGTCTTTGCCTCCCTACAGCTTGCCAGCAACGCTGGGCACTTCAGATAAAAGTGAGGAGGCTCATAGAGGCTTTGCTGAGGGCATGTCAGTTTGGCATCTGCCAGAGGAGCGTGGAATAAAGGCATTACCCTCTCTTGGACACAGTGCTCATCAGGTGAGGTCTGCAGCCAAGCACTCTCGGGTCTGTTCTTGTTCCATCATCACAGAGGATTAGCACAGCCTCTCCCAGCAGCTGCTGCTGTCCCACGCTGCCCTGGGCACTGTGCTCCAGGCATCCCCGTGCCCACACTGCAGACCAGCCTGCCCTGGACCTCACCCAGACCCGTCAGTGCAGCACATTAGGAGGAGAAACACGGGACGTTTGCAAAGCCAAAGGCAAAGCAATGACAACTTTTGTCTCTGTAGGGAGTGTGCTTGGGATTATTATCATTTTAAAGGGCAAGTTACTGCTCTTAGAGCTGGGAGCCAAGGATTTGAATAAAGGAGCTTCATGAATACAGATACATTGCATAGACAGAATAAATAAAGCTGATCCACAGCTGCCACTTTACTTTCCAAGTGGGTGAAAATGAGATGTTCCATCCCTCGGAGATCCAGAAAGGGCTTCAGTCCCTTCATTAGACACAGAGAAGAGGCTGAGATGCCAGGCCTGGCTGAATGCTTCCACCCTGTCAGGAGAGCAGTGTGCTGGAGAAGTCAGCCTTCCCCCAAGGAACACTGCTCCCAGGAAGCAAAGGCTTCCTGGCTGCCATGAAAACACTTGAAAACTGGAAACACTCCTGCCCTTCCTCAGTGCAAGGGGCTCCAGGAGACACCAGTGTCAGAGCCAGACCCAGCTACACCCACAGGACATGCAGCACCACACTGCAGTTCCTGGAATAAAGTCAGCAGAATAAATGATAAATGAAAAAAAGAAAAAGAAATTTCAATTGATCAGAACATTTCATTCAGCCCAAACGCAAATGAGAAGCCCAGGGCTCCCTCTGAGCAAGAAGCAGCAGCACTGTGACATGTCCCAGCCCTGCTCTCCCCAGTGTGGGCACTCAGCATCTGACCAGATGTGCCCTCAGGCCCTACCCTGGCTCATGCACCAGCACCTGCTGCTGGGAAATGAGTTTTTGCAATATTCCTTCCTGCCACATCCATCTCAGACAGTAGAAATAAACATCACGTCTCTCCCACCACGTTACATGTCCTTACAGATCTGCCCAGCCATCCCTTACTACACCAGCCTCGATTTGCCCCTCAGTGAGTCTGGCACCAAAGGGATTTTCTGCAGGCTTCGGAAGGTTTTGGTGCCATTGGGAAAACTCCTGTGCATGCTGTGTGGGAGGTCAGACGGGGTGAGGGCAAGCAGCTCTGTGGTGACAGGAGGGTGGCTTGTGTGGGGTTCTAACAGGGCTGGGACTCTGCTCCATGGCAGGCAGCAGGTCTGTGTTCCTCCTGCTGCTGCTGAGCACAGCCCTGCACAGAGCCCTGTCCTCCAGGTCTCACCTGTCCTACACCTGCAGTGAGTGTGTGCAGTTTTGGTCTCAGGGAAGCACACGAGTGAGAGTTTACCTGCTCAGTGGATTCTGCTGGGCCACACGTCCACAAAGAGCAGTGTGACACTGGCAGGACCTCTTAGTGGTAGTTCCATGTGGTCTTTTGTGCACTGGTTACAAAGGATTTGGATTTTCTTCACTTTGTCTTGGGTGTTCCACCACTCCTGGCTGGGGTAACATTGAGAGTACCAGCTCCAAGGCTTGTCCTCAAAGTGAGGACATTCCCCTTTTGGTGCTCTAGGTGAGGAACAGATTGAACCCAAAGCAGGCACAGGCAAGGTCCCCATGCCCCTGACTCCATCTCTGAACACATACACTCACCCTGAGGTCAAACATTGTGCCAGGGTGCCATGTCCAGCTGTGGCAGCCCCAAAGGCTCCCCTCTGTTCACTCTGTCTGCACCCCATTTGTGGTCACCCCAGCTGCTGCACTGGCACCACCATGGCATTAACCTCAGGAGGGTGACAGTGACACTGTCCTGACAGAGCTCTCCTGGCTGCAGCCCTGCCAGTGCTCACACTCCTCACTCACTTTGCCCTGGGCAGGCTCCAAAGCCGCCTCTCCACTGTGCTGCCCACAGCTCCCTCCCAGCTCACACCACCTGTTACCCAGCAAAGAAGTGAATCCCAGCAATGTGAGGACACTTGCAGAGCCCCAGCTTTGCAGGGACTGGAATTTGTCGTTTATGCCTCCGGGGTGACATTGCAGATGAAAATCAAAATGCCAGAACTGACAAAAGGAATTTAAAAAAGCATTTTCTGCTTTTAGGTGGCTGAGGGATGAACAGATCTAGATTCACTGGGTTTAGGTCAGTCTTGTCTGAGATACACAGGTCCTTCTCCTTGCTTTGTCCTTCCAACTCCTTCCCCTGCCCAGAAACACCTCAGCTGAGTCTCCACTCTGCAGCTCCCAGGTCCGTCTTTAGAGGGGCTGTTTTAGAGTAGCTTATTTGTTTAAATCTCTGCAGACACTGACTTCTCAGGAGCCCTCAGTCTTGACAGAGCAGCAGATATTCACAACTGTTAATGTGTCTTGCACAGTTTTTTCTCAGGTTCCTGCTAACAGCACTCAAAGTTTGGCTGATGCCCTCTTTTCCTGCGTTTTCTTTTACACAGAATAACGATCTCATTTTGCCATTCCCTTGTGGTATTTACGATGTGTAAGGTTGCTCAGGTCCCAGCTCTGTACCCTCGTGTCCTTTTCTCATCACACACACACAGGCTGCAGCGTGTCACCTCAGCAGAATGTGCCGAAGGCATTTGGGGGGCACTCACGGTGGCATTTTACAGCCGCTCCTTGGGGATTTGATCTCTTCCTTCTCAAAAGACATTCTGCCCTTGAATACAGCTCGAACTTTTCACATGAGACCACAATTGCTCAACATTCCTGTGCTATTTAGAGATATCTTTGCTCTGCTGATAGCAGTGACATGCACAGGAAAGCCACAGCTCTGCTGGCTCTCCGTTTACTGCCAACAGGTGACACGGTCAGCTCTGTCACTGAGGGATAAGACCTGCTGTGGGTGTGTCAGTGGATGTCAGTGTCTCCTCAACAGTTCTCTTTGGTAGGGCCAACTCAAGGCTTGCAAATGTTTGGAAGGAAGCTGGAGTTTTTACATCCCAACAGCCTCTGAACTGGCAGCAGACATCTTTCCTGGGCCGAGTCCCAAGCTCAGGAATGCAGCAGGTATCTGCTGTGTGCTATCACAAACTAGGATTTCATCTGAGGTTTACTCCCCCAGCTCTTGTTAGCAGACTGATGGCTTTGTGGTTATGACTTTCCTCAGCTTCTGTGCCTGTCTGAGATTGTCACTGGGCACTGCACTGACTCCCACTTCTCCCTGATTGCTGTGCTGCTGAATAACCCACATGAAAAATGGCATCCTTACCTTGGGTTGAAGGATGGTGTCACTCCCCTCATTTCACACTAAGGTCAAGAGAAGAATCCCTGAGCCCTGCTAGCCTAGGAAATGAACCTCAATCCCTGCTCAGAGGGATTCCAGTTCAGCTCCTGCTCATGGCATCTGCCAAATGGGCTATGCAGCACCAACAATTCCTGCCTGGAGCAGGGCAGAACCTTGTCCTGCCTCCCTTACCTGTTGCCCACCAGCAGCACAGGGCTCACAACTGTTCCTCTCTGGCCTGCCAAGCAAAAATTGCTATTTCAGTCGGAACGTTGGAGGTTGATGGAAATCTGACAGTCCATGGCTGAGCTGCCAGCTGGGAGGTGGGTGGAAATGAATCTTCTGTCGAATAGTTAAACTGCCTTTTCTCCAGATTAATTAATTCACAAAGAATATATCCCTTCCTGGGTTTCACAGCTGAAAACAAAGCTAGTCTCACCTCCTCTGCACTATCTGTCAGTCGTACCACAAAGTGAGGAAGCGCTCACTCCATTGTTCCTCATGTGATCAAATCCTGGGGAAAAAAGAAAATCCCTGCACTGGCTTCCAATTCACCCGAGGTTCTGAGCTGGCCCACATCAATTTTTCTACAGTTACACCCAAACAGCTGGTTCTGCCTTGAGCTGATCCACAGGGCCGTGACCCAGGCAGAAGCCCCAGCACAGACTCAAAGCACTCAAGGCACTGCCCAGTTCTATTTTCAGCCCAGCTTTCCCTCAGTTTGTATTAAATGCCAGGTGTCTGTTTGATATCTCCACCACAGTGGCAACCCTCGGAACACATTTGGTTTCCCATGGACCAAATCCAAGGAGTGATGGATAGCTGGACAGGTGCCCAGCTGAAAGCTCGAGAGCCCAGCAGTGAGAAGCATCTCAGCACCTGTGTCTCGACAGAGACAGGAACAGGCTGAAAATCCAGCTGTCCACGGGCTCCTGCTCCTCATCTGGTAGCACAGTTCTTGGATAATCTCAAAGCCTGCTCATCAGGTGCTCAGGGCATAGCTGTGCCCTTTCCCAGCCCCATGTCCTGTGCAGATGCCCAGATCTGTCTTTCTCACCTTCAACTGCCAGCTAAGTGCTAAATCTGTAGCAGACCCCAAAGATTATCAGCTCTTTTCCTGTAAGGGAGCTTTGTTTGGGAAAGGCTTCCTCACACACCTCCATATCTGGCACCTTAGCACTCCACTTGAAGTGAAAACCAAGCTCAGCAACACCTCTCCCCTCCAGGGCAGGCCACAAGAGAGTCACAGCATGTGCAGACTCCCACAGGACACTATCCCACCTCTGGAACAGTGAGATACCTGGGAAAGGGAAAGGCATTCCTCCCTGCTCACCCTCAGATATGGGGGACTTCACAGCCCTCTACAGCAACGCTCTGGAGCTGAAGGGTTCCTTGTCAGTCAGCTCTTCCTTGTACAGAAGCTGGTCCAGATCAACAGATTGTTCTTTCCTGGTTATTTTTATACTATAGAGTTTTTGAGGTTAACGAGCAACCAAAACTGTCCTTGTAAGCCTGAGTTTGGCTAAGGAGAGTGTTCTGCCAGCAGCTGATTCCTCAGGAGGGAGTCACTGCAGTCTGTTGTTCCCTTCGGAGATGAATGGCCTCCTCCAGACAGCAGATGGAGTAGTGACTTGCTGCAGAGCTCTTCTGAGCAGGATGTTTCAGCCAGAGGAAAAGGGCAAGGAATAAAGTGACATTCTGTCTTGGCCACTTCTGGGTAGGGAAATGTCACAACAGTCGTCTCTGAAATCCAGAGAGCAGCAGCAGCAGAGAAACATCAGTTTATTTTCTTCTGTACTTCTGTGAAGATGAAGGAGGAAGAGTCTTCCTCAGTATGTCCACCTTGGAGAGGCTTTCAGTGCCTTCTCCCTTCTCTTCATTGTGTTCCATCAGTGCCGATGTCTACAGGAGATGTGCTGTGCCCTGAGGCCCCTCACCCCGCACAGCCTGAGGGCGCTGCAGGGAAGCTCTCAGTCCTGCGGCACTGACAGAGCACAGGCTCAGCTCACAGAACGGAGACAGAGGAAATCACAGCACACTTGCAAAAGGCAGTCTCTGCAGCCTGAGCTGGTTGATCACCCAGCAATTTCCCTGGGAATCTACCTGGGTTTCCCTTTGATCTCTTTTGGTTAGTATTTCTCCATGTCATGCGTGCTGCCCAGCCTAGAGGCAAGACATCCTCACAAGACTTATAAGGGCCACAGAACTACAAAGGAAAAAGGAATTTCATGCTCACAAAGCCTCGGCAATATCTATACACACACGGAAGAAAAAACAGACTTCAAATGCTTATAAAAGGACCTATTGTGTTCTGGATTTCTGTGGTTTTCCAGTGTCTTACAGCTTTATTTCAAGATCATAAGATACTTTCTTTGAAACCTTTTCAAGCCCTTCCCCACACAACCAGTTTTAGCACCCCTTTGCTCCTCCATCCCCTCTTTATTTTGTAAAACAGTTTCTGGGTGTTCTGAGTGTGCATCACTTTTCTCAACCATGTTTCTGTTTCTCTGATTGTTGTCTCTTTATGGAAGAGGTTAGAGACCTATTGTACAAACTTAAACAATCTGGTTCCATGTGCAGCCACAATCACTACCTTTGGTTTCATTTAACACCAAGCACTCCATGTCCTCTGCTTCCTGTGTTCACACAGAAGGAAAATACCAGGGACATCTTTGTCACAGCAAATTCTGTGGCCCAAAGCTCTGTGGACAGATCTAGAGCCGACAGCTTTGCCAGGCACTGCTGTTTATGAGCTGTGTCTGTTAACACACAACCCAGGGGGGCGTGTGAGCAGTTTACAGTATGAACTATGAAATACACAAGTAGATTTGGCAGTCTCAGAGGTGACATTCTCAAACAACTGCCTCTCAGAAGACCAATACACACACTCACTGCAAAGTCTGATTCAGGGCTTCAGCTGGCACGTTAAAATACACCAGCTTACACTATTGCATACGGCACATCCTATCAGAGAGAGCAGGATCATGCACCTCAGTGGAGATCCTGCAGTTCCTGGAGCTGCAGAAGGGCTGGAAGATGCTAAAGAAGAGACAGGGATCAGGGGGGTGGAGCAGAGGTGGCCCTGGCGCTGCCCTGTGGCAAGTGACATGATCTGTAAGGCAGGATCCCTGAGGATGAGCAGCTGATGTCACCTCACGCTGTCCCCACCCTGAGCGACTCTGCCACAGGGCTGTGGGTGACCAGAGAGGCAAAACAGCAGCTGAGCCATTCTGAGTGAGAACCCCTCCCCACAGACACAGCCCCGTGCCCACCACCCAGACTGGCTATTCCAGACATGCATTGACACACCAAGGCAGGAACACAAACAGGTTATGTGCACGCTGATAGCTCAAGGGTATTTTTGCTGGTGAAACTGTGGGGCTCTCACTCCTCTCTTTTCCCTCTCCTCTGCTCACAGAAGTCTGACCTGAGGCAGTCCCGTTCCTTGAAAAGTGCCCTCAGAAGCCCCCACACACAGCTCTGCAAGCTGACAGACCCTGCAGCACAGCAAGCACTCGGCTTCTCTATTCTCACCTCTCCAGGCCTGCCTAAATCCTTCTTCCATAGTCCTCTGCCACAGCAAAGGCTTCAACTACAGCCTTAAAGGCTGCAAATCAAAGGATCTCAAGCATCCAGCTTTGGGGAGTTTTCTACAACAGTAACAGAAATAAAGGTTGCCCTTTTGGCATGTAATTTTGCTGGTGGGGTCGTACTACACCAGTTTAGTTTGAGGTACATGCAGAGGTTTTAGCAATGCCCTTTGTATCACAGGAATTAGGTCAGGTTCAGTGGGCACCAAACATTTCAAGGCACATTCCCTCCCAACAACGCTGGCACTGCTGTTAGTGCTGAAATGATGTGAATATAAACTATAACAACCATAATACGGAATCCAAAGTATTTACAATGAGCTACAACTCACAGAACACTCACCAATGGGTATGCAAATTGGAGGGATGCAGGGGACTGCAGAATAAATTGAGTTTGGATTTCAGAGTTCCTTCCCAGAGATAAGACTGAGCATCTGTCATCCATCTCCTACCTTGCCAAGTCGTGAATACATGAGAACACTTCAAGCATGCTCTGCTCACACACACCCATCCTGTCTTCTGAACAACACACAACACACCTCTAGCACATCTAATCCCTCTCATGTTTACAGGGCTGTAGCAATGGGGAACAAAGAGACATGGATGCTCTCATGCATCCAAAGGAGATCACTTTATCGTAGAAATCACCCCCCCCCTTTTATACCTTTAATCTCAACCAGACTAAACCAAAATTTAACAGAAGAGCACCCATGGGCTGGCTCAGCTGCTGTCCATGAGTCAAAGCTGCCTCTCACCCCCAACCAACCTCCAGCCGCCCAGCCTGCAGCTGTGCCTCCCCACAGGGCCTTCTGGAGAACAGGAGCCTGAACAACTCCAACACTTACAGCCCCACATCCCACACAGGGCCACACCTGGCAGATAAACAGAGGTTCGCTGCAGATCGCAGCTCCTGACGGTGTTGCAGCTGGAGTCTCACTGGAGCAAGACTGGAAATGCAGTCAAAACACCTTCCTACCAAAGTTTCTCACGTCCTGAGGATAATTTCCTAACCTGTCTCCTTCCCACAAATGTTACTTGTTTCATCTTCACTGATCTGAACCATTTGCTGCAGAAACGAGCAGCTCAGCAGTCACTGCCCCCACCTCTGATTGCTGGGGGTGTTCACCAGCACAGGTGGAGGCTCACGCCTGCTCCAGCTCCTGTGGATTTTCTGGAAGCCAGGCTGGTCACCACAGGGTGTGAGCAATCAGCACTGCAAAATCCAGCAATCTGGCTCCAGTTGAAAGAAATGCATAAATTTGGACATGGAGGATGCCAGCTCCAGCCCTGGTGTGTCAGGCAAGATGGAAACAGTTCTGCCTCCCACTGCTGAGCTCTCAAAAACTGAGAGGTGGCAAGGTCTCCAAGGGAGGCAGATTCATAACCTGAGAGGGAGGGACGGAGATTCTCTGTGCAGAAATACTTCTGCAGCAGCAAATCTCTCCAGTGTGGCTCAGATTCTGCAGCACATCCACGTAAGAGGCATCTGGCAGCTTCAGCCTCTTCCCAACTCTCATTCTGGGCACAGAGTTGCCAGAGAAGCTGATACTCATTATTTCAAACCGGGACTTGAATATTTCCCATGCGATTCTACTTCTGAAGCGCTGCACTCCTGAGGAGAGGCTTGTAAGTGCCAAGACATGAAAGAGTGTTTGTTATTAACACATCACTCTAAAACTGGGGCCTGGCAGGGGCTGAGCATGCACATGAGTCTTCCTCTGTTGCTGACAGTGTAGATGGAAGTCCCCAGGTACCCCATTAGGTGACAAGTGAGAACGAGTACTGCGGCCAAAACGAAGCAATTTGGCACAATTTAGTAGAGAGGTGGCATTTTCTGCTCGAGAAGGGCTCAGATTTGGAACAGCACAAGATGTTTCTGACTGAGACTGAGCTGTGCTGGCCAAGCTGAGTGGGTGTCTCAGAGCAGAGCAGCAGTGGGTGCTGAAGTCCAGGACTGAGATCTGCTGGCAGAGCTCCGATGGGGAATGTTGCCCTGTTTCTGAGAACAACACCGAGTCTGTATTTTAATTAGAGCTCCTCTGCTCATCTGCATGGCTCAGCAGACACTTTGTGAATTTTCCAGGCCTTTATAAGGATCCATCCAAAAAGTCTACCCTCACTTTCTTTCTTCTCCTCCCCCAGGGAAGCCACACCACCCTCCCCCCGTGTTCTGCTGTGGGCTCCCGTGGAATGTCACAGGTAGGCTCTGATTCCATGTACATGGAGTGATGAATTCCATGTACATGCATGATGAGTGGTTCTGGAAAGAGAGCCCAGCTGGGATTAAAGGAGGCCTGTGAGCACAGGCAGTCTGCCAGCAAGGTGTGATACACACAGCTGAGTGAGCTGGACACACAGAACCTGAGGAACCACTCCAGGGTGCCTGGGGAAGGCAGAGATAATGGACAATAAGCTGGGAGTGTTGGACAGGACAGGAGCTAAGAGAGCTGCAAGGACCTGCCATGCAAATCGTGCCCTGGGTCCTGCCTGGTTCACTGGCTCCAGCTGGAGATTCCATGAGACACACATGACTGATCCTAACAACAATAAAGGAATTCATACTTTGGGAAGGCCCCTCCCCTCCCTGCATTGTGCACTGGCCTAGAGTTTAACTGGCCAAAGCAGGTCAAAGGGAATGAGCTCATTTGAATATGGAAACTCAATAAGGAATAAAGACAATTGCTTCAAGCTTGTGAGTTCAAAGTAACAAAAACAGGTCTCCAGGTCTCCTTTGGGAACTAGAAGCTTTGGCTTTCACCCCTCCCTGCTGTTTCCTCCCCGTGCCCACCCTCGTTCCCTCCCCTCTTGCCTCCTGTCCAGTGAGGGTCTGCAAACCCTCATTTCTCCACACAAAGCCCACGATCTGAAAAGCAAATCCAGTGAGGTCCAAAGCTTCCACATACAGCTCTGTCAGCTCGGAGTGGCCTGAGAACAGGTGCCACTGTGCAACCCTCTGTAGCTAATCTTCAAACAAGTAAGAATCACAACCTTTGTCTGCTTCCTGCAGAAAATAGGTTTTTTCCCACCTTTTCTCCTTTTTCCCACCATTTCTCTCTTTTTTTTTTTCCTGAAGGGAACAAGTTCCATTTCCAATAACTGAACACTGATTAAAACCACTGTCCCTCTACCATCCCCCAAGTCACAAGCAGCTTATACCAAAAAACTGTCAAGAAAAAGATTTCTTGTACAAGGACTTCATAACACCAGGGAAAAGAAATGAAGGAAAGCTGTTGACATTAAATTTTAACTCTTTCCATTCTATAAAAATCTCTTAAATCTTACCCTTCTCTTTCCATGCTTTTAATAAAAGTATCCCAGTGAAAATTCACTGAGAGCAGGTTCAACTCTTTGAAATGACACACAGCAGTGACCCAGAGGTAATCAGCTTGCTATTTCCATAATTAATCAGGTATTTAATCAATACTTTTTATTCAGTCTGAGTTAGCTTATATGAATCCAATCCTGTGTCCCTCTCTGTTACCTCTAACTGGAATTCATGGGGTGGCTCAAGGGCAGGAAATAAAGAGCTGGACTTCAGTTCTCAGCTGACAGTTTCACCTCTAATTTTGCTGTTTGAGGCAAATCTAGATCTCCACTGGCTTAAAAAATGTTAATCAAGAAATGAGTGTTTCGCTCTTTAACTGAAAGAGGAGACTTATTCCTCTGAGGGAACTTGTCTTTCTATAAATCTCTTATTTTTGTTGGCAGATTGTAAAATGAATCTTACCATTATCTTTGCAGCTTTGTTCAAGTGCACTGCCAGAACTGTCCATGGAGGCTGAACACCAGAGCTCAAACTGAGGTGGCTCCTCCTCAGCAGCTTCCATTGCGTTGATGTGGAAACTGCGTCTGTGGTAAAAAAATAATCAACTTTGATCTTCAGGGCAACAACTGCGTCAGCATCAGGTGCCAAACTAATCACCCCAAAGCAGAATTGTGCCTTAATTCCCCAGAGTATTGCTGTGTCAGATTGCTGCTCACAGCCACACCCTGACATGGGACTCATAACAGGGTCCCCAAGCAGTGACAACGCTCTGGGCTGAGGCTGCCCCATGGGCACATCTAATTATGATGTTCTGTGACAAGGCTATAAATACCCCCGGTCCCACAGGTGAAGCCCTCATTGCAGCAGGGTTTTGGGGCAGGTATGTGCTCTGTTCTCTCTGCCTGCCTGGGCTGGAGGGCTGTTTGTAACCATGACAGCCTCCCAAGGCCTCTCCCCCAGGGAGTGTGAAACCAGCGAGATTTCATAAACACAGACAGATTAAACAGCAGCCAGAAAAGCAGTGAAGGGGAAATGATTAAATCTGCTCAAATGAAGAAGCTACTGACAAAAGCCAAAGACCACCTGAGCAAAGGAAAAGGGGGGTTACACATTAACTGAGCAACTCTGGTGGGCTGAGCAGGGTCTGAGAGGAGAACATGATCGCTCTGTGAAGGGCTGCTATGGCAGGAAGGTATTCGAGGATAAAGAACTGTTTGAAGGATCTGTTGAAGAATAGGGAAGGCAGAAAGGCCTCCAGTTTGTCTTCATGATTCTGTTCTTAAAGATAATTACAGTATCGCTTTAGCCTCACAAACCCAGTCAGTGACCCTGGTCACCACCAGCTGTCAGGTGAGAAGGGTTTTTTCTCACTCTTGACTTCACCAGCAATTCCAGCCTCCATCATCCACCTGGCCTGCCCATCTCAGCACCCTCAAAGCTCTGAGGAAGTTTCAGAGGAAGAGAATACAAAATAAATGAGGAAGTTCTAATGGCAGTGCCTAGGAAGAAAGGAAACCTGACGGGCAGCCAGTGAGCCCTGAGGGCCAGACATGAATCCATGACTGGCTGCTGACTAAATGCCATCCTAAAAAGAAAGAAAAATCAGCAAAAAAAGCTGATTCCACTTCCACTAATCTATCTCCTTTCCTACTTGCTTTGTCAGAGTCTGAGGAGATGACAATAACTCACAACACAGAACTGAATAAGGAAATTATCGGCTGCCTCAGCCAACGCGCTGTGGCACACAGTTGTCAAACTCTTGCAAATTTTGTCAGAAGTCTCTTGAGCGAACGTTCCTGCGATTTCTAAAGAAGCCCAGAAAAGCTCCCTTTCATAAAAAAGGGAAATCTCGCTTCTTGCCCACTACAGCACGCCTGTGATGGATGCACCAGGCAGCAAAGGAGGCTCCCAGCACAGGCGGCCTCAGGGGTATGGGCAGGTCTCATGAGGCCACCTCACCCGGGGGAAGGCACGGAAGACGGCGAGACCAGGAGCTTTTTCCACAAAAAAAGAAACAATGTACACTAGAGTTAGTTATTAGCTTCGGACAACGACTGGATTGCCAGATGTGAGCCTTTAAAGAAACTTTGGTGTGAGGCAGGGCAGAGGAGCTGTAGGACCACAGTGGAAATACAACATAGACCCATAAAGGTGTTGGGTAATAAATAAATAACGGCACCGTGAGGAGGGACCCCGGGGAGAGGATCGAGCAGCAGTACCACTTACACAGGTACGCTACTGAAGGCCTCGGCACCGGGGCAGTGCTCACCGCGGGCTTCTCGCCTCGGCTGCCTGAGGGCTCGGCGGGGCAGCGAGGGAGCCTCGTCCCGCCATCTCCCCTCACGACGCGCCGCACCGCCGCCTACGCTATTCCCGCGCCGAGTTACGCAGGTGACGTAGCAGCACTGCCCGGGCGCACGCAGGTAGCGCAGGGGGCTATTCCCATACCGATTTACGCAGGTTGCGCAGGGGGAGCGCTGTCCCCAGACCGATTTACGCAGGTTGCGCAGGGGGAGTGCCGTCCCCACACCGATTTACGCGGGTTACGCAGGAGGATCGCCTGCGCCGCGATTCCCGAAGAGGTTTACGCCATCCGGCGGCCGGCGGGGGCGGGGCGCTACGGAGGCGGCGTAAGGAGGCCCCCGCCGGCGGCGCCCCGCCTCAGCCGCGGCGGCGGGGGAGGAGGAGGAGGAGCGGCGGAGCGCGCCCGGTGCGATGTGGCAGCGGTCGGTGTGCGTGGGCCTGCTGGCCCTGGCGCTGGGCTACCTGTGCGTGCTGGGCCCCGAGCTGCCCCCCGCGGCCCTGCGGCAGCTCTCGGCCTCGCTGCTGGGGACGCTGCGCCGCGCCCGCTCGCTGGAGGCGCGCACGGTGGCGGCCTGGCAGGCGGCCATTGTCCGCCCCGCGCGCGGCTGGGCGCGCGTCGCCGTCGGGTAGGTGCGGGAGCGCGCGGGGAGCACGCCTGGCGGCGGGGCGGGAGCGCGCCCGGGCCGGGGTGCGCGTTCCCGTGCCCACGTGTGTGGGTACGGAGCGGGTGGGCTGCGGCCCCGGCCTGCACGGATGGACCGGGGTGTGTCTGCGCCGCCCAGGTGAGACCTCACCTGCGGAGCTGCTTCCAGCTCCGGCGTCCCCAGCATCAGCTGGACCTGGAGCTGCTGGAGCGAATCCAGAGGCCAGGGAGATGCTCCCAGGGCTGGAGTCCCTCTGCTCTGAGCCAGCCTGGGAGAGCTGGGCGTGCTCACCTGGAGAGGAGAAGGCTCCAGGGAGAGCTCAGAGCCCCTGGCAGGGCCTGAAGGGGCTCCAGGAGAGCTGGAGAGGGGCTGGGGACAAGGGCTTGGAGTGACAGGAGAAGGGGCAGTGGCTTCCCTCTGCCAGAGGGCAGGGTTAGATGGGATATTGGGAAGGAATTCCTCCTTGTGAGGGTGGGCAGGCCCTGGCACAGGGTGCCCAGAGCAGCTGTGGCTGCCCCTGGATCGCCGGAGGAGTCCAAGGCCAGGTTGGACAGGGCCTGGAGCACCCTGGGCTGGTGGAAGGTGTCCAGCCCATGGCAGGGGATGCAGCCAGATGACCTTGAAGGTCCCTTCCAACCCAAACCATTCCATGATTCCATGAAAAAGAGCCGGACGTGAGTGCAGCACCTCCGGCAGTGCTGCTCAGTCAGAGTTGGACATCAGCCGAGGGGATCAGTGATCCAGAACGCTCCTGTGGTGGGGATTTAAGCCAGGCTCTGGCCCTATTGGCAGCCCTTCTCCAGAGACATTATTCCCTGCTAGATTGTCTGTAAAACAAATTTATGTTCAGTCTGAGGGTTGGGGTTAGGGTCAGTTGGAGCTGCTGGTCCATCCAGCACAGGCTGGCTGTAAATAGGCAGCAGAGACAAGTTTATAAATGGAGAAAGGAGTGAAGCCTTCGCCTTTGGGAAGAGGTAACCGAGTCCAGGCAGAGCTGCAGAGAGATGAGGGAAGGGACAGGCAGGCAATGGATGCTGAGCTCAGGGAAATTCAACACCCTTTCTCTTTTTAAGGTGGGAAGAGAACAAGGGGAAAGTTCAGGAATGTCACATTGATGCTAAACGCTGGGTTTAAGTCTGACCATTAATCCAGATGTTATATTTAGTGCTTGACTCACTTTCTTTTAAATATATGGACATGGCAGGCAACTTGACTTTGGAAGATTCCACTTTTGGATGTTGGAAGGAGTTGTCCACTTCCATGGCTCTGTGTTAGCAGAGGAATATGACTTGGTTTCATCCTGTTGGGTCTGTAATGATCCAATAGAACATAAAATTGGAGCTAAAATGCTGCTTGAACTTATTGTTTCTTTTCTCTGCAATGCTAGGGAATTTCTCTGTCCTTGGTGTAGGAGGTGATGCACATCCAGAGGATTTCTGGGCTGGTTACCTCGCGGAGTGGAAAGCCTCAGGGTTTTTGGTGTCCTTTATTTTGTGTGATGCAGCTTTTTTTTTTCTTGCTGGAGCCCAGATCTGACTCCTGAGAGGTCACTGCCAAGGGAATGCTGAGTGCTGAGCACTCCTCACTGCCAGGGAGCAGGGACGGGCCCTTGGAGTGTCGTGGAGAAAGTCAGGGATCCTGCAGGAGCCTGACAGATGGTTTGGATCCCTGACAGGGAATGTGGGGCAGAGGAACAGAGATTGCACTTGACAGCAGCTATGGAAGATGCTTAAATTGCATCTCTGCAATTGCAGTGTCATCTCAGGAAGTATTTGCTATATATTGTTATTGCTCTGAAACCACAGAGTGAGACAAGGGCAGGTGTTTCTAAGTTGTCTTCCTGGGGTTCTGGTTCCAGCCAGAAAGTCTCCTGTCCTCCAGTCTGAGTTAAACTGTGATTAAATCATTGGGACATGGGGAGTGGAAGTTAGACTTTCCAAAAAGCCTGGATCTGCTGAAATAGTTCTTATCCCTCCCTTACTATCACAGGGTTTTTCTCCTGTTTCCACTGCATGCTATTTCTGTAAGTTTGGGATGGTCCTTTGGAAAGTGCCCTTTTCAAATATTTCAGCTGACAAATTGCTCTCTTGACTTTTTGTAAACAGAGCCAGCCTGTGTGGGGAGCTGTGTGTGGGTTTGGGTATTATTAGGAATAGTTGAAACTCCAGAGGCTGATGTAGCTGATTTAAACACTTTCAGTTTCATTTTTTCAGTTTTGAATCACCTGCACATTTTAAACCCAAAATACATATATATTTTTAAAAGCTTCTAAGAATTTAAAATGCCAGTGTTATGATGCCTGTTCTTTTTAAGCGAGCCCAAGGCAGGAAATGAAGCAGAACCTGTATTGTAACATACTCAACCACCTTTGGGCCACACAGCGTTCCTTGTTTTGGTTCAGCAGAAAGTTAGAAATCCCTCTCTGAGCACAGTGAAAGCAGTCAAATGGAGGAAGCTTTAGGAGAGAATGTCAGGAAATGCCTTTTTCCCCTTGGGTTGGTTGTTCTCCCCCTGCAGTCGGGGATGTGCCCTGAGTCCCTCTGGGTTTCCCAGGACGCCTTTTCCTTCTCTCTGCCAGCGTCAACGCCTGCGTGGACGTGGTTCTGTCCGGGGTGAAGCTGCTGGAGGCGCTGGGCCTGGAGCCCGGCGAGGGGAAGAACCACGCGGTGCTGAGCTCCGGGCAGGACCTGAGGGAGGCTTTTGCCCACTTCATGGAGCGGGGGGCGGCCGCCGAGCGCTTCTTCAGCGACGCCGACGCGTTCCGGGACATCGCGCGCACGGCCTCGGAGCACCCCGCGGCACAGGTGGGTGAGCCTGGCAATGCCCTTCCCTATTCCTGAGCCCTGCTGGCTTCCAGTCTCCCCAGGAGGATGCTTGTGGTGTGCCTTGGGTTGTGTTAATGGAGTTCCCTGGGGTTCTGCCCCTGCTGCAAATGGGAGGGGTTCAAGTGGTCTCTCCCCTGCTGACATTCCCAAACTGAGATGTCAAAGATGCCTCTTGGGAGCCAGATGGGGCTGAGGCTATTAAAGAGCCTGCAACCCCTTGGGAAGAGGCTGGGAGTGAGGAATCGCCTGGTTTTTAGCTGTGTGGTCTGTTTTCTGTGAGAGAAGCCAGGAATGGTTTGGGTTGGAAGGGATCCAAAGCCCATCCAGTGCCACCCTTGGGCAGGAACACCTTCCTCTAGCCCAGGGTGCTCCAAGCCCCATCCAGCCTGGACATTTCCAGAGATCCAGGGGCAGCTGTGGCTGTGGCAACCTGTGCAGGGCCTCACCACCCTGACAGGGAGGAATTTCTCCCCAATATCCCATTCATCCCTCCCCTCTGGCAGTGGGACACTGTTCCCCCTTAGTCCTGTCCCTCCCTCCCTTGTCCCCAGCCCCTCTCCAGCTCTCCTGGAGCCCCTTCAGGCCCTGCCAGGGGCTCTGAGCTCTCCCTGCAGCCTTCTCTCCTCCAGGTGAGCACCCCCAGCTCTCCAGGCTGGCTCAGAGCAGCCCTTAGATCTTCTCTGTGGCCTCCTCTGAGCACCTGTGACCCTCAGGACAACCCATATTCACTGCTTTTCAAGCTCAAATCAGAGTTTAACTGCAAAGTTTGACTTTTTGTACTGAAGAAACTTCCACAGTTCCTTTCACTTCACATGGGCACAGGCAGCAAGTTTCATCTCGACCTCAAACTGGAGGAAGAATTGCTGCAGTTTTTAAAGGATTCCTTGTCAGCCTTGCTAAAAACCCGCAGGGCTTTAGGCACAGAGAGGTTGCACAGGAGGAAGGGCTGTTCATGTGCTGAGTGAGTTGTTTTTTACAGCGGTGTCAGTGTTGGGAATTAATTGATTTTTACAGAGTCGTTACCTGAAGGTGAATATTTAGATTAAAAATAAAGAATGCTCAATTTGTTAAGATCTCGCAGAGAACTTAAAATCGTTTTGCCTTCAGCCCCAATACCCTTTATTAACTTGGGGACTGCTGAACCCTGTTCTGAAAAGCCAAAATCTCCAGCCTGTGCTGAGGACTAAATGTGTTCAAAGGTCCCAAAGAAGGGGATGCCCACACCCAGCTCTGTTTGTTTTACAGCTTTACGTGGGTGGAAATGCTGCTCTCATCGGGCAGAAGCTCGCAACAAACCCGGACCTGAAGGTACACACACGTTCCAAACCTTTCATGCCGTTTGCTCGGGTTCTTGAATTTGCTTGTCTCGTGTTACTTCCGTGTAGGTTTTGGGGATCTGGCAGTTGTTTCTTATGTTCTGCTGGTGGAATGTATGGTCAGACTTCCAAGCTGGTTTTTAAAAACTGAATTACTAACTTTTTTAAATCAGTTGTGTAGGTGATGCTTAAATTTTTGGCAAGGGAAACTTGGTTTGTTTTTCCTTGTTTTCTAGATCCTCCTTTGTGGCCCAGTTGGTCCCAAGCTCCACGAACTGCTCGATGACAATGTGGTTGTGCCGCCTGAATCCATGCAGGAAAGAGATGAATTCCACCTTATCTTGGAATATCAAGCAGGTACAATGGAGCAGGTGTTCTGTGACACCCCTGAACATCACTGAGGGGTGGCATTCTGAAGCTCCATAAACACTAAAATGCTCCCTGAAAACACAGATTTAACCACGTGCTGATGAAGCTCGGGGTAACCTTCACGTAAAGGCTAAAACAGTTCCATGGCTTTTCTTGCTGCTGATGGAGCCCGTTGAATTTGTGATCTTGTTGGAGAATAAAGCAGCTCACACACACTTGGTGCTGTTTGCTCCACCCCAGGTGAGCAGTGGGGCCGGGTGAGGGCGCCCGCTGCCAACCGCTTCATCTTCTCCCACGACCTGTCCAACGGCGCCCTGAACATGCTGGAAGTGTTTGTGTCCAGCCTGGACGAGTTCCAGCCAGACCTGGTGGTGCTTTCAGGACTTCACATGATGGAGGGGCAGAGCAAGGAGATGCGCCAGAGACGGCTCATGGAGGTGAGACACCGAATCCCTGCATTTCCCTGATTGCCCCTCCAAGGGTTTCATGGCAAGGCCTTGTTTTCCCAGGAGGGCTGTGCCCTCAGAGCTCCCACAGATCCCAGTATTGAATGCCAAAAGGAGAGGGGGAGCTGCAGGAATGGCTGAAGTCTAATGCTGTAACAGTTTTTTCTTCGATTCAGTGGCTTGTCCAGGGAAAAGAAGGGCTGGTTGCCTGGTTGGAGGGTGTTGACCTGGTTACTGGGCTTATCTAGCAGCTAAACCAGCCTTTTTCTGTGCTGCATACTGAGATGATGCAGGTTATAATCAACACCTGCATTCCTTAAAGAGCATCTGTCTTGCACCATCTGTTTTACAGCTGAGGACTTGTCCTGATGCAAGGCATTGGCCTTTTTTGTGTTCAGGGATCAGCTCTTCTGCAGCTGCTTCAGATTTGGGAGGTTTTTGGAATTAATCCATTAAAAGGTGCTGAGCTGGGAGCAGGTTAAGGTTAGATACAGTTTTCCTGCCCTGGGGTTCTGCAAACTAGAAGTTGTTTTATTTCCTCTCCTTAGCAGTACATACACAGGTCAGACATTCCATTGGAATTGTTTATATCCACACAGAGAAGATTAAAGGGTGTGTATCTTGAGTCAAAACCCTTTTTCTCCTTCTGTTCTTTAATAAATACATGTTCTAGGGTTGTTTTTTCCTGTTTCCTGTAGGCTGTGGCCTCCATCTCTGATATCCCAACTGACATTCCCATCCACCTGGAGCTGGCCAGCATGACTGATCAGGATTTTATGAGCAACATTATGCATCAGGTAAGGAAAATGAAAGGATGTGCTCTTTAGATCAGGTTCAGATTCACAGCGCACACACCAGTGCATGAATACAGAAATCAAAACTCCACATCGGGACTGTACATTGGAAGATAAATTGAGGATTGAATTTGAGCTGGGTTTGTAATTTTAAAAAATCCCTTGATTGCTTTGCAGAATTTCCTTCCTGGTGATTCCTTGTTTAGCTTGACACAGCTCTGCTCTCAGTGTTATGTTTTATGTGGAGCTGATGCATTGTTACTCTTTACCGTCAAAGTAAAGAAAATTAATTTGCATCTGGAAAATTAATGGCACCAAATGGAACATTTCCTTGGCTAAGTAGTTCTTGCCAACTTTTGGAAGTGCAGTGCCTGGGAAACTGGGTACTGCAACAACCCCAGCCCGGGGAGGAAGGGCAGCTCTGCCCCGCTGCCGCCGGCCAACGCGCCGTCCCTGTTTCTGTTAGCAGGTCTTTCCCCTGGTGAACTCCATCGGGCTGAACGAGCAGGAGCTGCTGTTCCTCACGCAGGCCGCCTCGGGCCCCCACGCCTCGCTGGCCTCCTGGAGCGGCATCCCCGACGTGGGGGTGGTCAGCGACATCCTCTTCTGGGTGCTGAAGGAGCACGGCAGGGCGGCGGAGCGCGCCTCCGACCTGACGCGGATCCACTTCCACACGCTGGCCTACCACATCCTGGCCACCGTGGACGGGCACTGGGGCAACCAGGCGGCGGCGGTGGCGGCGGGGGCCAGGGCCGCCGGCACCCAGGCCTGCGCCACCGACACCATCGATGCCACCAAGGTGTTCCTCAAAGCCCCGCTGGAGTTCGTCACCTCCCACACGGAGGCGCCGTCCAAAATCTCCCTCAACCCGGACGAGCCCGTGGTGCGCTGGCACAGGGACGGCATCTCCTTCCACTTCACGCCCGTGCTGGTGTGCAAAGATCCCGTCCGGACCGTGGGGCTCGGGGACGCCATCTCGGCCGAGGGACTGCTCTACTCCGAAGCGTATCCTCAGTAGGAAAGCAGGAGCCTCCTTCTTCTCCAGCGTGTGTCTGAGGCCCGTGGATTGGGATTTGAAGCAGTGGTGGTGTAGGGACAGAAGCAGGGTGTGGTGTTTTCTGGGTATAACTGAAAAGAGCCAAAGAATAATTCCAGGTATAAACTGTCGGCTACATTCCAGTCACTGGGCAGTGACTCAAGCGCTTCACGTGCAGGTCAGGTGCAGATGTTTTAATATCTAATGTGAAAATTGGCTTTGTCTTAAGGGGGAGGGACACAAAGACCAAAATCCCTGGCTGGCAAAGTTTGCTCTTTGTAGCTCAGAATGGATCTTTCCTGGGAGTGCTGGAAAGTGCAGCAGCAGCAGAATTTCCTGCCCCTGGATCCCAGGGAGAGCACAGCAGTGCCCTGGCCTGCCTCACCTCTGGTAAATTCAAAATAAAAGCCTTGTGGGTTATCTCCTCCCAGCACACTGCAAACCTTGCTTGGGGTGAGGATGGAATTACTGCCTGGTGCAATCACCTCTCCGTGTGCCCAGCCCCAGAGGGAGCCACGGGCCCAAAATGTGACACAGACTGAACCTACTCCAGGCTGCACACGTGATTCTGGATATCTGTGACTAAGGGTGTTCAACTGAGCCCCAGCAGCCTGTGCTTAGTTTTTTAGGAAACAAGCAGTGAAGATAATCAGGGTTTCTGATAGGGGGACAGCTCTGTTTTCCTGCCAGGAAACCCCCAAACTATTCCCAGTGTTGGCTGTACACTAAATACGCTGCTAACAGTTGATGTGTTACAGACAAGCTCAAGTGCTGGAGACTCATTTTGGCTTGTTTGAGAGTGGCTGTGCCAAATTCCTCAGTCTCTCTGCCCTCTATTAGGAAAGATTAATATATTAGGGAAGGTCCCTCTGGAAGCTCAAAAGCTGCAAGAGCATTTTCCAGGTGAGACTGAAGTGAGGAAGCCTTTTCAGGGTTTGATGTTGGGGTTTTTTGACTAGGTCACTGATAGTTTCCTTTGCTCTGCCCTTTGAAATTAAAAAAGCAGAATCATGTGTCCTCGTTAAATACTTTGCTTCTATTTTTTTACCTTTTCACAGTCACACACTAAGAACTGTAGAGCACCAGCATGGTTTTCTCCTTTCCAGCATGGTTGTCTCTGCCCCTTCAGGAACCTGCAGTGCATTTGCACAGCTCTCAAGCCAGTTTCCAGTAGGACTGGGTTCAGTGCAATCAGCAGGTCTGGGCAAGCCTGTGCCTTAGCAGGGCTTGGTGGAGGTTGTTCCAGGCCACCTGGGTGGAGGGAGGAGAGTCTGTGTCACTCAGGCTGCAGTGATCTGTTGCAGTAACGCTGTCAGGCTGCTGTCAGGGCTGTTCTCGGTTGGGAAGAGCCATCCTGGCTGCTCTGCAGGGATTGGGAATTGGCAGCTGCTGTACTTGCACTGACTCAGCACACAGTGCTGTCTGTCGTGTGTGTTCAGCTTTCCCCTGAGCAGAGTCTCCTGTGCTGTGTTCTGCTGCAGCTCAGCCCACCCTGAGCTTCCCTTGAGTGTCAGCATTTTATCCAGGTGCAGGATCTTCTTAAGACTGGAGGCATTTCTACCCAGATTATTTTTTTATGATGATGCTTATTATTACTGTTATTATTATTACTGATAAACTGTAGCACAGGACTTGGAGTTCTGGTTTAGTCTTCCTAAACTGAAAAATAAATGAAAAGAGCCTCTCCTTTTGGCTCACTTAGAGGTCCAAGGCCATGAGCAAGGCTGGTTTTGCAGCCTGGGTTGGTGGCCTTTTGGCACTCCACTCCTAGGGCCACCAAAGGCCATGGATCTGCCAACTGGAAACTGATCCTTGGCTTACACTGTGGATTCCTGACCTGGAACTAACAAAACTCAGTACGCACAAGCTGTCACCAGCAATGGCCCTGCTGCTGTGTTTCATTTCTTTCTTCCCAAAACACTTCCAAGGATGTGAGGCTGATGGGACTGGCATTCCTCAGGGCCACCTAAAAACAGACAAGGTCTGCACCTACAGGCCTTGTCCCAGGGTCAGTTGTGCTTGCTTTGAACAGGAACATGGCAGGCTAAAATTAGCTTTTTAAATCTGAGTCAGTAACTGCTGTATAGAGCCATTAAAAAGGAGCTGACTGCTTAGGAATGATCGAGGCCAAAAAGCTAAATTGATAATTATTGTTACCTCCTTCCTGCTGCTTCTCATGGGTAAATGTTTCTGCTGTGGGCCATTCTGGGTGTGGCATGGGGAGTGCCAGCTCTAATCCCAGCAGCTCGGGCTGCTGCTCTCCTCAAATCTGCTTTATCAGGCACACAGAGCTCCTCTGTGCCCAAAGTCACTTCCCAAGGGGAATCCTTAACCACCGTGACCTGTTCATCAGCTGTGCTGGTGGGATCCCTGAGATAGCTGTGGAACAATCTATATGGTAATAAATCTGAACTGAGTGGAGGGGCCCAGCAGCCTTTGCTTTGTTTCACCTGCTGTGAACATGATGTGCTTAACTTCTTTCTGCCTTCCAAATTAATGACAGGGAGGCAGAGCTCCTGAAATCCTTCCCCTACACCTGGAGTCTCTACAGTAGTGACAAGAAAAGCTGCTTCAACAGCTGCAAAAATAGCTTTAGAAAAGAACTTTAAAACCAGGCTTGAGCTGGCCCTGCTTCCCCTCATCCTGTGTCTCTACAAATTGTATTTGTTCTCCTCTGTTACTTGAAATCCACAGTGATGGATGACTCAGACCTCAGCCAGCCTCACTCCCAAAGCAGGAGATGTTTATTCACACAGATCCTGCTGGAGATGCAGCAGCAGAGCTCAGCACGGTGACAGCTCTCCATGGTAAAACCTGTGCACGTTGGTATTTTCACTTGTGTGTTCCTGCAGCCACCTGGGTTTGGGTTTATTTTGTCTTATCCATGATGCAAAATGAGCATTCATCCCTTGTTTTCTGTGCATGGCACTTACTGAGAGTCAAGTGCTGGGTTATTTGGGAGGTGTGAATCACAGGGGCCTGGCAGAGTCTCAGAGGACACGTTCCTTCTCCCCTGTGCCCTTGGTGCTGTGCTGTGGAAGAGCCAATCTCAAATCCAGCTCTTGCCAGTTTAAAGGCTCTTCACCTTTCTTCCTCTCCAGGGGAGTTTCACAGCATTGCTAAGAATTACTTGATTTTCTTGTGTTTTACTTGATTTTCTTGTGTTTCCTGGTTATCTCCTGTTGGGATGTGTGGGATCAGTCAAGTGTGCTCTCCCTTCCCAAGTTCATTTTACAGAACTGGTGCTCAAATGTTCTTCCTCAGCCTTTGGCAAAGACCTCATTAACTGCTTTGTGCTGGATGTTTTAGAGCTTGGCTCAACTCCTTATCCACTGAAATCCAAAGCCTGGAGAGCAGCAGAGCACTAAATCCATTCCAAAACCCAATGGAAAACTGTCAGCAGTTGTGCTTGGCTTCTTTTTTTACTCTTTATTCTGTGATGATACACTGAATTATCAGGATTTGTGTGCCACGGGGTGACCTTTCCAGCCACGTCCAGAGCAAAGGGTAGAGTTCTGTGAAGTGGTACAACAGAACTCAGTTTCCAGTTATCCTTAAATGTTGGTTTGGGGGTTCTTTTGGAGCTTGCAGCTCGGGTGAAAGCTGAGGGTTGTGAGTGAGTGAACAGCTCAGGTGTCTCTGTGGCAGGATTGTCTCTGTGCAGTCTGTCCCACAGCAGAGCTGGCGCTGACTTGTGTCACACAATTGCTGCCTTGCTGTTCCTGGGCTAAGGAGTGTTGGGGAGAACAGGAGAAAACCAGAGGAAAATACAGGGTCTGAGTAACCTTGGCAGTAAATCCTGGATCTCAGAGTGCTGGTTCTGCCTGGTGGAGATGGTGGATGAAGTTCTCCTTTCCCTCTGGAGCAGTTCCTTGTGTGGGATCTCAGCTGGATCCAGGCAGAATTCTCAGGGAGTCACTGGTGCAGACTCTGGGGGAGGATCTTGTCTCAGCAGAGGAAAGGTGCAGGCTGGAAACAGCACAGGGCCATTCCCTCCTGTGCCAGGAGCTCTGTTCCAGCAGCCTGGGGTCAGCCTGTGCCCAGCAGATCTCACAGCAGCTGAGGAACACCAATGATGGCAGCAGTTATCCCATCAAAATGCAAGGGGGGTAATGCAAAAAACACCCTGCAAACCTCCCCTGTGAATTTCTCAGGAAAGCTGCCCTGGGTGCAGACTGGGTAAAACTGGGTTCACATCTCACCTGTGTCTTCCATTAAAAACGGGGATTTTTTGGAGCACTGTGGTTTGAGGGAGTGCTGAAGCTTTCTTTGTAGCAGAACTGAGTTTTCTCTTCTAGAAGAGTCTTGGCAGATGGAGTACATGGGCTCTTTTTGAATGCATTTATGTGTGGAGCTTATTACTTTAGTAAAGTTATCCCCCATTCAGCACTGAGGCTTGTCTGTCTCTACAGAAGAGGCTTTGCCAACTGAAACCCACTCCCCAACTGGGAAATCCAAATTCTGAACAGCTTTTAGGCCCCCACATCCGCCTTGCTCAGTCACAAGTGAGCAAACAAGTACAGGAGCACAGCGTGTACCCACTAATACTGCCTGGTACCACAGATCAGCATCCAGTTGTCTCAGGGACCTCAACACCACTTTTTTTGGGTTGAACACATGTTGCTGGATAGACAGATCATTACTCTTGGCTCAAACAAGGTCTTACTGCCCAAGCATTGATGTCTGAATGCCTTTTAGGCTGTTTCCTGTGCAGAAGCCAAGATGCAAAGTACCTCGTGAGCTCTGTTTTACCCTGTTCATCACAGACCTCTCCCTAAAAAGGGGAAGAAAAGTCCTAAAGCAGATGGTTTCTGCTTCCCTTGAAATTAGGCTCATGATTCTTTTCCATTAAGGGGGGAAAAGAGGGGATTAGAATTCTGGCTGAAGCCAGAAACAGGTTTTGGAGCATAAGGTGTGATTTCCAAAATCCCTGAATGCCTCAGTGCAGTCCTGCTGAAGAGTCCCTTGCTTAATTCCAGCTGAAAGAGCAGTCCAGCCTCATTACCATTAGCACAAAAATGCTCTCCAGAAAGACCCCAGGAATTTACTGTGTGCAAATGCCACCAGCACCACGCCCAGGGGAGGAAAGGAGTCAGGACAGGAATTGCAGCTCTATTTATTATCCAGCTGGAATTACATATTTTAAAATGCTCCCTCAGACATGAAGCTCCCAGGAAGTAAGAAGGTGCTACTGCTTCATTTCATAAAAGAATTGGTTCACTGTTGCATAAGCTTTTCACTAAATATATTTTTAAAATAAATCCCTTCACAGTACCTCCAAGTGCAGTATGTGCTCCCTGTGTGACATTTATCCCATCAAAGCATCCTAGGACAAAATTCTGCCTTGAATTAAAGTTTTGGGGCTGAAGTGAAGAAATCTGAGCCCCTGCCTATCCCTGCTATGCAAGCCTCACCTCTTTTTCCCAGGCACTCTGTTAGGCTGCAGGAACTTTCAGTGTAAGAAGTTAAATGTGAATAAAAATCTCTGCACTGTACCACCTGCCTGACACTCCTTCTTGTCTGGTTTGTTTCAATTTGCCAGCGCTCTACAAAAAAATTCTGTTTAACTCCTGGCTGGGGCTGAACTGACACAAAAGCCAGCAGAAAGGACAGCTGAGGGGAAAGAAAAAACACATTTAAGATAAGCAGTCAGTTTGGGCTATCAGAACCCAGGGGAAAGTGAGAGGTCCTGCTCTTTCAGTGTTCTCCAGGGAGCAGGAGAGCACTTCAGCTCCTGGCCGGGCTCTGAAGATGCATTAATGTCGTTCTGCATAAGAGCAACAAAGCACAAAGCACAGCTGAAGGCTGGGACGTACCCAGAGCCCTGCTCATGCTGCCTGTACACTGCTGCTGCCTCCAAGATGTTTCCATTACTCACCTTCCTCTCCTGGACTGGAAATTACGGAGGGAGACAGTCCAACAGTGCAGAACTAAAAGCAGGAAATGCATTGTCAAACAGCTGGGGAGCTTCAGCAGCAACACAGAGCCCTGAAGCTTCAGTTTAGTGGTTCTTTATGCAAAATCAGCTGCTCACCAGTTTGATCCTCCTCGCAGTCCAGGATCCTAAATCACTACTGCTGCCTCTGCTAAATGTCCTGGAGGACTCACACCCAACCTGTGGAGAGCTGGACCCTCCAGTTCTGCAGTGAGTTGTGACTGCACTAAGAGTAGCTACACACAAACCTCTGGTCACTGCAGTGGCTCCTTAGAACAAGGCAGAGCTAAAATCACTGCTAGGAAACAACTGCATCCAGACTGACACTGGGGAGAAGCCACCGTGGGGCAGGGTGGGGAAGGGCCCTTTCCCAAATCCCAGGCAGCCCTGGAGAGGCTCCTGCACCGCCTGTGCTGCCCAGGGCCACCCTACTCTGCTGCCTCCTGGCTCTGGTGCTTCTCCTTCCTCTGCTCCTTGTCCCCTGTGGGAGCTGAGTTCTCCTCAGGGCTCGTTTCCGAGTCCTGCTCCTGGTCTGGTTCCAGAGGCAGGGAGGGAGGCTTTTTTGGCAGAGCTGGTGTTGCAGCACCTGGGGAAAGAACACAGGTAAAGTTACTCTATGGCCATGGGTGTATAGTCTGTTCTTTATGTCCTTCCCAGCAGCAGAGGTGCAAAACAACCACAACTTTGTATTACCCTCAGATTCCTTCTGCCTAATATTAGTTTATTGACAGTGAGTTACCCAGAGCTTACAGTGCCTGCTGAAAGGAAGCTCAGGTACAGCCTCTCCAGTCTCTCAGCTGTCAGAACTCAGTACAAATGTAAGAATTAACTCATGCTCTGGAAGGGAAAACACTTTCTAGAATCACGAATCTCAGAATGGTTTGGGTTGAAAAGGACCTTAAAGCCCATCTCATCCCACCCCTGCCATGGCAGGGACACTTTCCACTGTCCCAGGCTGCTCCAGGCCCTGTCCAGCCTGGCCTTGGGCACTGCCAGGGATCCAGGGGCAGCCACAGCTGCTCTGGGCACCTGTGCCAGGGCCTGCCCACCCTCACAGGGAAGTGCCACTTCCAGTTCCACTGAAGCTGGTTTATGCCCAAGCTGGAGCCCCAACCAAAGCAGTGTTTTCACTTCACAGCTTCAGCAAATGTGGGGAGAGGCTCCAGGCAGCTGAGGTAGCTACTTACAGAATTAAATCACAACAGGACACAAGCTGTTTGTTCCTACACTTACATTTAAGGTGCCAATTGATGTTATGAACCTTCTCTGATCTGGATAGTAAAGTCCTTCAGGTACGCCCTAAACCCTTGGTGTGTTTTATTTTTCATATTTTGTAGCTAAATCTTCCCTGCATGGAAAGTTTATTCCATGTGTGAGAAATGGAACAGGTCCTTAGGGATGCCAAAGAAAGAGGCCTGGATTACACAATCACTCTCCTGGTTCAGTCCACAGGCAACAAGACTGAGAGTGACAGAAAATCACCACAATGAGCAACATCTCCAGTGCATTCCTCCTTGGAAGCTGAGGGGTGAGAGGAGGCCAGGCTGAATCAGGAGATGCTCCTACCCATTCCCAGCACATACAATGATGGGCTGAGGCTCCAAAGGCTCACACCAGCTCCTGAGAACCCTCAGTCCCACTAAATCCAGCAACACCTGCAAGGAAGGGCAGCTTTGGAGCAATCCAGCTGCAGTCATTGTTGTCACAGAAATAATGAAAGTACTTTGGAATATTGTCCATCCTTTCCCTTCTCTGCAGCAGGCTGTCTGTGCATGGCAGCTGCTGAAAGTGCCTCCTTTCCAGAGCAAGATCACAACCCCATGCTAATGGAATCTTGCCCATTGTGGCTCAGACAGTCAGGGAATCCCAGCCTCCCACATCCCCACAAAAGCAGGAGAATGAAATACACTACTCAGAGCATGTTCCTGAACTCAGAAATCGGGGGAAATTATCACCAAATATTGTCCTCACTGCTGTGTGAGCAAGTCAATCCCCTCCTGAACATGTGCTGTAACCCTCCCAAAGGGAAGAGATTTCTCTCCTTCCCTCCCACCCCCCTCCTTGAAAGAACAGCAGAGGAGATGCACCTGGGGGGAGCTGCATGGTTTTCCCATATCCTGCAGCAGAGGACATGGCTTGACCCAGGGCCTGGTTGGAGCCCAAAGGCTGCTGAGAGCTGGATTTCCCTGACCCAGCAGCTTTCTGCTTGGATTTGGGCTCTTTGGAAGGCTTGGTCCAGACCAGACTGTCCCCAACCTGCAGGGCAGCTCCCATCTTCTGGGCCATCTCCACCATCTGCTCGGGAAGCAAAAAGAGATGAGCGCTGTAAGCAGGAACACTTCAGATAACAATAAACTCAACTACACCATAAAAAAAAACTACAAGAAAAGATCTGTGGAGAGCTGGCTACAGCTGGGTGCTTGGGGGAAACATCTCTGCTAATTCAGTCCTTTAATTAAGAGGTAATCTTGTCTTGCTGTGTATTGATTGAAGAACTGGGCTTCAAAGAGCAGAAAGGAAGCGAGCAGCTCTCAGCAGGACCCCGCTCTGCTCGGAAAATCTCATAAGCAGAATTTCTTCCTAATAACTGGACTCAAAGTCAAACCTCCTCCTCCTTTGCTGCCAGCCCTGGGGTGGCTCCTGAGCTCAGGCACAAACCTCGGGGTCGAAGTCGGGCGAGCTGCTCTCCCTGGCGACGGTGACCTTCCTCTCCATCTCCTGGTACTGCCTCCGGGCCCCCTCCTTGTCGCCCTGGTTGTAGAGCAGGACGGCGTAGTTCAGGCTGATGAGGGGGTTGCACCTGCAGCAGACACGTGGGATGCATCACACTCCCTGTGGCAGCACCTACCCTGGCTGCAGTAATGCTGAGATGTGCCCGAGCAGCAAAGCTGGACACGCCTCATTGTCCAGCACCCACAGAGGCTGCAGCCAAAGTCCTTGGGGAGCACGGCTCAGACCCTCCTCCCTGATGGCAGACCCAGTGCTGGGCTCTGTCATCTGCTGCTGGTGACAACATAAATCCCTCCCTGACTGCCTCCCTCTTGCAACACCCACGTCTGTGCACCCAGGGGCCATCCTGGGGCTCTCCTGCTCTGCCAGCCCCGCCAGTGACGGGGGCTTTTGTCATACTGAGGCAGATGATCTTTGATTTACCCCAGACCCTCCCAGCATTCCCATTTTGTCATACTGAGACAGATGATCTTTGATTTACCCCAGACCCTCCCAGCATTCCCATTTTGTCACACTGAGACAGATGATCTTTGATTTACCCCAGACCCTCCCAGCATTCCCATTTTGTCATACTGAGGCAGATGATCTTTGATTTACCCCAGACCCTCCCAGCATTCCCATTTTGTCATACTGAGGCAGATGATCTTTGATTTACCCCAGACCCTCCCAGCATTCCCATTTTGTCATACTGAGGCAGATCATCTTTCTCTGGTTTACCCCAGACTCTCCCAGCATTCCCATTTTGAAATACTGAGGCAGATGATCTTTGTTTTACCCCAGACTCTCCCAGCATTCCCATTTTGTCATACTGAGGCAGATGATCTTTCTCTGTTCACCTCAGACTCTCCCAGCATTCGCAGTCTGCAGGAGAGCAGCTCATCATGGGACAGGCAGAGCAACAGAGCCCTGCTCTTGGGTTTTCTTTTATAACCTGACACACCACAGAATGTGCTGTTTACATTTCACTTCCTCACCTCACCTCTCTCCCTCCCCCAGCAAAACCACACACAGCTGCAGGTACTGCTACAGGTGAACACAGGTGCCTGCACACTCCTGCCCCCCTTCCTGAATGGAGATTTCACAAGGCAGAACTGCTCCATCACTCTCATTTTCCAAATGATCCCTCTCCTTCACTGGGATACACCAACCCTCTCCAGGAGAGGCAGAGTGGGTGAGAGCTCCCTGTGTGCACCCACAGGAGCATCCCCGCACACAGGCCAGGCAGGGAGGCTCCCATGTGCCTTGACAAGAAATGTGAGTGAGAGACTGGTGCCCTCTCCTGGAGCATGCCTGGGATAACTGGAACCATCCATGGCCAAGGCAGAGGGAACATCCTCTGGAGCAATGCAGAATTGCCCTGGCACTGGGCAATAAATGAAGCATACCCTGCAGGCCCTGACTCTCCACCCAGTGCAAGGAAGGCAACTCTTCCAAGAAATCTCACTGCGTTTATAACCACGGCTTCTCCTTTAACTAGGGAACTGCAGTGCTGAGCCCACCACAGAATAAGCCCTCCTCCCTGTCCTCTGCCAAAACACTGAGGAGATCAGACAGTCCTGGGAAGAGCCAGTTTTAAAATTAATTGAACCTGATGGAGCTATTTCACTGCCTTCAAGAGCTGAGAAGCAATATGAGAGTCAGAGAAAAGTCAATAGCTGAACACCCACAGAAAGGACAGTTACACGCCAGAACCAGAGTGGAACACCTTTTTCTAAAGAGTTTTCCAAGATATTTCCATTCCAGCCCCCAGCATGGCACCCAGGCCTCTACAGAAGCATTCCTGGTGATGGAAACCACCCAAACCTCATCCCAAACAGCTCCGAACACACCAGTAAAGGAAACTCGTGCGGACACAGATTCAGCCACACCATAACTGGGCCAAACCCATGGCGTGTCAGCTGAAGCAGCCTCACAGTCTGGATGTTCCCCCCAGCAGGCCTTGGCAGCTGGAATTCATTTTTGCTTTGATGAGGGTTTATTTTCCTGGTCAGACCATAGAGCTGGAACATTGCCCAATGCCAAATACTTTCAAAGCTGTAGAGCCCATTTACTGCTCCTTCCTCTGAGCAAAGCACACAAGCCCCAGACTAAGGAGTCCAAGCTGCCTTTAAGGTCCTGTCCTGCCTTGCTAGGTGTGGAAAGCTGATTAGGAATAGAATCATGGAATGGTTTGGGTGGGAGAAGACCTTAAAACCCATCCAGTGCCACCCTGTGCCGTGGTCAGGGACAGTTTCCACTGTCCCAGGCTGCTCCAAGCCCCATCCAACCTGTCCCCGGACACTTGCAGGGATGGGACAGCCACAGCTGCTCTGGGTACCCTGGGCCAGGGCCTGCCCACCCTCACAGGGAAGAATTTATCCCTGGTGTCTCCTCTGTCACCACCTTGTGTGGCCCTGCAGATGGAAGTGCTTTTGGTGCCACTCTGTCACCTGCAGACTCTGGGCTCAGGAGTGCTGGTAGGTCTAAGTGTGCAAATATTCACAGTAAACTGGGGAGAGCAACAAAACTATGAATAAATATGAGGTCATTTTGGTTTTGTGCCTGAAATGATGACATACTGTGAGGCTCAGCTTAACACTTCTGAAACCAAATGCTCAGATTTTAAGACCTAGACTGCAAACATAGAGGTTCTTAATGAAGGAGCTGCCCTTTTACTTGCTTTATACAAACTTCTTGCACATTCTCCCAGCTAAGATCTTCCCTCTGCCCAATTCAGAACAGGCTCTACCCCAGGCATCTCACTGCTCTGTGCTCAAACTTTGGGTTAAAAAATATGTTTTCTCCTATTCAATCTGCTCTACCATATATAAATATCCACCAAAAAAAAGGCTGGCATCCAAACTCATCACCACTGACTCACTAACCAAATAGCAAAACAAAAAATAGCTCTGGATTGCTCTGAAATAAAATCCTCTCATTTTTCAGAGCTGACTTGAATTAAAAAAAAAAAAAAGGTTTTAACACTGTCACTTGCACAGCTACAAGAATAAAAGGATTTCCCTACTGCAAACCATTTAGGGTACAGTGAGAGGCAAAGGAAATGAGGTGCAGGGAGACAAAGCAAGACCAAACAAGTGACAGCTCTGACAAATACTTACTTGTCCAAGGCCACAGCTTGTTCATAGGAACACTTGGCATTCTCGATGTCTTCAAGGTTGGTCAGAGCAACTGCACCAAAGAAAAACACACACAACAGGAGATGTTTCACAGGCAGCTGATTTTTAGGACAATTCTGAATGTCATAAAACAGGTGTCAGCAGGGTTGTCTGACTGCTGCCAGGATTAACCCTAACTGAAGGGAGTGGAGTGGGTTGGAAGTGACCTTAAAGCTCATCCAGTCTCAACCCTGCCATTGGCAGGGACACCTTCCACTAGCCCAGGTTGTTTCAAGTCCTGCCCAACCTGGCCTTGGACACCTCCAGGGATCCAGGGGTAGCCACAGCTTCTCTGGGCACCCTGTGCCAGGGCCTGCCCTCCCTCACAGGGAAGGATTTCTTCCCAATATCCCATCTAACCCCACGATGTCACTTCTGACATGTTTATCTCATTTCATCCCAAAAATATCCAGTGCTGGAAACTCACACCAACTCCTTAGGCAACCCAACCCCAGCCTCATATGTGTCAAGTCTTTTCCAATGTTTAATCTGGCTCTGCCTGCAGTTTCCCCTTCTATTTCCCCAGAGAGGAGAGACTGGGCTACAGCTCCTCAGCAAAGCCTTTATGCCACGTTTCTTTACTGCACCCCACACCTCGTGCCTGTGCTGTGGCAGTCCCAGGAGGGATCCCATACCTGCCAGGAGCATGTACAGCTCTGCCATCCTGGGCTGGAAGTTGATGGCAGCGCTGAGGAAGTGGAAGGCTGAGGCGTACTGCTGCATGGTGAGGTGCACCAAGCCCAGGTTGTACAGGATCTTCCAGTCAAAGGGTGCCAGGTAGTTTGCCCTCTTCAGGCAGCTGATGGCCTTGGAAAACAAGGGATAAACGTGCTACAACAGCCTGGACACGACAGGAATTGTGTGGTTGTGTGAAACTGGATGCAGATGGGAGAACAAATGGAGACTGGATACTTACTGCCACGTATTTCTTCTTCCCAAAGAAGCACATGCCAATGTTGTTCCAGAGTGGGGGGCTCTCGGGGACACTGCTGGCCACCACCTTGTACTTGGAGAGGGCCACATCGAAATCCCCGTGGGCCTGCATCATGCTGCCAGCAGCCAGCGTGGCCTGGGGACACGAGTGACAAGAGTGACCCACACACAGCCCTGTCTGCTCAGACAGCAAGGACACAAGGGCACAAAACGATTGAACTAAATCCATCTCACCAACAGCCATTTCACTTGTAAGGACTGCCAAGAACAACAGTGGGAGCAGATGGAGACTCTGCAATCTCCCACCACAGAGCAGAACACAGGGTGAGGAACAAACCTGAGTCTGCTTCTTCCTGCACTATTTTCATCAGAAATGAGTTTGCCCAGAGCAGCTGTGGCTGCCCCATCCCTGGAGTGTCCCAGGCCATGCTGATGGGGCTTGGAGCACCCTGGGATAGTGGAAGGTGACCCTGCCCATGGATGGGCTTTAAGGTCCCTCTCAAACCAAACCATTCTGGGAGTCTGTGACTCCACAAGTATTGCAACATGACATTGCCAACGTTTAGGGTGTTTTTTGGGGTGACAGAAGTACTTCTTAGAGTCTGAGGCTCTGAAAAGATCTGTGCACTAATAGATTCTTTTTACAACCAAGCAGAGACAGCAATAGTTCTGGTGCAAGTTAAGCAGGGAGTAAAATGTACTCAAGCAAGACATGCAGCAAAGCTCTCCTAGTTCACACTGACTGGCTGATACTGCAAATTAATGGGAATATGCATGGGGAGAGAAAAAAAAAAAGGAAGTGAGTACAACACACTATATTTAAACCACACTAGTTAAGTCCTTTTTAAGATTTCACAGTGACAAGTAAAATTCTAAGTGTAAAGGTGTTTTCACAACAACTCATGTTTGTCAACCACACATTTCAATGCTCTGCATTGCTAACAGGAGGAAAAAAGGAGAGAAATGAAGTCACAGCCCTAAAAAGAGAAGCAGTTCCACAATGGGGAATGAAACCTAGATGCCAAGCTCAGTTTTCCAGGCCGGAGCCAAGGAAATATCCTCAGCAGCTGGAAGCACAGGGTATCAGCAGATGGGAGAATAATAAAATGCACTATCACTTGGATCACAAGGGACCTGGCACAATTCTTCTGGGATTTTTAAAATCCAGAAGATCTTCCTTCCAAAGTAAATTCCACCTGGCTTTGATGCAACTTCAGATTAAAAACCAAAGGGATCAATTTAACATCCCATATTCTGCCTCCTTCCCTTTCCCTGCCTCCACATACATCCAGCTCCCTACCCAGGGAAACATCCCAGAGATGTGTGTCACAAAAAGCTCTGTGGGCAGGATCCTTTCCAGCCTCTCCAGGCCCCAGATGCAGAGCCCTGACAGTGGAATTAGCTTTAGGAGGTGTTCCCTCATGGTTCAGCTGGTTCATTTCCACTCCTCACCATACCTTGTAGTTGCCTGGGTCGTAGGTAAGCACATTTCCAAGGTGTTCAAAAGCCTTCTGGTAATCCCCAGTCTGGGAAAAGAAGTACATAAGAATCAGAAATTCAGGAATAAGGGGAGTTTAAAAGGAGAATATAGGGTTTGTGGGCACCAGAATTTCTGGTTCAGTTACATAGGCAGAAAAGTGAGTCTTACAGTGCTCCCATTACACACACGTTCCTGTTTGATAATTCACAAGAGTAGATTCTAAGAATTTGATTTGGCTGGATTCACTGTTCTGACCCAACCACAAATGAGCTCTGGGTTCACAGGTCTCTGCTCCTTTCTCTATCCCAGAAAACAGGCAACAAACTGCTGCTCTGCACATCCCCAATTCCCTCACCACAAATTCCTCACTCCCCAGGGCTCTCCTGTTCAGGTGACTTCCCTTCCCTTCCCTTCCCTTCCCTTCCCTTCCCTTCCCTTCCCTTCCCTTCCCTTCCCTTCCCTTCCCTTCCCTTCCCTTCCCTTCCCTTCCCTTCCCTTCCCTTCCCTTCCCTTCCCTTCCCTTCCCTTCCCTTCCCTCCCCTCCCCTCCCCTCCCCTCCCCTTCCCTTCCCTTCCCTTCCCATGGACTGCAGGTGTAGTGGGCATCACTGTGGCCATGTATGAGCATGTGAGAGATTGGAATCACTGCAATCCTACAGACTGGAACCAGATAAGCTCCAAGGTCCCTTCCAACCCATCCTGTGATTCTGTGGTTTCAGCTGAGTTCACCTAAAGCTCAGCTCATTCCAGCCTCTACCATGGGTAGGGACACTTCCACTGTCCCAGGTTGCTCCAAGGCTCATCCAGCCTGGCCTTGGGCACTGCCAGGGATCCAGGGGCAGCCCCAGCTGCTCTGGGCACCTGTGCCAGGGCCTGCCCATCCTCACAGGGAGCAATTCCTTCCCAATATCCCATCTAACCCTGCCCTCTGGCAGTGGGAGCCATTCCCTGTGTCCTGTCCCTCCATCCCTTGTCCCCAGCCCCTCTCCAGCTCTCCTGGAGCTCCTTCAGGCCCTGCCAGGGGCTCTGAGCTCTCCCTGGAGCCTTCTCCTCTCCAGGTGAGCACCCCCAGCTCTCCAGCCTGGCTCAGAGCAGAGGGGCTCCACCCTCAGAGCAGCTCTGGGGCCTTCTCCTCCTTTCAGCCTTTTCTTTTTTGCTTGTTCACTCTTTGGGAAGCCAGCTTCTGGAATAATCCAGCCCTTCCCATCCATTTCACAGGCACAAGGATAAGCACATCTTTGTCATTTAAATTGATTCTGATTTTCCTTTATGGTGCATTAACACTCACAATTTCATGGTTGCTTTTTCAGGATAACTTGCAAGACTCCTGCTGCAGAAGCAAGGTAATGACTAGTCATGTTTTGTTATACTTGGAGGATTTATAACAGAGTCAGGGCGGATGCCAAACAGAATTCCTGCTCTGGCTCTGGTCCAGGGAATCAGCTTGCTTTTAGCAGCAGTGAGAAGACACAGAAAAGCAAGTTCTGTCCTGTTAAATTCAGTCTGTAGAGAAGCACGTGCAAGCAATGGGAAGGTGGATAGAAACTAACTCTGAAAAAAATCCAACGTGGTTATATTGAAAATAATTAAGTTTTTGTAACAGTAACAGCATTTAGTACCTGCAGGTACAGTAGGCCCAGGGCTGTGAGGAGGTCTGTGTTTTCTGGAGAAAACCTGGAACACAAAAGCCAAAGGGCTGGGTTTGCTTTTCAGCCCTTCTAGAACTTGCTTTTACCCTTCTAGGGTAAAAACAGAACATGGAATTCTGATGCTACATTACTGTTGTATCAATCCAGGAAATTAAACTTTTATTATTAAAAACATATATTAGAACAACTGCCATCAGTTGTTGTTATTCCTGTGAATAACATCACACCTCAGCTTCCCAAATTTCTTCTGGGTATTGGTGGGAAGGCACAAGACTCTGTGGAACAGATCAGGACACATAATGAGATAATGTGGTTTTGTTAAGCTTCAAAGTGAGTCTGAATCAGTGACCTGGAAATACAAAATGGGATTTTGCATCATCTCTCATAAAGTGCTCTGTAAATCCATCCATCTTAAGCCTCTTGGGCCACGTAGGACAGGCAATCCTCAGCATTCCTGATGGATCCTACACACTCTTTTACCAGAATTTTAGTTCACCTTATAAAAAGATTACAAATAAATAGGATGGAAAACCACAACAAAAAAGGACAAAGCAGAGAGAGACACAATTTGTGTCTCACTCATCTCAACAGGAGTCAGTTTTTAATTCCCTGCTACCAAGATTTAAAAAAATCTGATCTGCACACTCATGCTGGCACCTCTAAACTTCATCCAGAACAAAACCACCTGTGCCTGGTAGAATATAAACATGGAATAACAGACTGTCCTGGAGCTGGAAACAGCAGGAAAAATGTAATAGGCAGATGAGAAAAAAAAAAAAAAAACAGGAATAAACAGGAATGAAGAAGAAAGGAGGGCAGGGGAGCACCAGGATAAGAATATAAACCTGGTAAGATGCTTAGCAAGGATTATTTACGTAATAAACATTCCAGATTAATCCAAATGTCTGCCCAACCCCACCCACCACCAGGCAGCAGCCAGGGCAGACATGGGAGGAAACCCTGCATCGATAAGTGGTTCCCAACACACTCCTCATCTTCTCTCTAGTGCTGGCCTCCATGGCAAAGCTACATCTGAAAGCACAGGCAGAGCTTGGGAATGCCCTAAAACAAGAAGAGGTGGGCACTAAGGAGTGGTGATGGGCTGGGAGAAACTCCCTGTGCACCAGCACACCTCCCTCAGCCACAGCCAGCCAGGGCTTTGGGATGGACAGTCAGGGTTATGTTGTTTTGGGAGATAAACCTTTGGAATGGATGAAGTCAGCTTTGGATCACTTTGCTCCCAGGCATCTCCATCCATTTGTTATTCCACTTTTTTTCTGGCAGCCCTTCCAACGCTCCCTTCTTCCCTGCCACACTGTCAGCAGGAACAGAGACAGCTGAAGTGCTTGGAAGTGCCAGCTTTGCTCAGAGGCCCCATAATTACCATTAGCTTTTTAATCATGGCCTCAATTCAGATCTGGGACACCAATCAATTTTCTCCTGGCATAGGATGGGAATGGGCAGATGGAAAAAAGGGATATTTCTTACTCTACAGCTTTCTTATATACTTCAATGGCTTTATCCGTCTCCCCCTCCAAGAGGTGAATTTTGCCCAGCATCATGTAGGTCAGATCGTGTCTGTTGAGCTCCAGGGCATTGTTGAGCTGATCTCGTGCCTAAAAACACAACCACAGAGAAGAAAAAAATGCTAAATGATTACAGAGCCCTCAGCAAAGCAACAGCCCACGAGTAATCCCCAGCAGCCAGGGAAGGAGGACAGCCAACAAACACCCCCTGCACCTGGAGAACACAAACCCCAGCCCAGCTAATCCTTGGAACAAGCTCTGCACCAGCAGCCACCTGCTTTTAGGGGCAGTAAAAGGCAACACCTTCAAGCTAAGCAGGAGGCAATGACCTCCCAAGGAGGAGATGTGCACGGGCCTGCTCCTGGATTTGTGTTTGTTTGGCCTGAGGGACGCTCTGGATTTGTTGGGTGAACTGAGACTTTGCTTATTTGCAGCTTATTCTTCCTCAAAATGCTGATTCCAGCAGCGAGGAAGTGAAAATCTCAGTGAGGTGTGAGCAGGCCCCAGTTTGGGAGGTGTTAGTGCAGACAACTAATCCCAAGTGTGAGCCCACACTGCAGGGGCTGTTTGTTCACAGGCGTGCCTTGAACAGGGAGCACAGCTGGGGTTGCTGCAAGGGCCCCCACCAGCAAGAGCAGCAGCAAGGAGCTGGGCCAAACTGGGAACAAAAAGGGTCTAAATTCTGTTTTTCCCTTAGGGCAGCTGGATCACAGACAGCTCAGTGCTCACCACCAGCATTCAGGGAATGGTAAGTGAGGAACTGGGAATGGCATGCTCAGACCTGGGAATAAAACTGCATTTCAACCTTCCAAAACTCCTTTACTAACTCCAGGTTTAGCTCAAAAGGAGCTTCAGACACGAGAACGAACCCTTCCCATGGAGGAAAAATGGACCTGCTGCATCTCCAGCAAACAACTTTGTAACTCTTTCCCTCTGAATCCTGCCAGACCCAAGGAGCTGAGGTTTCCTTCAGGAATTCTCTGCACGAGGTGCAGCAGACTGAGCTGGAGAAATGGTTTTGGGGTTTTACCATCACCCTTCTCTCACTTCATGAGGATGGACCTGGATTGCTGCTCCTACAAAGCCAGCAGTGTTCCTGGTCTGGCTTTAAAGGGATCAGACACAGAAGCAGCTCTTATTGGAGCACAGCCCATTTTCTGTCTGGTTTGAGGTTGCTCAAACATTCCCTTTAAAACCAGAAATGTTCTCTGAAAAATCTTAGATTTCAGAAAAAGCCTCTGGCCCTGGCCCAGGCTGATCTCCCTTTATACATCCTCACTGACTTGCAGCTGACTCAAAGTAATTCAACACACAAATGGAAACAGAGACAGCTCACAAACCTTTGCTCCCAGAAACAAAACACTGAAGCAAAAAACTTTCCTGATGCCTCTTGCTGCAAATGATTCATTTCAAGCTACCAAAGACAGTGAAATTTCTGTGATGCTTCCTTGCACTGACATTACCTTGTTGAAGTGTTTCAGGTACATGTAGCACACACCCAAGTTGTGGCTGATCTCCTGCATGAAAAAAAAATACAAAACAAAAAACCAAATCAGCACAAAGTATGAAATAAAATCTGACAACACTGACCCAGAGCAGGAGAGCCCTGTGACTGCCCACACCCTTCTTGCTTTTTAGAGCAAGTAAACCTATAAATTCCAGTTACTTCAGGCACTTACAGAGCTTAAGTGGGGTTGTACACAAAACATTACAGTCCACTGAGACAAAAACCACAGAGATGACAAATCCCTTTTGAGAGATCAGATATTCTCTTAGAGAACAAGGAGCCCAGACTGGTTTCCTCCTCGTGGTGTCACTCTCTGAAGCTTGCTGCCCTCGTGGGTGACTCAGCCTGGCTGTACAGCAGTAGGATATGCACTGTGCACAGTGTCCAACCCAGCTGGACACAACTGGAAAATCTGCCTCATTTTCCAAAACTTCAGCGCTGGAATATTTGATATCCCTCTGGCATCCTAAACAACTCTGCACAGGGTAGGAAGATCCCTTAGGGATCCTGAATGTTCTGGTGACACTGCAGGGAGCATCCGTGCCCCTAATTCCTCACCCAGAGTTTAACACACAAGGCACCTTCCCCATGCCAGCACATCCCTGAAAAGCAAGGCACTCCCAATTCCTTATTTTATTCTGGTGAGCATTTCACTGATTCATCAGCTTAGACAGCCTTGACCTTTCACAGGAAACTCTCTTACTTTGCCATCAACCTGTTTTCCTCCAGGCAGCCTCTCCAGCTGTGCAGAACTGAATCAGTGACTCCAGGCTGCTGCAGATTGTAGAACGAGGGAAGAGCACAGCCTGATTCTGCTTCCAGTGCTGAGCCAGGAATGGGGAATAACTAATCAAAATACCCACTGGCACCTGCCTGCTGGGTTGTAAATAGGGTTACAGGCATGCCAAGCACTGGAAATGCAAGTGGAAAAAAGACTCGTGATACAAAAGGTTTCTGAGTTGTCTGGCACAGAGTAATTTGAATAACACCAAAGCTATCCTGGTATCCTGAATTTTAGATGTACTGAGAAACAAAGGAGTGAGCTCACATACTGCAAGCCTACTTCAGAAACACTTCTGCAGGCAAAACAGGCACCTGCAGAAGGCTGCAAGGCATGGCCTCTCCCTCACCCACTGTAACACTTTTCTTTGCCATGCTCTTTCACTCTTTTTGTCTTTTTATACAGAAGAGCTAATTTAGTCACTGCTCCTGTATTTTCAAAGATGTTTTGCATTACAGAAGCTTTCTCAATTACTCAAGCAAGTTTTAATAACTGAGGTTTCCAAGTTCTTCCCATACCTCCCTTAAAGTACAGATGTGGTTATATTAAAACTGATCCTTGGCAAAGTTCCAACATGTTGCTCCATCCTCTGTGCCCCAGCCAGGGATTTGCCCCAAGGCGTGGGATTTGCCTCCTGTGATCCAAACCAGGCTCAGACCACAGGCAGGGTGAGCTCACCTTGCCTTGGGACAAGTTTGCAGCTCTTAAAAGGATCTGCAACTCCCTGAACACTCACCCAGTCCTTCTCATCGAGTTTTGCTGCTTCATTGTACACTTCGATGGCTGCCTTATGCTTCCCCAGGAGAAACCTGCAAAAAGATTGCAATTCTTACATCTTGCCTGTTTTCAGACCCTGCTGTGCAGCCACTCTCACCTTTGCCAGTGAGAAATGCTCCTATTTGCTGCATCTCCAGAGATGTGCAGGAGAAGTTTACAGTCTCAGCACTGCTCCCTCTCAGGACACAGGCCATCCATCGTGACCCTTCTGGGGGTGTAAGGAATGCATGGCCAGGCTCTGCAGCCTGCTTGTGTCTCCAAGGAAAGACACAGATGCCCTGACACAACACTCAGCAATAGAACAGGGTCTGAAGGGCAGGTCTGCCCAGCTCAGCTCAGCACCTGTACCTCAGGACCTTGAAATTTGTATCACCTTTCTGCCTGAAGCCCAAAGAAAAAGAGATAACAGAGATCCTGCTTAAAGAACAACCCACGCTTCTGGAAGCCAAGCCAAGTGTTGATAAGGAGGAAACATGTCTGGAATTAAGCAGCCTAAGAGAAAAACAAAGCATGGAAGGTCCTGGGTGGCACATCCAAAAGAAACAACAAATAAAACACCACTCACAGGGATCGGGCCACCTGCTTGAGGTTGTCAGCGCTTCGAGGGTTCAGAATGGAACATGTCTGGAAAAGTTCAAGAGATTCTTGAATTTTCCCCTCCAAGCGAAATATCAAAGCTGTAAGACAACATACAGCAGGCAGATGAATCCATTTTCAGCAGGAAAAATGTGCTTCTGACGGCAAGGAAAGAAGGGGGAGTGCAGATATATCACATCAATGCTCCTCTGGTGCTTCCCCCTCCTGCAGCACCAGCAGTTTGTGTCTGAGGGCAGGACTCTGTGCCTGGAGAAGTTCAGGGGTCAGAACAAAAGCTTTAAGCTCTAAACCTTGGGCAGTTGCTTGTACAGATGCAGTCTGGATTCCTCCCCAGCCTCTCCAGGCTGCAGCATGTCCCTGCCAGTAAATCTCCACTGTGCCCCACCATGGCACTTGGAATGGCAATGTCACATTTTGGGAGACAGTTTTGAGGGAGCAGAGGGCAGGGCAGAAAGAGGAATCCCATCCTTAGAGCAAGGAGTGAGACTGTGATCACTTGGGGTGGGTAATGAACAGGAAACATGCATCTGTAACAGAATCAAACACGCTTCAGCACACTGAAGGCCAGAAGCCCATAACCCAAAGAAAAACTGATGATAAATACAGAGACAACAGGACATTTAATCTGCCCATTTCATGTGAAAATCCCAGGCTTCAAAACTAAATGGAGCAAGCAGAGGGAAAAATGTATTCTTGACATATTAATTCTATGTTTCCCTCACTTATCCCTGTATTGTTCTCTGTATCTCAAATCAGGGGCTACCTGCTTTAGCAAAAAGATGTTCAGACATACCTTGAACATAGACAGCGTATTCACAGAGCCCTTGGGACTCCTGGAGCTGCTCTTTGATGACAGCCTGGAAGGACAAAAGTGTAAACTCACACCATTTCAACAAAGCTGATTTCAGAGATTTGGTTCCAGTCACAAAAACCACAACCCCACTCTAACTGGACCACAACTGGGACAACCACACAGTGCAAACGACAGAGCTGTGTGCCAGAAACACTGCGGCCCTTTTAGTATTCCTCTGTTCATTCCTAGTCCCAAGGATAATTAGATGCTACCTGGGGAAAACGCCAGGAGGCATCTCTGAAAGCATCCTCTGCTGATAAGGGTATCTACTCCAGGCCTTTTGTGAAGAAATAAATTGAACTGGAGCAACTGCAGCTGAGTCAATGAAAGCCAAAAGAACAAATGAGGAGTGAACAGGGGAAAAGAAGCCTGATGAAAATGTAAATTTTTGCTCCCAGTTTGGGGTGGGGTGGCTGCAGCTTGGATCTATTCCATAGTCACAACTGGTCCCACCTTTGGGAGGATGAACACCCTGGACAGGAATCAAGAGCATAATTTCTGCTCTGAGACTCCTCTTTTGTGCAGAAGTGGAAGAGACACAGGGGGTAAGAATAATTTCTGGGTGAGCAGTGGCCTGGCATTTCAAATGTGTTTGGTCAGTACCAGCATCCCCTGCCTCCAAGAGGAATAAAAGTGAAGGACCCGAAAACTGAACCTCAAATGCACCACCTGGGACAAAAACTATTCTTGAGAAACTTAGTCTGGAGAAGGTATTAATTGAGAAGTTGTTAGTGAGAAGAAGGAAAGTCCTTACTGACAATCCTCACCTGTAAAGAGAAGAAGGAAAAGGAAGAACAGGCCTGAGCTGCTCTTCCCTCACCTGTACCTGCTAATTTATCTATGTCACTCTTAACAAAGTGCATGATTACAAAACCTTGTACTCAGAAATAACCAACATCTCCTCAATCCACATACTCTGGATTGTTCCATCTACATAAACCAGATTCTCAGAGCAAGAGAGGGCAATAGAGAGCTATCTTTTGGAGAAATCTGATTAATTCTATAAACCCCGAAAAGTCCCACAGCAAAAGGCTCTCAGCTGAGGAATATGATCTCTAATCCCAGATTTCACCCCCCCAAGTTTATTTAAGGTGCTGATGACAGAATTTAGACACAACTGGCAGGAGACCAACCAGTCTCTGTCATCCCACGGGATGCTGCAGCTGCAGACTCTCTGCAGGGATGTCTGCCTGGCACCTTGTTCAAACAGCACTGAGAGGGTCAAAATCACTTTAATGCCTTCACTTTGGGGAGTTGATGTCAGTAAATAAACAGTTTTTAATGGCCTTTTAGCTCATTGAAAACTATGGGAGATTTAAAACTCTGACAGAGAGGGAGCATTTCACAGCACTGAGTGGGAAAGATCAAAATTAACTAACACGACAGGGCACTTGTTTCTTACTGACACTAAAGTAATGGATTTTAACAACACCCAAAGTGTCCTGGAATCTTCCAGTTTTACTGCAAAAACACTGTTTGGTGAGCTCTGAGGAAAAGAAAAGCTGGCCTGCCAAGCAGAGGAGTATTTATTAGCTGTTTTCCCTCACTATTCCCTTGCTTCCATGACTGATGAAGACATGGAGACGTCAGTGTTGCCCTTATATCATCCATTTGTTATTTTCTCTGCTTTCCTAAGCTGCACATATTTTTCTTTTCTGTATTCTGTGATTCCACATCCCATCACAGAAACAATCAACACACAGGATCACACCAAGAAACTCCAGTCCGACAACAAAAAAGGGAAACCATTTTCTGTTTTGAGGGCTAGTCCAACTTTTGATTCTATCTATGCAAACCAAGATCTGAGAGGAAATTACTGTAATGATACAACTCCCAGGCTCTGTTAATTAAGAGCTAAATGAAATTCCTCCAGGCTGCCCATTTCCTAAGCACCCCCAGGACCTCTAAAGCAGAGGCAAGTCCTGACCAACCTGGTGTTTCAAGAGCCAAAAATCTTTTCAGATCTTTGCTGCACATGCCAAAATCAGAATGGCAACTCTTGTCCCTTCCTCCTGTCCACGGGTGCATAATCTTCTTGTGTTTATTTTATCAGGAAAACACACTGCTAAATAATAATTTGCTATTTCCTTAGTCCACTTACCGTTATAATCCCAAACAACCAGTTCCAAACTACTCACCAAGCCCAAGATGAATGATGCCATAGATCATGTGTAAAATGAAAGAATTTTGCTCAAGAGTAACCACGATATTTTTTATTTACACTTAGTAGTAATATTCCCTTCAACTGAAGTGTTTTCACAGCATCTCTGTAGAACCATGGAGAAACCTGCACTGTGGGACTGTGTTATTTTCAGTTTGGAAAACCCTATCCATCACTTGGAACAACAGAGCTTTGCAGCTCTTTCCACTTTTCCCCTCGCAGTGACATCCTGAGCTCACAGACAGCTCCAGAGAGCTGCACCCTCAGATCCTGAAGGTAGCCATGGACTGGAGAACACTGAAGTCATTTTACTTGTGTTTTCTCTTTGTCCTCTTATTCCAAAAGAAGTCAGGAAAGAAGGTAGTTTGGAAACTGTCAAGAAACCTGTATTTTCATGACATCAGTAAAATAATTCCCACATTCTGGAGGGAGCTCTTACCTTACACTCCTCGTAGTCTCTGCGGACGTAGAGCAGATAAATCAACCAGTTCCTCCTCTCTAGGATGGGCAGCTCCGGTGCTGAACATGGAAAATATTCACAGAACACAAGGAATCAGACTGAGCTGAGCAGCAGAGAATCTGGGAGAGATATTCCCAGCCACCCCAACTGCCTGCACAAGGCAAGTCATTCCAGGACTGCAATTGCAATTAACGATTTGACTTGAAGGCTAGAGTGTGGACTTTTAACCAGGGTCTGGTTTTATTCTACTTCTCAAACTGGTGGATAAAACACCTTGTTCAGGATAGACACTAAATAAAAGCTGCAAGCAGAAAACTTCCACCTGGTCTACTGGAAGGTGTCCCTGCCCACGGCAGGGGGTTGGAACAAGACAGGTCTTAAGGTCTCTTCAAACTCAAACCAGTCTGGGATTCTGAAAGACTTGAGGCATCAGCTCCTCCTGGAGTAAACAGCTCCACACACACATTTTAATTCAACACCGACACTGGTTGGAGGAATTGGATCTTTTCAAATACACAAGAAGCAGCCTGGAGGAAATGAGCTGGATTCACATTTTGAATCTAGGGCAAAAGAATCGAAGGTCTTTTAAGATAAATTTCTGGGACTGAATGAGCAGGAAAGAGATTGGAGAGATGGGGTCTGAAGGTGTGAATAATTTAAAGAGGGCGAACTTAGCTCTTTGAAACTGTGAAGGCACTGTGAAACATCCCAGATCTGAGAGACTGCAAAGCTACTGCAGAAAAACATTTGATGCAGTGGAGGAGGAAGCCTTGTGCTCCAGCATTTCAGCGGTGCGGAGCTGGCAGCAGTAATTATGGCAAATCACGGATGGATGTTGCTTAGCGATATCCACGTCGGGTTTACAAGTTGAACACGCTGCTGTGCATTTCATTAAGGCTGGGAATGCATTGCCTGGGACTGGAGACTCCGTTCCGAGGGGTAACCATAGCAACTGGCCAAAAGCTGCGTGTCTGCAAGTCAATATTGTGACACCAGTGCAGAGGCAAAGGCAGGCGAGGGCTGGGGCAGAGCTGGGGGACACGGCACAGGGACACGGCACAGGACAGGGACAGCACAGGGACAGTGCACAGGGACATGGCACAGGGACAGCACAGGGACACGGCCAGGGACACGGCACAGGGACACGGCACAGGGACATGGCACAGGGACAGCACAGGGACACGGCACAGGGACACAGCACAGGACAGGGACAGTGCACAGGGACATGGCACAGGGACAGCACAGGGACACGGCACAGGGACACGGCACAGGGACACGGCACAGGGACAGCACAGGGACACGGCACAGGGACACGGCACAGGGACACTGCACAGGGACAGCACAGGGACAGTGCACAGGGACAGTGCACAGGGACAGTGCACAGGGACAGTGCACAGGGACACGGCACAGGGACACGGCACAGGGACAGTGCACAGGGACACGGCACAGGGACAGTGCACAGGGACAGTGCACAGGGACACGGCACAGGGACACGGCACAGGGACACGGCACAGGGACACTGCACAGGGACACTGCACAGGGACAGGGACACAGCACAGGGACACGGCACAGGGACAGCACAGGGACACGGCACAGGGACAGGGACACAGCACAGGGACACGGCACAGGGACAGCACAGGGACACGGCACAGGGACACAGCACAGGGACAGCATAGGGACAGTGCGCAGGGACACGGCACAGGGACAGTGCACAGGGACAGTGCACAGGGACACGGCACAGGGACAGCACAGGGACACGGCACAGGGACACAGCACAGGGACAGCACAGGGACAGTGCGCAGGGACACGGCACAGGGACAGTGCACAGGGACAGTGCACAGGGACACGGCACAGGGACAGCACAGGGACAGCACAGGGACAGCACAGGGACACGGCACAGGGACAGCACAGGGACACTGCACAGGAACACGGCACAGGGACAGGGACACCCTCTCCAGCCCTCTGGAGCACGGCACCGAGCTGAGCCACTCCTGGGCACACCGGCTCAGCTCCAGCAGCACAGAGCAGAAGGGGACACTGGGGGGCCCGGGGGCCCCTCTGCCAGCAGAGGTGAGGAAGAAGCAGCCCTGCAGGGGAAAGGATCATGTCGGGAGGCAGGTGCCAAGTGTAATTATCTTTTGGAACGGCTGAGGTTTAATCACCTCTGAAGCACACCTCTCCCCCACAACCCACATCAAGTCCAGTTTCACTGAGAGCTCCTAAATCCAACATCCTTCAGCTGTTGAATTTGGAAAACATTTCACAAAGTCATTCTGATTTTCTTGGTTTTTCTTTCTTAAAATCCAGAATATCGACCTAGATTTATATTAGAGCTGAGAATTAAATGTGCACACCAGCAATTTAAGGTCAAATACCTTCTAAAGAAGGTTCAACTACCCTAAAACAAATAGAAAGGTCATAGTCCAAACAAAAAAGTAATCCAAACATACAAAAGAGTAATCCAAACAAAGAAGTTATCCAAACAAAAGAGTAATGCAAACAGGCTAAGCTTACAGAAATGCACAGATCAGGGATCCAAATGTTCCCAAATTCTGCTCTGCTGTGGAGTATCTGGATCTTTGTAAGGAGGGCATTTTAATAGGCTGTTCCCAGATCAGATTAATCGATTTCTGATGGCTTTATGTTTCCCATTTGTCCTTCTTAGAGTGAAAGGATGAAGAGTCAAGAGGCTGCCTAAACTGCCACAAATGGGTTGAAACCCCACTATTCCACTTCTGAAGCCCATTCAGGGGCTACCTAATTCATTGACACTCTGTAATTACTTCCCTGTGTAGGTTCTCACTGGTGCCAGGGTGTGACAGGAACACAGCACCTGGGGATGCTGGAAATGCTCTGCCCCATCCCTGGCAGTGCCCAAGGTCGGGCTGGAGGGGGCTTGGAGCACCCTGGTGCAGTGCAAGGTGTCCCTGCCTATGGCAGGAGGGAGATCAGATGGGCTTTAAGGTTCCCTCCAACCCAAACCAGCCTGGGATCCTATAAAAGCAGCTGGACTTGTGTGCCCTTCCTGCCTGGCATCTCTTGGTGCCACTGTCTGATATAAAACAACAAACACGACACACCTGGGCACTCCCCAGCTTCTTCTGTAAGTACAGATTTCAGGACAGACACTGCAGACTCTATTACCCTTCAACATTCCACTAGCAGTCAGAACTTCACTATTTTGTGCTTATTAATGCAGCCTCAAATTAGAAAATCTTGCAGCTGTCTGACATAGGGAATAATCAAAATATCTCTAGACACACCCCACCAGGTCTCCCACCATCTGCTCATGCCTTACTGGGAGGGTAAAAAGAACAAGTACCATTAAAGGTTAAAATAGACACCAATGTTGTGGGCTAAGATAAGATGCCAATACACCCGAGAGGGGATGGAGGATTGGCTGTTTAATTCCTGAAGGAAAGAGCTTTTTCACACTTATGAGACGAGAAGGATGTTATACTCCACTCCCACACCATGGAAACGCCTGCTGGGAACAGGGATGGGAAGGAAGAAATGCTGAATGTCAGACCGAGGGCTGAGCAGAACATCAGGCTGGAAAGGGAAGGGGGAAAACCCAAGGAATTGCCTAAAAGTGCTGGGATGGAGAGGAAATGGAGAAGTCAGAAGCCAGTGTGAGCCCCAAGAGTGTGCACCGTTCATATCTGCAGATAAACCAGCTCTGTTTTGCCCAGTGACACACCAAGCTAAGGACAACTCTGCAACTGGGAAAACACAGGAGATTTTATGCTCCTGAAAGTCATTTGGAAATAGCAACAAGGCTGACTGAGGAGACACGAATCGCTCTTTTTCTTCTTTCTCCCTAAGAGAAACAAATTGAAAGCAGGAAAAGAATTCTGATGTTTTTCAAAGTCTGTGTCTAAATTCATGATCAAATTTGACACAGGAATGTATTTGATCCCCCCAAAAATGGCTGTGGGAAGTAAAGGATTATTACCAGGCTCTATGCTCTATTCAGACACAGAAAAAATTAATGGAAATTATTTATACACCTCTCCAGAGCCACAACCATGTTAATCTGCATTTCTGCTTTCCCACAAAGCAGTGGATACCTATTTCTCTCCCTCAGGTTTGCCCCCCCAGCCTGCTGATAAGGGCTGGCGCAGTGCAACGGGTCACTGCATTCTCCTGCAGAAAATGGAAATACAAATGCCTGGCTATTTGGGTCTCTAGCTCCAGAGAAAGGGAATAGATCACCTTCAGTGTATGGACCTTCAGGAGTTCTCCTATGTGACTGCTGTATGAAGACACACTTTTCTTTGTCACCTCTAGAAATAATCCAGGCACTGCACAGGCACAGGTTGGAAAAGCGTTGTTCAGATCCTTCTAGCAGTGCAGAACCAAAAAGCCATTATTTGCATTATTTGCTGTAAATCAATCTGCCCAAGGGCCAGTCCAGGAAAACACAATCATCAAAGAACTTGGTATCTACATCAAAAAGAGTTAATAACTTGCATAATTGTCTTTTGGCCTCACTTTTGTGGGACTACAAAAGTCCTGTGCCAGGGAGTCAGGCACCAAATACATGATTAAATGCCTTTGAAGTGTGTTTTGATTGAATTCAAAAGGGAATCCATCTGATCCCCTCGCTGCCCAGTGATTGATTGCAGAAGCCACTTCCAGCACTGTGATTTTTCTTTCTGACAATGCTCCTTTAAGGAAGCCACTGGAGCAGAAACCCTGACAGAATCTGAGTAAGATCATCAGGTTTGTATCTGTGCTGCTCTATCATCACTCTTCCCTTTATCCATCCTCTTATAGATTTTCTCAGAGGACTGAAAAAAATAATAATGAGTTATTCCCTTTTGTGTAAATCTCCCTAGGAAATTATTTTGTGCTTGCATCTTCATATTGGGTAATTATAGCTTAGGGATGAACTATCAAACAGTGGGGTTTAGATTTAATAAAAAGGCTTCAAATTGCTGTAAAAAGAAGAGATGGAAAAAAGGCCCCAGAAGGAGATTTGGTGGGGAAAATGATTGCTAAAGCACCAGCAGTAAGAAGTGGCTCAAGAACACGTTTTAGTCATCTCAGAAGGAAAAAAATGTTCAGAGCCCAGCCCTCCTTCCAATCCAGGTTATTGGAAAGGGTCCAAGCCCAGTTCACCCCTTCCAGCTCTGAACTCAACCTGCAGCAACCTGAGCAAGAGCAGCAAAGGGGCAAAAGACTCCAGAGGACACAAAGAAGAACTTGTTATTGCCAAAAATCCCCAATAACCTAAAGCACACATAACACAGAGCACAAGGAGAGGACAGAAAAGCTTTGCAAAGGTAGTCAAATAGAAGTTTTTTTTTTTATTCTGCAGTAGTGCCACGAGCCACAGTCTGGATCCATTGTGGTGCAGGTACCACATATGTGGGAAGGGTTTTTCAAAAGGATTCAGCTGTCCCTTTCTAAACTCTAATTCAAAATTCCATGTTGCAAAACTGCATCATCCAAGAACAGAGGTGTTTTCAAAACTAACAAGCACACAGGCAGTGCCTCAGTTCTCTATTGTGACATTCTGATATTGAGGCAGCCAAAGCACAAAGGAACTTCATGAAGTGAATCTTAGAATCAAGGGATGGTTTGGGTTGGAAGGGACCTTAAAGATAATTAACTCCCACCCCTCTGCTATAGGCAGGGACACCTTCCACCATTCCAGGGTGCTCCAAGCCCTGGCCTTGGACACTTCCAAGGATCCAGGGGCAGCCACAGCTTCTCTGGGCACCCTGTGCCAGGGCCTGCCCACCCTCACAGCCAGGAATTTCTTCCCAATATCCCATCTAACCCTGCCCTCTGGCAGTGGAAAGCCACTGCACCTCGCTCTGAAGAAACCAAAGCAGGAAGCTGGGCTGTGGCAAAGCCAGAGTGACGCAGGTTATCAGCTCCCATCATCAGGCAAAGCTCACTGGGACACACAGCAGGACAGGATGGGTCTGGAGGTTCAATCCCCACTTCCAAATAATTCCAGTCATTGCCTTAACTCCCAATGGCATAAACACAGTGCATGTGTGGCTGCAGGGGAGCACCCACATGTGAGAGGCAACGCCAGGAACGCTCTGTGGAGCACCGCCCGCGCTCCCAGCCCAGCCTCCTGTGGACGTGTGCTCCCATTATTGCCAGGATTATCCCATGGGGAAGGTTCAGGCATGGCTGTGGGTACAGCCCCAACGCAGCTCCGTGCTCTCCTATCCAGGTTAAATACACAGGGATGGGGAGGATGAGCCCATCTGTGCCTGTCTCCTTTTTGCCTTGAGCTTCTTCACAAGCTGCCAACACCAGGAATTCCACTACCGTTTGTAAATCCGGTGTCAGGGAGGGAAGGAGCATCTTCTGGGCAAAATAACATTAAAATAATAGGGCACGCACTCAAACAGCTTCTACAGAACAACACGGGCCTGCAGGGAATTGGATTTTCCAGAACAAGGTATGATAACGGATAGAAAGCATTTGTAAGCTCTAATACCAATCTTCTTATCAAGATTTCAAACTAACAGACTGCCTTGGTGTGAGAGGAGCATCCTACAAATTTCTGGCAGAGCCAAATTTAACAAGAAATCCTCTTCCTTCCTTCAGACTCTTTTGCTTAGACTGTGGCAGTATAAATACATTAGAGCTTTGAAAGAAAACTAGCACAGGAACATTGCTCTTCCTACGCCCAGATCCATCCTTGGCGTTTGAAAATGGAGCTGTTAATGTATTCAAAACTCAGTAATAATGAAAAATAACCCCCAAACCCAGCACTCAGAAGAGGCTCTACGAGCTGTATTTCATTCACCATGTGTGAGTGAATGTATGTGAGAATAGAGGTGTTTGTATGCACAAACCCCTCTAAAATGGATATAAACAACAACAACAAAAGGACCAGCTTTACACTGCAGCCGTTCTCTGCAATCCCTTTTTTCCTTCTGTTTTCCTGTTTGCAAATTGCTGCTGGAACACCTTTAAATCAAGCCCTAAAGCCGTGTGGCTGCTCGTTATTTACAGTCAGCTGGGGTTAATAAAACTCATCACACACAGCCCGGCGCTGGCCAGGAGCCGTAACTCATCCCCAGAGCTGCCTCCCGCCGTTTAATAGCTCCACGAGGTGCAGGGAAAGCTGGAAAACAGCGGTTTAAACAACAAAAAAGAGCAACATTTCTGACTCTCCACCTCCCCCTGCAGGAAAATTAGCCAAGGATAGATGAAAGACTTCAAAATTGTATCTTAAATCTGATTTATACTCTAGGGCATGGGGAAAAAAGGGCATTTTCTCTTGCTGCTTTGCACTGCATAAATATCACTGAGCTGCTTGCTCAGATTTGTGGGTTATTTCTGATTTAAGACATTTACAGTCCTGAGTTACTCCAAAGAAAGATGGTTTCATTTATGAAATAAATACACCGATTATTCAATTAATTTGCCATATAAATAGAGTAATTTTATTCAATTATTTGTCTTCTACAACATGCTGCTCTAATTCAACCTTAAGGTGAAGTGGGATGACCTGTAAATAAACACACTCTTGTCATCCCCCTGGAGCTCTCAGTGCCAGTGAGGTTCCCAGGGGCAGAACCAGTCTGGTCCCTGGGAAATCTCTGTCAGCACTGGGAGGCTGGTGAGATTCCACTCTGCAGTCCTGAATCCATCTGGAGGGGAGGAGAGTTACACACATTAACACAAGTACGTGATCCTGAGCATTGCTCCATGAAAAGTTTAATTCAGGCCTGATAATGCTCAATTCAAGTCTAAAATTTGATTCGGACAAGTAACACGGGAGAGAAATTTATTAACAAATGCCTTTAAAAAGAAATGTGAGCAAGTATGACCTTTCTGAAAAATGAGAACTGAAAGTATGTTTGCTCTGCACAAGCCAATTTTGACCACCAGCACTGACTGCTGAACAGAGATGTGCTCAGATCAGAGGAAAACCAAAAACGAGGGAAAAAAAACCAAACCAGGCTACTTTACATGGTGGTTTTAAGTCCTTGAGGATGCAGACACCACTCTTGGAGATACTCAAAGATCCAAGAGCTGGCATGACATCCCAGCTCTTATCTTCTCTGTTTAAACCATGCCCTGCTTGATGCCTCTTGCAGGCCAGGTGGAGCCTGAGCTCTCTCGGGGTGTCTTTGCCAAGGCTATTCCCAAATTTGTGAAGCAGAGCACACCACGGCAAAGGCGTGGCAATAAAATGCCCTATGAACAGCAGAGGTGGTCTGAGGTACTGCTGGCTCCTCGCTGGCTCCTCCCACAGCAACACTGGGATGGGAAGTGTTTCCCTCACCAAGTGGCTGCAGGCATTCCCAAAATAACCAGCTTCTCATTAATTCCAGCATCAGGAGCAAAGTAGTTTGGGGATTTCCAGTCTAATCTTTCCTTTGGCTTTAATTTCTATGCTTAGTCTTTTTCTGTCTACAGCATGAGGTATTTTAGATGGAAATTGAAACTAAAATCGTTGTAAGGCATTTTTACTAAAAGCTTTTCCTTTAGAAAGGAAAATAAAATTCCAGCATGGAGAGGACCACAATCCAGCCACGTCAGTCTTTGAAACTTCCCACCCCATAAGGAGCAGCACCTAGAACCTGTCCTCGGTTCATCCACTGCCAAAGAATGTTTTATTAAAGGAATATTCTAAGAGTATAGATAGATAGATACACAAAAAATTATAGAAGTTGGTCTTGCAAATATTTCAGTATTCACTACTACAAGACCCTGGAGTTTGAGTTCTTCCAGCCTCATTGCCTCAGGATGAAGTTTTCCAGGTGGGAAATCCCAGTCTATCCCAGGATGAACATTTGCCTGTGCATCTTCACTCTTCCCTACTGCACAAATGTGTTAATGATATAGTCTTTAATTACACAGTCACAGAAGCACACCCTGCCTCCTTCTAATTAGCAGTATAAAAATGAATCACAGTCAGGCAGGGAATAAAACTGAGAACTATGAATAAACCAGTGACTAAATCCCAGGACTTGCAGTGTGTCTAATGCAGCTGGAAGCGCCAGCAGAGGAGGGGACAGGCCCTGCAAGGAGTGAATGGAGATGTGTTTTATTCCAAAAGCCCTCAGTGGGCTGCTCCTTGCTCAACATGTCCCTTCATTCCCGTGCCACAGATGCTGTTGGAGAGCTGGGCTAAATGCAACAGGTGATTGTGTCACTACAGACTCAGATGCTCCAATTCCAGCTGCACACACATTGGGAATTCTGACTCTTGAGTGAGCTGCATCTCCTTCAAGTGCCTGAAAATGATGAGTGACTTGCCTTGAGCTGTCTCCAAAGTAAAGGAGAGGAAGGGACATCCTTAGGAAGGGATTCACCCCAGCGCAGGTGGCTGGGAGAGGTCAGGGAATGGCACAGATGCCCTTTCCACTGACTAAAAATGGAGCATGGGTGATCTGCTGAGACTTGTTCTGCATCAGAGACATATCAATGCAGAGAGATGAATCCCACCCTTCCTTGTCACTTACTATTTTTACAGAATTATTTTTAAATTCCCACGAGGAGATGCCATTTTATCTGTACGCAGCATGCCAACAAACTGCAGCTTTAAAATCAAAAGAAACTTGCCTGGCACCAAGGACTTTCAAAGAAGCTTCAAAAAATGAATTTACCTGTTTTAAAAGCTGGCACTAAAATGTTCCCTGTTATGCTGCCTGCAAAGGATTCCCTGCTCTCGTCAGCACAGATATTAATGTACACACACAAGAGGGCAGAGCTGTGCTAGCACATTCCAATTTAAATATTACCAATTCTTTGCAGTGCAGGGATTACTGGGCTGTTATTTTGGGGAGAAGAGGATGAAGTGAAGGATATTATAGAATTTAATTACCCAGAAATGATAATCCATTTTTTAATCTCACTACTCAAAACCAGCAGCTGCATCAGATCCCGAGCATCACACACAGCACTCACTGCTCCCCACTTATCGGCAAGATGGAAATACCCAAGTCTCTTACATAAAACAATGATGTAATTACCAACTAATCTAGCTTATTTAGGAGCCAATTTCTTCCCACAAGGTTGGGGGTTCAAATGGACTAAAAGATCTTGGCTTGCACGTGGCCAAATGGCAGCGAATGGGTATGGACAGATAAGGGCTGGATTGGCTCCCTCCGACCACGACATTCCCACTAAGGCCTTTTCTTTCTGACACACTTAGAAGTATTAATTAATTTAACTCAAGGGGGTTGTTTTTATCTGGATTTCTCAGGCAGCTTCACTCTTACAAGTTCAAAGGCAGCTTTGAAGGCAGCTCAAAGAATGGATTTATATTGATTTGAGAAACTGTATCAGAAATTCAGCCATGATCAGCACTGCAAGCGCACAGGACCGACTCCACGGGGCAGAGAGTTCCTGCTCTTCAGATTAAACACTCACAGAATCCCTGCAAACATCTGCAGGAGCAGGAGGGATCCCCACTGCTTCATCTGGGAGAGCCACCCGGAGAGAGACAGGACAGCTCATCAAGAGCCACTTAGCTATTTCTGCATAATCTGAGCATTATTTATTTCCTAAGAGCCACACTTTGAGATTGTTTATTGTCACTGGCGCTTCCAAACCAGAGCCACCCCCCAACAGGCCAAGCAGTGCATTGCAATACATCCATTTATAGGATACTTTTCATTTCGTGTCTCCAAATGTTTTGTTAATCAAAAGCCTGCGGCATCCAAAACCTGTCACTGGATATTAGGCCAAGCTTGTGGTTGATTAATGGAAAGCAACAGAAGCCAGAGCAGTTTGCCAAAGGTCACAGTTAATTCCTTGCTTCAAACCCTAGAAAAAACAAACCTACAAAAGCATCCAAAAACTACCCCAATGCCCAGGCCTGGGTGAACACTTGATTTCTGCTAACAGTTTTACAGTTTTGAAAGTTACCTACCTGACCCTTCCTGTGGTAAGTGTAGAGGTGGCTGATGACAATTCAGAATTCTCATTCTTGACAGGTTAATGGATTTTTAGGACAAGTTTTTCCCAGAGATTCAAGCGGAATCCATTTTGCTTCAGTGAGTTTATTATACTATGTACATATTTATGATTCTGCCTTGTCATTAAAACACCATCAGTGCACCTCAGAAAGTCTGAGGTCTCATATTCATGTAGAAATCCAAATGCATTTAAAATTGTCCCATTAACCTCTGAACTATTATTAGACAAACATGAGCTCAGAACTTACTTTCTAAACATTTCTTCCACAATAAAGGGAAATAAATTCAAGTTATGTTCCATAAAAATCAACAATACAAGCTGGTAAAAGCACTTCTGCACTCCAGCACTATCAGATCCTATAAAATTATTTGATTTGCCTGTGTGGGAAAAAGAAAGTGGGAAGATGGGAGACAGCCCATCTCAATTCCAAACCAGTAAAGCATTTAGGAAAAGATCTGATTAATTTAGAATGCAGGAGGGAGATTAAAGCCCCACCTCAGCAGGCTGACATTAACTCCTTATCACTACAAGGAGCAGAGCTCCCTTTATTCCACCCTCAGTTGCTTGGGGATCAACACGGGGAGAGTTACGGATCTTGATGGAGCGACAAAGGGAATTGATTTTCAGAGCAGCTCTCCCAACAGGGGATAAAGGACAAAATAATGACTGCTGCTCCTGTGTCAGCTGCTGAGGGACGATTGTCACCAAGCGTGGCCACAAGATCCTTGGAGGGAGTCGCCTCCACCCGTGCTGTTAATTCAGAGATTTCGGACCCGATTCCACCAGCACCATCTGCTCCAGAACCTTTAGACCTCCTCCACCCTTGCTGAACACTCTTCCCTCAGAGCTGGCCTGCCTGCAAGCCAGACTCTCCCAAATCCCAACAGCCACATGATGGATCAGGTACTTGATGAGCAAATTCTGCCTCCAAGCTCAGCGTTATTGTTTTAAGAGCCACACAATCCCAGTTCCTAACCTCTGGTTGTGGTTCCACCTTTTCTTGGCTCACAGGCAGGATCATAGGATCAAAGCAAGGAACAGTGAGGGGAAGCTACTCAATTCAATATATCCAATGTATTCACACCGGTATCACTGAAAACGTGGCCTTCTGGTTAAAGCCACAAACCTCACGTGTGTATTGTTGTCGTCCCAATGATTTCTGGTGAATTTGAGACTCCAATCTCAGAAACACACCTTCAATACCTCCCTCCTGCCCACTACAAACACAGACAGGCTGAATGCAGCACTGTGATGGTGAACACAGGACCTCAGCAATGACTTGGTCCCGCTCTGCTACACCTGTGTGCAACCACATCATCCAATATTGCTCTGTTTGGGCACAAATTTTGTCCACACCAAACTGTTCATGTGGTTTCTGCATTTCCCAGACCTGTTTGTGCTACTGTTTAGTTCAGGATCTCTCTTGCCAGAGAAAACACTGACACCGAAGCTTTATCCTGCTTGGAAACACAATGCAAATATAAAAAGGCAATTTGCTGCAACAGAAAGTGGCCATTCAACGTTTAAAATGGCAGTTTAAAATAAGTTTAGCAGCACTCTTCTGTTCAAACAGCACTGATGTAGCCTGGCTCCTAAAGTTCATTGTAATTCTCCTCAGCTAAACTAATACGGGATGAGATATTTAATTAAGATGTTCTACAAATATTCTATTAAAAAACCCCAGCTGTCATGGGAAAAAAGATGCTGCTCTTTCCTGCCAAATTCCACAAAAACATATCCAACATCCCTTCCTTCTGTCGCCTCCTCTTTTGCAAGCCCCTGGTCCCCCACCCACACACAGAGGACACTGTTACATCACTCCAAGTACAAATCTTTTTGGTGCCCTCATTTCCCGGAGATTAACGATCAGGCAGCTCAAATCAGCTTTCCCCGCTGCACTGAAGTCAAATATTAAATGGCAAAGCCCAAAGGCTCTCAAGGCATTTCAGTCACAACAACCCGAGGTGTGCCAGGCATTGGAGGTGCCTCAATTTACCTTAAAGGACAGAAAAGAGAATTACAAAAGTCACAGGCAAGAGGGATTTTTTTTAAATCATCATAGTTTGCTTGGAGTCAAGGGTTGTGTCAGTATGAAAGGGAGATCCAGAGCCACAAAATGGGACTTGCACAAGGAGGCAGAGGAGGGTGAGGGTTATAGAGGATGAGGAGATGGGAGTCATAACCTTTATAGGAAAGGATAGAGATGAAATAGCTCACCAGGGAGCCCATCAGTGCCTCCATGGAAGCCAGACTAATTGCCTCAAAGTAACCAATTTGGAGTAATTTTAGAGCAATCCTTGCTCTGAAAGAGTTGAAGGCCAAGATAAAAGTAAATTTGGGAGTTATTTTTACTTGCTTGCAGGCCTGAAGCAGCAGCAATCTTCTCCTCAGCTCTGGGCAAGCTACCAACGAGGCCTGAGCTTGTGCTGAGACCTCAAGCCCCATCTCCAGGACAGCCACACTCTGGTCAAGGGCTGGAATTCTCCTACAGGAACTGGGACTGTGCAAGGCCTGAGCTCCCCAAAACAAAGTGGATTTTCCAGCTTCCCAAGGCCTGCAAGCATGACAAAAAACCCAGGTAGGCAGAATGTCATGGCAGTGCCCAGCCAAACCCCTTTTCACTGGCAGCATTATCCCAAGGAATGCTGTGGCAGGCAGAAAATGGGCACAGGACTGTGTGCACCAGCTGAGGTTCCCTGAGTGCAAAGGTGAGGGAGAAGGAGGACTGCTTGTGGCACTGGGGTAAATACTCTTAATTAGAATCTGAATTGATGAGGCATCTGCACACTCAGGAAAGGAGAATCCATCAAAAACCATCCCAATCGCTCAGCTCAGGCAGGCACAAAAGCTCTGCAGTGAGCAGCTCTGTGCTGGAAGGGGAGCAGTGCCACAGTGAAGGAAACACTCGCTGTGTGTGTCAGGACAAGAAAGGGGGAGGAGGAGAGGCTGAAGAATTTACCAGATCCCTCAAAACACAGCAGGATTTGGTCAAATATTTTGAACCAACAACAGAAATTGTATCTGCTCCAGTTCAGATTCAACCAAGACTTTAAAACAACAATTTGCACTGAGTGAATTAACACATTTTCAGTATTAAAAAGGAACAACAAACAAAAGCAAAGAAACAATAATTAAACTCGGTCACAACCTGCCTGATTTGATACCACTTTTACTTCAAAAATTGGAACATATGATGTAAAAAAACCCCACAAGACACAATGTTTGCTTCCCAAGATTATTGCCAGAGCAAGACATCGTTCTGAAGAACTCAGAACAAACCCATTATTATTTGAGAGGATAAATGAGTATCAGACTCATTAACAGCCTCATAAGTAAGTACACAATAAAATCAACAGTCTCACAGATTATAAGCAAACATGATACAGGCTGTGGCTATGGCAAGTCAGCCAGGAACAGCACTGAGCTCACAGAGACCCTGGAAAAATACTGGTACTCAGCAAATTACAGTCTAGACAGTCTCCTCTTTTCCCAGAGGACATTTATTTCCTCCTAGACAGCTATAGAAGAAATCTTAAAACCAACCTGCCCAAGAAACACAATCACATCTTCAAACAAACCTTTTTTAGGACGGGGTTTTGTTGGTTCTGTAGCCGCTGGCGATGAAGAAACCTGAAAAGACAGAAACCAGGAGTAGTAAATACACCAGGCAAGGTTTCTTGAAGCTCTGTTCCAGAAAATAATCAGAAAGGACAACTGGCAAATCCCAAAGGAGGGCATAAAAATAGCAGCATTGCTGCTGGACAAACTCTGCCCTGCCAAGCAAGGCAGAGATTTCTGTTCCACAGCTCAGTTAAATAAACACCCTCACTGTGCAGCACACCCCTGTTCGTGGGGTCACTCCTGATCTCCAGCACCCTGGGAAAGGATCCTTACCTTGCAAAAAAACAACACTGGAGCATTCAGGAAGCCAATTAGAGATCACACAGAAAGTAAGTCAAAAACATTTATCATCAAATATTTATGGAGTTAATTAGGGCAAAGCTGTTCCTGGGAACAATATGAGTCCACAGGATGTGAGCACAGGGATGTCCCCTCACATGGAGGGCAGGGAACCTCCCCCAGCAGACACTGCCCAGAGCTCCCACAAAATCCATTCATTTTATATTAATTTCTTACTTTGCATCAACCATCAAACCTTCACAGAGGAGAAGTGGGTTTACACAGGAGTTTTATTTTTCACTTTGCTTTTTGGGAAGACACAACACAGGATTTAATACACCTGTGTCACCTCTGCTCTCCTTAACAAATAATTTTTTAAATCAGAGATTCAGGTGATCTTTGTTCTTTGCAATGTTTTGGGAACATTTTCTAGTTGCATCTTTTTTTTATTGGAAATGGAGCAGATCAGAGATGCTGAGACATGAAAAATAACCCAAGAAAGGCTCTTACTTTTTCTTCTTTTTTTGGTCACTGTTTATTTTTTTGTTTCTTCACTTTCTAAAACTTTATTGATTTTCTGATCCCTGTTGTGAAAAACCGAGTTGCTGTTTTCATGGAGTTACCCAACTCTGAGCCCTCCATGCTCAGCAGGAATAACCAGCACAAACACCTCACTTTTTTATATATTGCATTTTTTTTTTTAATCTGCACACCCATCATTGCAAATCCTCTCACTCAGCTCTGTTAAAGACTTTCCTGGAGTTTCTCTTGATTCCTCCTCACCGGAGTAGCTTTCTGCTCATCCTTCTGTCCGGATCATTTCTAAGTACACTGAACACCCCCGGCCTGGCACCGACCCCTGTGGGGCTTCACAACAACCACCCCCCACTAAAAAACTAAGGAATTATGGAACGGGTTGGGTTGGAAGGACCTTAAAGATCATTTTATTCCACTCCTGCCATGGGCTGGAAGACCTCCCATTAGACCAGGTTGCTCCAAGCCCTGTCCAGGCTGACCTTGGGCACTGCCAGGGATCCAGGGGCAGCCACAGCTGCTCTGGGCACCTGTGCCAGGGCCTCATCTCCCTCACAGCCAGGAATTCCTGCCCAATATCCCATCTAACCCTGCCCTGTGGCAGTGGGAGCCATTCCCTGTGTCCTGTCCCTCCCTCCCTTGTCCCAAGTTCCTCTCCTGGAGCCCCCTCAGGCACTGCTGGGGCTCGGAGCTCTCCCTGAGCTTTTCTCCAGGCTGCCCACCCCAACTCCCTCAGCCTCCCCTTGCGCTGCAGCCCCTTCCCCAACTCCATTACTCTTCCCTTGTTCCAGCACCTAATAATCCATTATTAACGTTGATCACTTCAGCAAAGGCTGAATTTCCCTCACGTTTCCCATGCCAAGTGTGCAGATTAAAAACTCGCTCTTCGAAAGAACTCGCCGCCGCCGCCGCCCCTCAGTTCCCCTCAGCTCCCCTCCCGTCCCGTGCCGCCCCTCGCCCCTCCGGTCCCTTTCGGCCCCTCAGCCCGGGCGCCTCTCGCCCCTCACCGTGGCGTCCTGCGGCTCCGCCATGGCCGCGGCGGGCCGGGGTTGCCATGGCGACCGCCGCCACTTCCGGCGCGGCCATGGCGCGCGCGGCACGGCGGGAAGGGGGTGCTCGCTCCCTCCCCCTCCCCAGTGCTGGCCCTGTTTAACCTGAAAAACACCCGGATAAAAACAGAAATAATAAAATGCCCGGCTCCTGGGAGGTTTTATTGGGAACGCCGCGGTGTGGAGGGAAATGAGGCCGGCAGTGAGGAGGGACGGCCCGGGAAGCGCTGGGCGGCCCCGGCCCCGCTCCCTCCCCGCCCTACAGTGGCAGCAGGGAGGGAGATTGGGATGGCGGGGTTTGTTTATTTTCCTTCGTACTTCCACAGAGTGTGTGGGGATGTGTCCCGCCAGCCAGGTAATTCATCTGAAACCCGGAGAAGAGGAGCTGCAGCAGGTTCTCCCACAGAACAGGGCTGTCATTGTCTTTAGGACTGCCAAGCCATCGGGAGTGAGGACGCCACAGAGCGCGGTTCCTTCGGAGTGGGGTGCCCACATCCTTGGCGTGTTCCTTTTGGGGAACACGGACTAAAAACCCGACGCCTCTGTGCTCGCACCTGCCCAGCCCGTTCCAAGGCACGGATGGAGATTTCCCCAAGGGGAAAGGCACGGACGGACACGGGCAGGGCTGCGCCATCCCACCCCTCCAGCAGCCAAAGCGGCTGCACTGCCTCACGTCTGATTCCACGGCAAATAAAGGGAAAAGCAGGCACACAGGGACAAAACCACATCCACGAACGTCGGTAGGGAGCCGAAGTGACCCTGCTGCCGGCTGGAAATAGCATCCCGTGTTACAGCCCTGCCTGGGATCTGCCTCTTTTGTTTGATCCCTTCACAACTTCCATCCCCTGGAAGCTGGCAGAGCAGCAGGAGGCTCGGAGGACACTTGCCTGGCGAAAAATACCACAGAAGGAATTCCTATACAGGAGTAAATTTAATAAAACCACCACCAATTGTTTACTTTAACATAGCTCTTGTTACAGAAATCATAAAAATGGACTCAGTAGCTAAACTCTTTAGTTCTTTCCCCTTTTAATTGAAAAATACTCCGCTGATTTCAGCTTCTACTGCACTAGATGGAGTGTTAAATAGTTGCCAGGACAGGACGCCCAGTGATTGAGCCCAAAACAAACACAAAGACAATTCCATCAGCTTTCCTTTTCAATGTTACGACTCGTTATAATGAAGTGAAAATTAAAACAGCAAGAAAGGGTCCATTTGACAGATGAAAGGGGGAGGGAGAGGAGATCCACAGCCGAAATCTCGCAGGAAGCCTTTGGAGAAGTGGTGTAAAACACCCCCTCCTTGTCCTGCCTCGGGATTCAAAACAAACCTCTAAACACACACACACACACACACACTCACACACACTCGCCTCCTCCGGCATCACAGCACGTGTCCTGCGTGCACGAGTGGGAACAGAGAGCTGGATTTGGGCAGGTGAAGATCTGGGGGCGAAAATAAACCAAAAAGTAAAAGGCAAGGCATCCTGAACCAGAGCTCCAGGAGCTGCGAGGGGCCGCGTCCGTCGCCAGCAATGGATACACACACAGACCTGGGGGAGGCCCTGGACAGAAAGGAACTGCAGGAAGAGGAGGAACCCAACTGCTCTGGAAAAAGCCTTCCAAAAAGAAAGAAAAAATAATATATATATATTCACTACACCAGTACACGCTTCCCCCACCCCAGCCCGGGAAAAAAAACCAAAACCAAAACAAAAGAATCAAACTGAAAGAAAATGCACAGCAAATAGACATAATCTTGAAGATTTTTAAAGAATAAATATTTTTTTGTAATTAAACATTATGCAAACACGTGCCACGCTTGCTCTTTGTCCATGCATATGCGCTATATACAACTTTGAAAAATACTGTGTTGTCCTCTTTTTGTTTTAAAAGTCATATACAAAGGTTGGGTTTTTTTTTTTCCTTGCTGTGTACCCCCCTCCTTCCCTCCCCAAAAATCCTCTTTACAATGAGCCAATCCACATTCATCCGTGTACTTGGGTGGCAGAGAGGAGGAGGGGGGCGGGAGAGCCACCCCCCCTTACCAAAGTCCATCAAAATGGCTGGTTTGGACATGAAAAGCAGTGTCAAGAAACTGGTTTAAGTTTCATCTGTACTACACACAGAAAAAGAAAGAGAGAAAAGAAAAAGGAGTCGGCTTGGAGGATGAAGCTACGTTACAAGTTAAAGTTGGAGGGTTTTTTAGTGCGTCTGTCACACTCTTGGCCGCCTAGAATACTGTTGTACAATGGTTTATCTACCTTTTTTTTTTTTTATTACAATATAATTTACTTAATTTTTCTGTTAACAAAACAGAATCCCGGTACTACAGACCAGCGGTGTAAGAGGCGGAGCAGCGCCCTGGGTGGGTTTTATTGGAATTGCATGAGCACTCTAGGATGGGAAAGGGTTCAGAGTTCATTGCTGCGGGGCCAGGCTCAGTCCTCGATGTACTCCCACAGGTCCTTCTCGTAGCCTTCATGCACGTGCTGCAACAAAACCCTCCGCCGGCTCTCGCAGTATCTGCAGGGGACAGGGACAGCACGGAAAAGACACGTCAGGAATCACAGAGAAACCCTGGCACCGAGTTATCCAAACCTACAGCACGCCTCGCTTCCCAAAGACCTGATCCCACGAGATGGGAGGCTGCAGTTACAGCCTGTTAACAGTGCTAATTAAGACTTCGGTTGCTCCAGTCGCTCAGCTCCAGGTCCCTGGCTGGAAAATCAGTGTGCAAATTTGGAGTTTTCAGGCAAAAGTATCCCCAGAGCCTCTAAAGCTGAGAAACCTTCAGGAATAACTGGAGGAAGCAGCAGCTGTGGTTTGAAAAAGCCTGAGCACAGGTTGGTGGTGACACATGGAATGGGATAAGCTCTCCTCAAATGTGGGCTGGTGCCTGCTCTAAGCCCCATCAGGACAACAAAAAGCCACGTGTTAGCTGAGAAAAACTGGCTGGAAGTGTTCAAATGTCCCTGGAACTGGAAAGTGTCCCTGCCCATGGCAGGAGGTGGAACCAGACTTACTTTAAGATCCCTTCCAACCCAAACCAGTCCATGGTGAAAACCTCGGGAGTACTGACACAGTTTGATTTCCCAGTGGAGATGGAGGCAGTCCAAGGGGTTACTGGGCTGGCTGCAGAGCAGGTTTCACCTCACATCCCAACATGTGCCTCTCAGAGCCACACTACACCCTTGGAGCATTCCACCTACACTGAGTGAAAACTGCTGCACATAAAACTGATCCCAGAGCCCAGTCCAGGTCCCCCAGGATCATGGATCCTGAGGAGAAGGGGTATCACAGCACACAGCAAAGGATGCCATGGTCATTTCGGGTGTGTTAGAAGACAAAAAGCACAGAAACACTGGATGAATTCAGGTCCCAAGAGCAAACTCTAAATAGGCACCTGAGAGTCTCTGGCTGCTGGGAGCCTGGCTTGCTTGGCAGTGGTCAGACATCCCTCAGGAGAGATCTCCCAGTGGGAAGCTGTCCCACAGCACACACTAACAACACCTGGCAGGAATTCCTCACCTGCTGCTCGGGGCCTTATCAGGGTGACTGACACCCATGGGAGCAGCTGTGGCTCCCCTCACTGCTGTCAGCTGGTACAGGAGAAAACCCCATTCACAAAGTGCCATTGATTTTCAGGAGCATGTGACGGCAAACACGCGGTCTCTGCTTTCCAAACTTCAGTCATTTTTCTGCTGGTTGGGTGTGGGGGGCTTAATCCTGTTTTCTAGATCTGTCTTTGCAAGCAAAGAGATCCAAACAGCTGAAACCAAACCAGCCTGGAGGGCAGCTCCTGCAGCTTCCCAGGGTTCTTTAAACCCACCTCGATGACATCCTGCTCCCAGTCTTGCATCAAAGGGCACCGTGCAGGACATGATTAAGACATGACTGAACTGGTTAATTAGGGACCTGCACGGGCTTGACATGCATTCTTTCTTCCCAGAAATGTGAAGGCAGGTTTGGGATACTGTTTCCAATCAATTCAGGCTATATTAGGTTTTAATTTCATCCTCACAAAAGCATCCAGGTTCAGAGGACTGAAGTGAACAAGCAGCTTCATCTGAAACACCAAATTAATGGTGGCCTTAAAGGGTAAATTATAAAATGTCTTCAAAAAAAAAGGTCAGGAAAGTCTTGCCCAGCCCCAGCTATGCTGCCAAAGTTGGGCAGGATGAGCCACCCAATCTTAACAGCTCCTGCCATGGCCCACAGTCCACTGAGTCCTACAGCTCACCCTACTTTGGATGTTTTCTTCCCCCTAAGCCAGGCATAACAAATTCAGTGATTTTGGCAAAATGCCTCAGAAATGTAAGCCCTAATCCTGTGACTCATCCGCATTTTCAGCTTTGTACTTTTCCACTGTGCAGAAATTATTCCCCTGGGACTGAACAAAGCACGGGCATCTGTGTCACCTGGACCCCAGTCCCTGCTCCCCTTCCCAGCTGGGCAGGCTGCTCTCTCCCTCTTCCTTGGGGACAGCTTTCCTACACCCACGTTTTGCACAAATGGACCCAGCAGACAATTAAAAGAGCCAATTGCTCTCTGCTGGCAGCTCATCCCAGGCCAAGCTGGCAGCTTGGAACAACCAAGTCACTCCTTGTTCTTTGGCCCTCACTGTGCAGATCCCACGGTGGTGCTGGCCATTCCCACATGCTCCTTCTGTGCAGGAACAGGAATGTACCGAGAGCCACTGCTTCTGGACACGGCACTTCTTCCATTCAGGGCTGGAGCTTCCAGCTCCTGCTCTGCAGAGCAGATGGAAGGCAGAGCTGGAGCCTCTCCCCACAGGCTGTCACCTCCCCTGAGAGCTGGTCCCAGCAGGGACACGAATACACACTGCCAGCATCTGCGTGAGGGCTTCTCCAGGAGGATTCGGGGCTGGCGGGACAGCGCTGCTGCTCTCACAAACCCAGGGACTGCCTGAGCACAATGGGTGGCACAAAGCCAAGAGCAAACAGCTTCCCAAGGATGTGGCTCTGGAGAAACTGTGTCTTGGCAAGTGCTCAGGCCACTACCTGACACAGGGCACGGCAACACTTGGCAGCTTTGAGAGAAAGGAGTATTCCAACACAAACCTGTACTTATCCTGTACTTTCTGCTTTATGTCTTGCAGCGAATCTTGGGATATATCTCGCTCCAGGTACCCAGAAAGCACCTCTGTAGCATTCTCTAAGTCTGCTTGGTTATTCTGTAAAGACAAAAGAAAAGAAGTGTTTCAGGGGGGAGTTAAAGGAAAGGGGGAGATTTTTATTTCAGTGCAATTAGAATCAGTATCAAAATAAAAAAGGATTAGATATCATGGAATCTCAGACTGATTTTGGGTGGGAAGAGACATTGAAATTCATCAGTTCCACCCACTGCCATGGGCCACCTTCCGCTAGACCAGGTTGCTCCAAGCCCCATCCAACACAGCCTCGAACACTTCCAGGGGTGGGGCAGCCACAGCTTTGTGATTCTGTGATTCCTCCAGTGGATGAACCTACGCAATGCCCAGAGAGCCTCTGACTTCTGCACAACGGAATATTAACTGGACTAACTTGGGTAAAAGTGGGGACTAGACCCCTCCAAGCATTGAATCTTATTTCCTCAGTTCTGCACCCTGAATTCCTGATAACCCCATTTTCTCCTACCTCAAAGATAATGGACTGATTATTCTTTTTGAGGTAGAAGGCAAAGACGTAAGTGTACATGAGTGTGGCACGACACTGGCAGAGGACGTCGACTGCTTTCTTCAGGAACTGCACCTCGATCCACGACATGTTGTGCTGCTGCATCTCCTCCATCTTCTGCTTCACCTGAGCGTAGAGCTTGTGCTCGAAGCGCAGGCTCTGCATGTGGTTCATGTAGCGGTTGCAGTAGAATAGGTACCTCTGCAGGGCTGCTCGGGATCGCTGCGTTAATTCCCATTAGGGAGAAAGAAAACAAATTGTTAAAACAAAGTAATGGCTGCAAGAGAAGTAAACCCTTCACGAGGCTCTTCCTGATCCAGAGAAGGAGCTTCCTCTCCAAAGGAGGCTCCTTTCCTGTCGGGCAGACGGCTCCACACGGCCCCACTAACCCTGGGAAGCGCCCCGGGCACTTCCCAGCACAGCTCTGACATCCTCACTCCCAGCCTTAGAAGCAATTACAATCACACTGCTCAAGCCTCATTACTTTTGTATTTCAGCCTCTCCACTCGAGGTACAGCACTCAAATGCTTCCAGTGTCATGACAAAAGTGAGAAGATGATGTTTTGTTGGGGCTTCTTTTGCTAATAAGGAATTCTAATTACTTTGCTTGTGCTAACAGGGCAGTTTCAAGTTGATTATAGAGCAGGGGAAAGGCACCGTGTGCTAAATAGTGCAAGAGAACCAAGATGACTCAATACACAGTCATTAATCTTATTTTCCTCACACTGACAGACCAGCTGTAAAAAAATAACACCACGGGCACGGTTCAGCTCGTGTGCTGTGGATGTACAAAGCTAGCACATACCAGGCAAAGCCATCCCTGTCTTAAAAGTCAAAAGACTTAACTGTCCTTTGGATTTGTGCCTGAATCCGTGAGTTCCTTCAGAGCAGATGTGTAGGTTTACAGAAAGCACACCACAGGGCCGGTGATCTCCCTCATCACCAAAGGTTATGGACTCACCTCCTGTGCATCCCTTGCTGCCTTTGCATCATCCTCATTGTAGCGATTACAGTTGTACCTGTAACAGGGACACCGATTCCACAGATTTCAGTCCAAATCCGTGCCGATCGCACCACGACCTCCTCGCCTTCCAGCAAGGCACGCTCCCGAACTCACCAGGCAGATCCGTGGGGCTCCCAGGGGCCCAGACACACCCAGCAGAACTCCGCCTTGCAGTTCTGGTTCCGACAGACCATGTGGTTGCAGCCCCCGTCCTTCTCGATGGTGACGTGGCATTTCGGGCATTCCTGTCCACAGGACAGAGAGCACCGTTAGCAGGGCAAGCACGGAACCCCAACAGCCTGGGGAACTTGGAAGGGTTCCCACGGCACTCAGACAGAGCACGTCAAGTGAAACACATGATTTAATTCTTCCCTTTGGACATCGAGATCCTCTTCAGTCAGGGCTTAAAATACTTCCAAACCCGGAGCAGTTAGACAGAAAAAACTTAAGGAATAACATATTTTATCTATGCTGCTCTCACAGAGGGACACTGGGCGAGTCACTTCATGACCTTCCCCAAAATCCCAGCAGAGGGGTGGTCTCTAAGAGCACGTGGCTTTCCTCACCACCAAGGGTCTGGTGCACTCTGGGACTGAGACCGAGCCGGAGCCACGCTGTTACCAATCCTGCAGCTGTAACATGCCATCCAGAAAGGAGCTGAAAACATGCAGCAAGACTCCAGCGTGCTTCAAAGAAGCTGCTGTCAGCTAAAAAGACACTTCTCTTAATGAGGTGTTTCCATGTTTCCCATCAGGTCCCTCTTTTCCCTTCATGTGACACCTCACTGAAGACTTTTCCATAAAAGCTCACATGGGGTTTCCCTTTCAGGAGTAAGGCTTTTGACAAATATGAGGATCTCAAAGGGCAGCTCTGCACAGGAAAATATCTGGGGAATATAACACCAATGTCATGGTCTCCACAAGCTTAGAAATTAACAAATCAACAAAACAGCAAGTACAGAGAAAAAAAAAAGCATAAATAAAACCATTTTAGGCTGAAGCAGCTCCTCATCCAGCTCATCCCACAACCACACCAGCCTTCATGAAGTTTCTGCACGAGCCAGTTTTTATATATAATACAATAACAAACATATCCAAACCAATGATACACACACCTGTAAAATCAGCTGCAGCTTTTGGATCAGAAGCATGTGAGATCCCCTCCCCAGTCTGGAACATGTCTTTGCTAACCAAAGCAAGCAGTTCCTACCCTGGCAATCAGATAAACTCTCAGTAAAGGAAGAAACCAACGTGCACAATCTCCGTAACTGCTACTTGTACACAGGACACAATCCAACAGGTTCTTGTACACCCACTCTGAGTGTCCCAACTCTTACTGCATTTCATGAGTTTGCCAGTTTGTATTGTCACGGACAGGAGAATCTGCACATCAAACCAATGGGATCAAGCAGCAACCAAGCACAAAAGAGGAATTTTCCAGACCTGTCTTCTTCCCAGTCAGCTGTGTTTGTCTTTCAGACTCAGCAACTCTCTACAGAGTAAGTGAAGCACAGTAGCTGCTGTGCTGGTCCCCTCAAGGGCACAACACCAAGATGTTCCCTAGGACTGTCCATGGGATGGATGCTCGGCCAGGGAAGCTTGTTCCCAGTTAGTCAGTGCAGTTCTGTGAGCTTCAGAGTCAAAAATGGTCTCTCCTTCAAGCAGAGCTCTCAGGGCAGCATCTGTTTCCCTTTCCCAGGCAGCACTCCTCCCTCTTCCAATCCTGCACCAACAAGTCAGACTCAAATTTAGGTTTATGCCAGCAGCGTCCTGCCCAAGTGTGCAGATTCCTGCTCAGTCTGCTCATCAGCCAGGGTGACTCTAAGTACAGACAGTGGCCCTGTCCCTGTCACACCACGATGACCCCGGGGCACGTTGCCAGAGTGCTTTTTCAGAGGAGGCTGTGGAGCTGTGCAGTTCTTCGGGACACATCTCTTCCCATCAGGTGCCAGCATCGCTCGTGGGAGGCACAGCTGATCCTCAGAGCTGCAGTGATCCCTCCTGCTGAGCAAATCCTACAGCTGCAGGAGAGGCAGAGCAGCTCCCAGGGGACCTGCCAAGCTGCAGAGGTGGCACAGGCACATCCATAGCACAGGAATGAGGGGCCATCTCACCCCCAGCGAGGCTCCATCAGGAACATGGAAATCCTGCCCTCCTGTCTTTGAGGTGGGACCAAGCTTTCCAGTGTGTCCACAGTGTTCAGGACTTTGAGCTCTGGAATGCAAACTAGGGCAAGAAGATCCTTCCAGTGCCTAAAAGGGCTCCAGGAGAGCCTGGAGAGGGACTGGGGACAAGGGGGAATGGTTTTCCACTTCCAGGTGGCAGAGTTAGATGGGATTATTGGGAGGGAATTCTTCCCTGTGAGGGTGGGCAGGCCCTGGCACAGGGTGCCCAGAGCAGCTGTGGCTGTCCCATCCCTGGCAGTGCCCCAGGCTGGACAGGGCTTGGAGCACCCTGGGATGGTGGAAGGTGTCCCTGCCCATGGCAGGGATGGAACTTGATTTAAGGTCCTTCCAACCCAAGCCATTCCATGATTCCACAATCTCATTACAGCCCTTTTCTCACAGGGAATGCCATCCTTTCCAAGCCTTTATGCTCCTGTCTAGCACAGCACAAGGAAGAGGTGATGCAGTATTTGTGCAGATCCCTAAAGCTGTGTAAAAGTGTCAAGCTGAAGATTATTAAAAATTAAAGCCATGAAAAGCACATACTAAAGAAATGCTGGGCACCTGCAGAAAAAGAAATAGTAACTACTCAAGTCACCAACACAACAAGTGAGAGAGATTTACAGATTAATGAGGATAGGGAAGGAAGATCTCCCTGAGAATTACGGCTGTGCAACAACCCAACAGGCAGCAAATCAAGTCACTAAACCTGCAGATTATTGTGCACGTTATCAGTCACAGCACAACACAGAAGTGACCTCATTAACATTGTTCCACTCCAAACAATTCCGTACTGGGCCTGGAAACAAAAGCCTGGGCAAACCTGGCAAAGGAGAACAATCCTGATTTTGTTGTAAAAGTCCACGCATACATAAAGCACCATAAACCTCAGCTGCTCTTTTATGAACAGGAAGCTAAATAGAAACAGGTTTCTTATTTCAGGGCAAGTGAAAGAGATTAGTCCTTTCCAGAACTCCCAGAGGAACTGGTGTACATCAGCCTCCCACAGCCACATTCACAGCAACGCCTTCAGCCCTAGCCCAGCCTCTAAAAAGAATCCTCAAAAACCACAGGGATTTCTTAATGATTTTCAACAAAACCTGAAAACTTAATTATGGCTAGCACAAAACAGCACACTGTTCTAACAGCTAGAGTCACAGAGCAAAACTTTTTAAAACAGATTTTTAACACCAGTTCATGTGAAAAAGGGAGATGGCACTTGGGCACCTTTAGAAAAACACAGATCATAGTTCCAGTGTGGTGGGAGCTTGGTGCTGGTGCCCAGGAGGATTTTGTGTCCTGCCATAATTTCCACGCATTAGAACAAATGCAGATCTCCAGAAAGTACAGAGGGAGCACTTGTCCAGCCATTAAAAAGTGACCTGAAAAGGGAGAGATGTGGCCTCATGCCATTTTATCAAGGGCAGGGGAGGAAAACAGTCAATGGTTTTTTGGAGAAGAAAATGTGCCTGGTTTATCCATCAGCCCTTCAAGCTCTGTCTGGCCTGGAAGGGAAGGATGGGGATGTGCCAGGAGCCGAAGGACCAAGGCTGGGGTGTTTATTTAGTATCAGATGAACAACTTTCATTAACACCAATTTCAGTTCCACAATAAAAAGCAGTGCCTTGTGTGAAGGCTGGCACCATTACCAGCTTTGCTCTTTTCCCTTTGATATTCCCAGAGGCAGAGGTGAACATCACTGACACTCAGGTTCCAAACAGGTTCCCCCTCCTCCTTTTAGACCACTTTCAGATAGTCTTGATATACCTTAAGAGCCCAAAATAAATGCACAAACCCATGTTTTCTCTATTTTTCACTCCTTTCAATGTCCACTTAACAAAAGTAATGGATCTCTGTGGTTTCTTTATTCCCAAATACCCAAAACCTGTGTAGTTTAACTCAAGAGAGGAACTACTGAAGAACCAAGTTGGTCAAACAAACTGAAAAAAGGAAGAAATGTGCAAATCCTTGGACTCTTCAACTCTGTTCCTCAAGAAGACTGAGAATTACAGGCTTGATAAAGAACTTGTATTGCCTTAACTTTAAATTAATCTAGTTAAGCTGAACTGATGTAAAAGTAGCTTATTTTAAAAAAAAAAAAAGCCATCTACTCCAGCACACTTCTGCTGCCAGGGCTGTATCTTTTGTAGAAGTAGAAGGAATTTAGGTCTCCTAAGTGCAAGTAAATGAATGCAAAAGAATAAAAAAATCATATCAGAAACCACAGGACTCACTACGCGAATCTCCTCGTTTTTCATTCAGACCACTCTACATAATTCATCAAAAAATGCATCACATCATTCCAGTTTGGGAACAGAACCCAATTCAGCTGGGTTTCACTCTTCTATTCTCTCACACAATTGCCTGATTTTTCTTTCCAACTCCATCTCCCAGGACAAGCCGGAACAAATGTATCTCACATTCTCCCGTTGCAAAGGATTATCCAGATTTCAAGCCCACATTCCAGAGGATTGGTATTTCGCTTTTACACCTTCATCTTGGTATGACAGGAAGTCTCCTTCCCCGAGAGGAGCCCACATGGGACAGGACTCACGCCTGGATGGCTCCAGAAAGAGCTTTCCAAAAGCCAGAAACAGCAACGGAGCCCGTAATCACAACTGAATTCCTTGGAGAGCTGTTCCCAATGATAATGGGGACTTCTGCATTTGATGGTACCTCATCTCCTTCTAGGTTCTTCAAAATGAAATTCAACACAGAATTTAGGCTGTGAAGCCAACAGTGCAGGCACAAGTTGTGCCTCACCAAACACGGCTGCCCTGCTTTCCTGCTAGGAGCGGTACCGAGGGAAAGGAGGGATGGATACACACTCCAAGGGCACAGTTCCCATCTCAGGCTATCCCTACAGCCCCACACCCAGGCAGCACTTGGGCTTCTCCGTGCCTCTGGTCAGAGATTCTCAGGGTTGCTGTTCCCTGAGATTCTCCTCGGGGTTGCTGTTCCCTGAGGCAATCAGGCTTTCGAGCTTCCCTTGCCCAAAAGGTCTCACGCTGGAGCCAGAGCAGCCAGGCTGAGTCCCCAGTCCGTGTTCCCAAGGTTGTTTATTCTCCATCATCTCTCAGTTCTGTCTCAGCTCTGCAGGGCGTCCCCAGCACAGCAGGACATGGGGGGGACTGGGCGGGTCAGAGGGTCCCGGACCCTTTGTACCATTCCCTGACCCAACCACTGTCCACAATGAACTTTTTATTTACAGAATCTTACCAATACTTACTACCTATGCTAACATGTCATTTGTACTCTAAACCAATCCTTAAAATCCAACTCAGCAGAAAATGGGAACAAGAACAAGAACAAGGAGGACAGGACCACTCCCCAATTCCTCCATCGTGCCTCTTCAAGGCCATACACTAAAAATCCTGGATTCTACATTTACACTCTGTGATAAACTAGTTCTGCTTATTTTGAATTCTCTCAGCTTGTGATTGTTCACACACTGTGGGCATTCACTCCCATGGCAAGGATCAGAGGCAGTGCCCTCCTGGGCTCTGGGTGAGGCTCTGACCCCCCTGTACAGATCCCAGACCCCCTGACCGGTCTCCAAACCCTCCAGGGCGGCCAGAGGGATGTCCTGGACTCTGACAAGAGATCAGCAGGGAGGTGGCTGCAGCCCCACGGTCCCAGGCTGCCCTGGCTCTCCAGAGGCTGCAAAGCTCCCAGGCCACACATCCCAGCAGAGCAGCCAAGGCCAGCGATTCCCACCTTCCCCAAGGCAGAGATCAGCACAAGGGTAGGTTACTCTTCCTGCCAACTTTCCCCTAAATTGAATCCAGCATCAGCTCAGAGAGAAGAATGCCATATTGTCCTTCAGCTAATTCAATGGATGTGGATGCCATAGGACTCCAGGACTGTTGGCTTGCTCAGATGTCTGGAGTAATTACCCTGATGGCAATTTTTCCCCCTGTTGCAGCCTGGGCTCCTAAGTATTCCCATGTAGGAATGTCTGGAACAGTGTTAGAGGAAGCAGCTTAGACAGTGATGTCCAAGGACAGCTCTGCTGCTCACACCAGGCTAGAGGTACCAATGAAGAAGCAGGGCTGGTGCCAGGTGCCACCCTCCAGTTGGGTGTTCCCCAGCCCCAAAAATCTTCTTATTCCCAAGGCAGGGGCAGGTACCAGATGGGAACCCCAAGATCAGCCTCCTGAGGGCTTTAACAGGCAAAACAGGGCTGTGGCTGTTCCAGTGTCCCAAATATGTGAGACCCAAGGCTAGCAGTGCTTACACTCTGCCTTTTCCAATCTATTGGCTGCTCTTCCTCAGGTTTAATAGGAGCAGTCCCTGAAGAGTCAGCAAACTCCAAACAAACCTGGTTCAGCCCCCTAGGCGCTTTGGAACACGCTGAGACAAAGCCAAGCTCCCTTTGGTGACACTGGGAGCTCCGAGCCCACCCAGCCCCACTCCAGCCTGATCTGAGCTGCACTGCAGGGCTTTCTGTGCCACCATAACACAACATTCCAGCTCCATGAAAACCAGGCAGCCAGCCCCGGAAAGCAGCGAGGCTGCTGCAAACAATGCCATTAACCAGTTACACAATAGAGCTAAGAAAACAAAGCAACCATTTCCTCACTCCCTCCCCACCTTCCTCCTTCAGCTGGGAGCCCCAGGCCTGCTCCTCACCCCCCATGGGATCTGCCGCTTTTGTGTCCTTGCCACCGTGACAACCTTGGTTTTAATTTGTCTCAAAATGATCAAATGCTAAAGTTTCAGGCAAAGCTGGGCTAAGCAGAAGGAAGACCTTTCCACAATGAAATCCCAGACAGCTGTTGTGCCAGTCTCCAGCTGGAATGCTGCCCGGCAGAAACGAAGGCTCCTCCAGAGGCCAGGCCCAGGGATTTGGAGGCAGATGTAAATGATCCCGGCCAAACGGAGCCACGGCTGGTGGGAACATGTTCCACACATGGAACGGGCCATGGATGCGCTTAGGGAAGCCACCGGTGCCAGACAGGAGCCCAAAGACTTAAAGCTTGAGCTTCCTTTGAGTCTCCAATTAACTGTTTCTTCCAAGCACTTTCCTTCTCTGAACCTGAAGAAACTCACCTGATTCCAGGCATTAACGCCTGCTCACTCTTCAAACAAGAGCACTTCAGTGTAATGGGAATTTTAAGGCTTGCTCTTAGCAAGGAACAGAAAAAACAATCCTAGTGCAAGGAATTAGATTGATGTCCCTTTCACCTGACAAATCTGTATAAAATCTCTATATAAAAATAGGAGAAAACCTCTCACCTTTGTGTTGGCTGCAATCCAATTGGAGGTTTCACTGTCATCATCACACTTCTTAATCCATTTCTTTAACCACTGTCAGAAAAGTGATGGAAGAAGAGCGTTAAATCGAACTGGAGGAACTGCAAATGTTCCCAAGACACCTGCTCACATTAAGGGAAGGTACACCCAGCCACATGGGAACAGGGGAGTGCTGGTGCTGGAAAACTCTGCTAACAGCCACTAATTCAGTGGCAGACAGTTCCTGCAGCTCCGTCCTGATCCAGCAAGAACAAGCACCCAGCACAAACACTCCTGCAACGAGTTTGCAGCTCTTAAGATTAATCAACACAAACTTCACGTTGGACTCTTAAATAATAAGGACATTTTGGCTTTGGGGTGACTGAGTGTGGTGCTCCAGTACCTGAAATGAGCCTACAAGAAGGATGAAGAGAAACTGTTTACAAGGGCTTGGAGGGACAGGACACAAGGAAGGGCAGGGTCAGATGGGATATTGGGAAGCAACTCTTCCCTGGGAGGGTGGGGAGGCTCTGGGACATGTTGCCCAGAGAAGCTGTGCCTGCCCCATGCCTGGAAGTGTTCAAGGATGGGGCTTGGAGCAGCCTGGGCTAGTGGAAGGTATCCTGGCCCATGGCAGGCTCTGATAATCTTTGAGGTAATCTTTAAGGTCCCTTCCAACCCAAACCAGCAAAACCAAATTAGTTCCTCCAGTACAACAGATAATGCCTGACAAAGCACCAAATATCTACAGGAACAACTGGTACAGAAATGCTCCTTGTCCAAAAAGCACCTTCACCTCTCTGCAGGGGCTCACAGGTCTAACAACCTCCTCTTGCAGACAATTCCCACCTGGGTGAGGCACTGTTCCCTCACCAGGTCCAACTGTGAGGCAGCCAGTAAAGGCAGCCAGTGAAGGCACCAAATAGGATTTCCCTGCTGGTTCTCACAACAACTGAGCTCAATGATCCCTGGGGGTCCCTCCCAGCTCAGGACCGTCTATGATTCTATGGACAGCCACAAGAACTTGGGCTTCATTGCTAAGTCTTGCACATAAATTTATTTTAAGCTTTTTCAAAACACAGCTTTGGACAAGAACCAAGGTGACGGGCTCACCTTGCATTTAACAGGATCATGCCAGTTTTCACCACAGTTAAAGCTGTAAAGGAAAGAAAAGGAAAATAAGCAAACAGGGCAGATGATTGTACTTGTAATTGAACAGTGTAAGTTTTCTTCTGGGTTGTTCAAAGCCAGTCCTAAGGACACTCAACACATCCCCCTTCAATCCTGAACTACCCCAAGAGCCACCTTCAAAGCAGGGACAGAACAAGGGGGAAAGGCTTCCCACTGCCAGAGGACAGTTAGATGGGATTATCAGGAAGAAATTCTTTACTGTGAGAGGTGTGAGACACTGAAAACTGGTTTCTAGAGAAGTCACCACATCTCTGAAGTGTTCAAGGCCAGGCTGGGGAGGGCTTGGAGCAGCCTGGGATAGTGGAATAGTCCTGGATAGTTCCACCCATGGCAGGGGGTGGAACCTGATCCCCTTTAAGGTCCCTGCCAGCCAAAGCAGTCTGGGCCTCCATGAACCCACAGTGACACAGCTCAGGGCAGTGAGCACAAAGCAGCACCAGCACTTTCCCCGATGCCCTTACCAGAACTGACGGCCGCATTTGCAGCGCACGGGTTTCGCATCCGGGTACTGCACTTTGACGACGTGGTGGCAGTCGGGGGCAGGACACCACTTTAACAGTCGATTACACTGCCAAACAAAGCACAGAGCCCATGTCACAGGGGAAGGACGTGCTCAGCCACAGCTCCTGCATCCCCTTTGTGGTGGCTGCAAACAGCTGAGAAATGGAAACCAAACCCACTGCACCCATCGCTTGTGGCACGGACTGACAGCTTGATCCCACAGCAACTTCCACCCTGGGCTCTGCAGGACAGCTGAACCCACACAAATGGGAAAATGGGGCAGTGCAAACGTCTTGCACTTTCTCCAAGCTTATTTTGAGGCTATAAAACTATTAGTATTTTGCTAAAGCAAATATTTTTGCGGTTTTACTTCAACTGGTCAAATGTTGAAGGCATGTTCTTGTTTACAGCATCTCCTGGTTTCCAATGTGAAGGATCTCAGGTAACATTCAAGAGTCATAAATATTATATAACTATTATATAACTATTATAACTACGTAATTCTACTTCTCAGAGCCCAGATATTAAGCAACAGCTCTTACACTCTCTTTAGGTCTTTTGTCCTAAAGTTTTTTTAGTCTTTTCCTACAACTATCCCTGTAAGGCAAAGGACCAAAACACAACCCCTGCATTCACACTTGATTAGAGGCCATGCAAAAAACCTGCTCTGCAGTTCTAAACAAGCCTCCAGCCTCTGCCTGGGTACAGGTGTGAGACAAAAACAACCCTCAAGACATTGAAAATTTCAAATAAAAACTCACCTCTACAAAACTATTGGTTATTAAATGCTGGTACTTTAATTTAACCTTGGAATCTGTGATCAGACGCCTGTAGGAAAGGAAGAAACAGAAAAATTGTAGCAGGAATCTTGTTTTTTTCCATACACTGCCAATAAGTTAAGACAAATAGGTTTGATTCATCCTTCTACACTTGCAGGTACCTTTTGTACTTACCTGTTTTCTATTCATTTGTTAGATCACTTATTATTATGAAAAAGACATTCTATTCAATATATAAATATATATATATATATTAGCTTCAGAAACAGAAAGCTCACGCAGTTCAAAATTATTGAACCTCTTGGTGTGAGGGTTTTTATTTAAAAACACTTTCCTGAAGAGCCCAAGAAACAAAGTAAGTAATTTAATCAGTTCATTTACATAAAACATGCACATTTTGTGGCAAATCCCTTCAAAAAGCTCCAGAACAACCCTTGTGTGGCTAATAACTTTGAGAAGCCTCATGTTAACTAGGTTTCAGTGGAATGCTACAGCTTCAGCTTAAAAATTAATGGTTTTTTAATCTATCTGCCATAAAAACAAAGTTGATTTGAATTCAGCATCACTAGAGGTGTACACAACATGGACTTTAAATTAATTCCAGTCTGCTTGGAACTGGGAGAGCAGAGGAAAACTGACTGATGGGAACCCTTGACAAGCACTGTGACCACTTTTCTCCTGGGCACACCACCTCAGCTGTCCTTTGCAGACTGCCCAGCCTAAATGCATCCAAAATAACTTAACTGTGGATTGCTGAGCACTTCTAAAAATGTCTTTTAGCTGAAGCGTCTGAAGTGTCTTCCTAATATATCTAAATATAAAGGTGCACTAACACAGCCTTTGTGGCATTCCTGGTTTAAATCCTACAGTGGAATTCAGCTTTATACAGGCCATACCATGGGTAAATATTGGAATTAGTGGATTTTCCTTTCCAGCTGCAGCCAAAACTAAGTGTACTCCTGCATGTTATCCTTAGAGCACTCCCTGAGGAGCGGCGTGTGCCCATGGGATGTGCACAAATCCCAGCCCTGGGCAGCTGGGGAGCTCCTCACCCAAGCACATGCTGCTTATTACATAAATCACAGCACGTGGCAGCTCAATTCCCAGGGCTAAAATAAAATAAATCAGCTGACAAAGCATCTCTCCTGCAATTCTGGAGTCAAACTTACTGAAGAATGGGAAAACAATTGGAATTTAGTATGAATTATAAATCTGGGTTTTTTTAAACCCATGCCTGGGCTTCAAGACATACTAAATATCACCTTGAAAATGTATTGTATTATAACAATATATCAGCTACTGGAATTTAAATTATTAGTCATGCCATGACTAACCAGAGCACATAATACACTGGGTGTTTTGCTAATCAACATGGTTTGATTGCCCCAATCAACATCACCAGGTCAAGATCTTCAAGAATTTTCCTCTGAATATTATTGTCTTTTGGCAAATCATAAATGAAACTAGACAAATTAAGAGGTGAAACCCATGCCCAGAGCCATAAATCATATTAATTTTGTGTCTGTATCACTTGGAAACTGAGAGTTGGAGACTCTGTAAGCAGGAAAGGACCTAAAAAGTAATAATTAAGGACACAGAAGTGGGTGTAGGTTCCAGTTGAGATCATTTACATTTTTGCCATATATATTGACATACCCTAAGATTGACACATTTGTCCATCTTGGCTTTTAAAGGAAAGAAGTTTTTCAAAAAATGCACCTTCCTCTCCACAAAAATCCAGGCAAGCTCAGGGAAAGGTGAATTTTTACCTCTAGAAAGAGTTTCTAGTTCTACTCAGACAAACAGGATTTGCTTGCCTTTGCACCCAGCTGCCCCTGCCCTACCCCAGGCCCCATCCCTGCCCTCTGCAGCCAGGTAGAATCCCACAGCTCTGCCCTCCTGTTCTTCCATCCTCTCCTTGCTGCTGCAGCCTTCAATGGTTTCAGCCACTCAATTTCAGATGCACTGTCTGAACAGCTCATTCCAACTGTTGCAATCAAGAAAACACTCAAAATTTAAGTCCTGCTGAGAGCATTTAACTCCACAAATTGAAGTTCAGCGCCTGGTAAACAAAAATCTCAATCAAGTTACTCGAGATATGCCAACTTCTGCTCAGTTTCCACCCACTGGACTCTACAAACCAGCCCTCAACAGGGCAGCTGAAAGCATTTCTGCTACTTCCACTTCTATCCAGCCTACACTCCATGAGTAACCAAGAGCCAAAACTGAGAAAATCGCTGCTCTGAAAGCGACTGATAATAAAAACCACCAAATTAATATCAATGAATGAGTCAGGCTTCAGGAAGGAAAAAATAAGGTAACAGAATAAGCCTCTACTGAGATGCCTTTTGGCAAGGAGAATTAAAATGAACTTGAACAAAGTTCAGAATTAGGAAGGATATTGCTCGTGCAACAAGCTCCCCCAGTATAAAAGAGAAGGCAGCTCATGGAGTTCACTGCCCCACCATGAACTAACAGTCATTCTACAGCTGGACAACTGCATAACTCCAAGGACACAGGCTGCCACATCAGCTTAATCAAATCTTGTGTTTGAGGGTCAACTGCATCCTATCAGAGAGCAAAAAACACACCCTGCACCAGCCCTCGGGACTCCTGTCCTCTGACTCACCTACTGACTACAGCTAGAGAGCTTGGGGAACCAGTGGGTTCACCTGGGCAGAAGCCCTAAATTCCTGCGTAAACCAAAGGAAACAAAATGCACAAAGCAGTAAAACAGGGTTTGGAAATCCTGGGGTCACACTGACCAAACTGGTCAGGGAGTCTTTCCTCCCAGTGCTGTCACATGTGGTTTTCACACCTCAGCAGGAAGCTAAGAGACATTCTGGTATGAAAACAGCCCAAACCAGGCTCCCCTGCTGCCTGCAAGCCTCTGTGCAGTTTGTTACAAGCATTTGAATAGATTTGAATAGCACGTGAGTAACACAATGGAAGGAGAGAGCAGAGCATTACTTACATAACTGTATTGTCGTCCACTAAGATATCACAGCCATGGGCAGGGCATGAAATGGTCTGAAAAACACAAAAAGGTCATAGGAGGAACAGTGGTTATCCTGCTTTTGCAGCACAGGGAATTCCAAGGCAACAGACTTCACTACAATCCACAGCCAAAGGAGTGTCCTGCCTCTCCCACCACATCCCAGGTGTGCCACAGGTTCCTCCTTCCCCAGCCCAGATACCTGCACCAACTCCACAGAATTCCCTCCAGATTCACCTTAGCAGAGCCTGCAGCCCCCAAACCTTTGGGGTTTGGGTTTTCTCTGTTGCTCTTTTGGGGTTTTTCAAACTTTAGCAGAAAGACTCTCCCCTGTCTCTCCAATACACAGAATTTCCAGAAATAAGCCATGAGGTGAGTTGAGATTTTACCTGTCCCATGCCTTCCTCCATTATTTTGGTAGTTAAATATTCACTCCAGCACTGCATACAGAACTTGTGTCCACACTCTAGGCCAGTGAAGTACTGCAATGACAAAGAACACAAGACATGGCCTCATTTTATCACATGGATTCACTCCATAATTTCACCTCTCTTGGTGCTGTGCACTTCATCCATCCCATTCCTCATTCCCCACACAAACTTGAGACACTGCTGTTCACTTTGCATCATCACCCCTACAGAACACTGCCAAGGCAGTCTTAGTCACTCGTCCAAAACCAGACTTTAATCCCAACCCCAGCAGCAAGGAAAGGTGTGGCCTGTGTTTCCATCCTGCCATTTAAATTTCTCCTTGTTTTAGGAGTGTATATGGAGCACAGCATGGCTCTCTCCCACTTTACTTTGGAAATCAGTCAAATAAATGCAACAACAAACAGGTCACAGTCATAAGGATACAGAGTCTTCACTCCTTCTGGCTTTTCCCCCTGGCACATGTGGGTGCTGCCCTAAAGCCCCAGACCTCCTCAGGGAAGTTCCCTCTGAAACCCAGATGCTCATCAGATGAGGACACTCCAGATCCTAATTGGCAGGTGTAAATTGCTAAATAAAATTCAATAATGATCTGTTGTCACACACAGCAAACAGGGACAACTCCATCCTTGTCTGCATCATCTGCACAGAGCTGTCAAGATATCATCTGGTACTGAGTGGTTACACAAGGGGTGGAGAAGCAAACCCTGCTGAGGAAAGACTGAAATTAAAGTACTTTTCCCTGGTCAGCTTAAAGTTATTTTATACTCAGAGTCAGCACCAATGAAAGCTGTATTTAAAACACTTCATTTGTACCACTATAGAGGTAATATTTGCTGGCTCAGCTTTTCAAACCAACTTCTCAGCTAGTGAGATAAAACCAGAACTCAGATACCATCAAATATGAAACTTCCAGAGGGAAGAACTCAGAATCCTTTGTGGAACAGCCCAAAACAACAGCAGGATGGTGGTGATTGAGGAAAGGAGAACCCACTTGAGGCAAATGTTCTTCCCAAAGCACCTTCTCAGACACGGCAGATTGCTGTGTCCATGCCACAGAGGTGTAGCAGCTGTGCTGTGCCATCCCTGGATGCTGTGGCACTCCTTTCCCTGGGGCTGGCAGGCTGTGATCACACTGCTCACACTCCTGCAAGCTGTGAGCACCAACACGTGCAAACTGACCTGAGCATCTGACTCGGTTCCAGATAAAAATAGAGACATCCATCCCCCCAAAAAACAACAAAGAGATCAGAGAGGAGGCTGACACCTCTGTGGTGCCAGGTACACCGGCTGCAAGAGTGAAAAAAGACACTTCCCAATTTCTGAGCCCCTACTGAGCCAGCTAACAAGGTACCTGATGCTCCACAGATGCTGCTGTGGCCAAGTGACATCTCTTGGAGATGCAGAGTTAGAGTACAAACACTTTAACATCTGTAACTTTGGGATGCCACAGCATGAAACCATCCCGAAGACAGCACTGGCTTTTTGGTGAATTCTGGCTTCTCCACACGTGATGGGAAGCAAGCACAGACAAGGGGATCATCCCTCCCTGAACCCCAATACTGCAGCAGGCACACCCGAGGAGCCAGCACAGAACACATCTTCATTTAAGACCTGTTTTGGTTATTTCAGGCAGGGAAACGCTTTGCTAAATGCCCACAGAAAGGCAGCCACCACCACACTTCCTCCCAGGCTGCAAGGAATGCAGAGAATCTCTCAGCTCTTTTCTTTACTTTGAGGGAGTTCCCAATTATTTTTGGCTCAGCTGACAGCAGATGTCAAGGGAGCAAGTAAAAAGCCCAACATAAAACCACCAAGGACGGGGGAGCAGTAACTCCTTAGGCAGCTCATCAGCCCAGGGGACAGCTCTGCTGTCACCACATCTGTGCCCAACATCTGCAGCCTGGACAAAGCAGGATGTTCCCAAAAACACCCCCAGCCCACTCTTCTGAGGGTGAGGGGCAAGAGAGGAGGAAGGCAAAGCCACAACCCTCCCAATTCCTGTCTTACCAATAAAGGTGTCACCCAAAATAACTGCTGGGACCTGACAGTGCTTGCCAGGGACACAGAGCAGGAGGAACATCTCCCTTAAGCCCTCAAATTTGCAGGAGGAGGGCTTCAAATGCCTTGTCTGGCAAGTGCTCCCCAAAAACCTCAAACCACAGCTCTTTGGAGGTGACTGGAGAGCTACAGAAACTTTGTAGACAGAAGAGAGGGAACTTCAAGACTAACATTCCTGCAACAACTGTACACTGTAAAACTTCTTAACACCTCCAAACTCCCAGCATTCCATAGGCTGAAAGGGGCTCTCAGTGCAAACCCCCCAGGCTTTCATGTGGAAAAATAATTAGCTGATGATTGCAAGAGATTTTGGGTTGGGCATCGAACATAAAAATAATCCTAGAATTTATAATTCACATCGACTACAACAGCTTCAAAAGAGATTCCAATCACCTCAGACACAGACACTACACTATTCTAGACCTTTTACAAAAGAAATAACAAATACTATCTTTCCTATAGGCTCCAGCTTTTTGGTAGGTCAAAGAAACAGAGTCCCCTCTGATGTCTTTTACCACCAGCAACAGAGATAGCCCTGCTCATCTGCAACATCTCTCTGCTCCAGCTAAAAATCTGCTCTTCTAACAACTGGGCCACTGATATTTGAGCTACAAACTCAAGAAGTGTTAGTGTGTTTTGTGCTGTTCTTTCCAGTTTCAAAACTCTAGGGGTTTCAAATGCAGGGGTGTGATTTTGGGGTTGTGTGCAGGGCCAGGAGCTGGACTCAGTGATCCTTGTGGGACTGATCCATGATTCTGGTTCTGCTTCCCAGGTAGCCAGAGGACAGGGCTGTCACTTGTGAGCTGAGCCCCACCCAGCACAGCAACTACGTTAAAATGGAGAGAACAACGTATTAGAGTATACTGCCTTTCCTTTTCAAAGCTCCTCATCATACAAAGCAGGAATTTGCCTTTCCAGCTACTCTTCAAAAGGAAGTCAGGGCACACAAGGCTGAAGAGGAGACACATGAAGCCTTGTGGTTCCTGGCTCAAGAGCAACAGGGATCTTAATGCTGAAAATGGGAGGCTGAAGCTGGGCTCTGCTCAGCTCTGTGCACTCCAGGGAAGAAGATCCAGAGCCAAGGAGAGGCCACAAGCAGGGAAATTCACCCCAGGCTACTCCTGAACCCCGAAGCTCATCATGGTTCCTTGCTGAAAACACACCCAGAGCAAGAGCAAAGGCCCAGGACATGTTTTAGGGTGTTCTGGAGGCACAGCACCCAACAAAAAGCAGGTTCCAATAAAGGAAGAATTCCTTCCTATCAGCACTTTGCCTTTTGATGAGCTCTCCTATCTGAGCTTCTCTCCTCACCTCCTTTTGTCTCAGATCTCCCAACAGTCCGTCCTGTCCCTGGGAGACCCAGCAGAGCCTGGCCCTCTTAGCAGTGATGGGAATGCTTCAGTTTGGTCAACAGTGACACAAAGAAGCAGCACTGTCACCCAGGACATTGATGGAGAGCCCCAGCAAGCACTGGGTAATGCACCCTCGTGTCTGACCAAAAGGATATTGTCCAAACACAGTAAAGATCCAAAGAGATCCACATTTTTTTCTACTATTTTTATTCTAGACTCCCTAGTGTGACTATTTTGTAGCATTACTTACTGCTTTTAAAAGCTGTTTCCTATCTCGTCTTTCTACCTAAATAAATCCCTTTGCCATCATGCTTTTCCCAGATTTTTAATTTCGCATATCCTTTATCTGTACATCTCAGCTGGTATCTGACATTTGCAAACATCACCTGCCTGCTTTTTGCTGAACTTTACTACACCACTGCTCGGGCCCAGCACCCTCAGAGGTGCTGAGCAGGAAAATGGGAATTTTCAGGTCATAAATTTGGGGAGCTGCTGGTCAGGTAGCACCGAGGCCAGCGGGTACTCACCGAGTTTGGGTAGTTGAGATAGCAGATCTGACAGGACATGTCCTGGGCTGAGGACCTGGTGTTCATCTGGCGCGTTCGCGACTTTTTACTTGGATTAATTACGTGACACTCTGCGAAGAGCTTCTCCAAGTTGCCATCGAAGTACCTGCACAACACAGGACAGAAGGAACATTTAACCACCTTCTAAATCATTCTTCCTAGCAGTTAAGTGTACACAGATGCTTTTTATATTTCAAAACTCATACACCCACTGCTTCCAACAAACTCTTCTCTAACATAACACAGAGGTGGATATTAGACAACTACATAATTTCAGAGACTCTCCCTTGAATTACACACTCCTGAAATTCAGGCACCTTCAATTCTTCAGCTGCATTTCAAGTAATTCATGATTCTCCCCAGTGATTGCTTTGATTAGAACTCCAGGACAGGGAACTAGAGCAAGAACACCTGAGTTCACAGTTCAGGCATTGGAACTCCTTCCTAAAGCGCAGCTTTGACACCTTCAAAGCTTAATTCTTTTCAATTGAAACCTTCAATTTTTCCTAATATTCTGATCATTAGCCATTTGAGCATCTTTTCAGTCAACTTGAGGTAATTTAACAACCTCCTAAAAAATACAGTTCAGGTTTGCAGTGCTTCCAAAGATTAAGTACCTATTGGAAAGGAGGATGCAAAATTGCTTGGGGGAGGGAAAAAAGATCACTTCCTTTCTATTTCCTCTTTCCTTAAGGAAAACAATACTGGTTTGCTTTAAAGGCTTACAAAAAGCTCTTCCTTGGAGAGGAGGACCAAACTGGAGAGAATCATTACCAGAAAGCTCAGCCTCCTCCCAGAATCCTTCACACACCTTTCTCCAGCCTGCAGCAGCTGCAAAGAACTAATTAAACCAGACAATTAACCAGCCCCATCACTGCACACATCCCCCAGCCAAACCCAGTAGGTTATTACCCCACTCCCTTACAGCTCTACCTACCAACAAGGCTTGATTTATAATTGAAAAAATATCAATTTTCCTGCTGTTTCATATGTTTCTCAATGCAGTTCATGTATTTTAGATTTTAAATTCCAAGACACTGAATCTGAAGGAACCTGTGAATTCTGGCATCACAGCATCCACGAGGTTTTTCCACTGTTCTTCAATGTGAGCTCAGGATTTTACTCAACCAAGTCCTTTGGTTTGCTCAGAGGATTATTTTTAGAAATTTGTATGTTATATTTAACCCTAAATATATAAAATTATATATTTAGTAAATTTTACTAAGTTAATTCAGCGCAATTCCATTATAGGGAGTATTTGTTTATTAAGATTCGTGGATAAATATTAAGTCCACAAAAGTTTTCCAGCCTTCCAATTGCTCTCAGAGGCAGCAGGAGCAGCACAGGACATGCTCTGAGGAGAGCAGACACAGCTGGGAGTGAAGTTTGCAAGGAAAATAGCTTTGTATACAAATGCCATGATGCAACTTGAACCCTGATGCTCATGACCAGCTAAACGTTCATGGAAATACCAGAGGTTTTCGTACTGGTGGGCTGGATTTAAGGGTGAATACTCATGTCAGGAACTTAACTTTTTTCACCTGGAATTACCTATTCCCTTTAAATACCTATGGATAGTATTCCTGCTTCTCCATGCTGTTTCCTTTTCATGCATTTTCTTTCTGAGTAACTGATTTCCACTTTTATTTTCATGTATGTCTCTCAGACTCAGTCATAGGCCATAAGAAGCCCAGAAAATGCAGGGGAAATCGTTGATCTCCCTGAAAACACACAATTCCAGTGGATACTCCAAAGTCCAGCAGCTCTCTAGCTGCTCCACCACTCCTTACACAAACATGCCAAGGGCTCAGTCCTGCAGCTCCTTCAATGGTTAGGAACAACACTTAATCCCAGTTACCATCCCTTTTTCCCACTTGTCCCATACCACCACAGACCATCCATGCAGGCAGATCTCCCTCTGCCCTTCCCATGTTCTCTGGGCAAAGGATTCCCACAGGGCAGCTCCAGCACCCTTCCCTCCCACAGCAGGTGAGCTCCACGGGACATCCACCAATTCCCCTGGCCAGCAAACCTTCTCCACCACCAATTCCATGTCCATGGATCCTCCTCGAATCCAAGGAAGCCAAACCACGTGCAGTCCCAGTCCTGATCTGACCCTGATCTCACACAATTTCACTTGGATTTCTCCTGCAAATCTCACTTAATGCATTCCAAAAGATGGCTACATTTCTCCAGATCTCCTCCATGTCAGCATCCCTCCTCACTTCCTTCACAACTCCAAGAATTCTGATTTTTTCCCAAATTCTCTCCATTAAAGGGTTCATTCTTGGTACCTCCATCTTTATTTTCATCCTGGGGAGGAGCACAGCACCTTTAACAACCCTTTAAATCCTCTGCCCTCCTCTCCCTTCACACTGCAGATATTGAGTAATTCCAGCGCTTCTGGCACATGAGAATTTCCTCTATTAATTCTTCAAAGTTCATTTGCTTCATCACAAAATTGGGAGGGTTTCTGCTGTTTTAAAACGAATGGACAAACCAGTGTTTGTCCATTACTTTCAAGTGTTTCTACTTACCAAGACCAAACCCATAACAATATCAAGTCTTTTTGGCAGAGGGATCAAGCTGTCAGCCCCTTTATCTCCTCAAAATTCCCTCCTGCTGTTTGTAACTGCCTAATCGCTATTTTCCAGACATAATCAAATCCTACCCACGGGAGTATCAAAGATAAAAAGCCTTTCCACTGAAAAAAAATTGCTTCTAGTACACACTTTGGGATATTTACTTCCATGGAAGAGCATTTGTGAGTGTCAGTGCACCAATATACTCACACTAAAAGATATCTCCACATCAAAACCGTGCCATGCACCATTTTTCACCTGTTCAGCCTCTGCTGAAGAGTGTAAAGTGTTTATTTTTTTTTCCAGGCAGCCAGGTTCTGGAGAAGAGGCAATCTGGGCACTCCTGACACCCCTCCTCTGCTCAGAGGGAGCAGGGACATGTGGCCACCAAGATAAGCAGCTACAAGAGACTGCTGCATCTCCGGCTGTGCCTCCAGGGATTAAATCAGGCCTTGGGGACGTGCTGAGACACTTTTCTCTTAACAAAATGACCAGGGGAAGGCACATAAAGCAGGAGAGCTGCATTTTTACCTCTTCATCACACAGAGGTTCCTCCCCAAACCCCCATCAGGAGAGGACACCATCAGCCACAGTGAAATTGGAAGGTAATCAAGATATGGTTCAAGCTAAAGCACTTTCTTCACTTGTTTCTGAGGTGATGTGGTCATTCTGCACCTGTCCTGTCCCTATGAATCAAGCTTGCAAGACTCAGAAAAATAACATTTGACATCTTTATTGTCCTAATACATGCAGCATATCAGAGGCTGCACTAGTATTTCCTCCACTCACCAATTCCCTCCTACAAACAAATCCACCCCAAACCCCCAGTTTTGCTTTTGCACACAAACAATTAGTGTTTCACCAGTGGGACAGGGCAGATTTTCAATTGTGACTGTTATTACTTCACTGTAAGTGGAATAAATATCTGTAGCACATCTGCCCTCTGAACACCACTGTGTAATTAGTCCATGACAAAGCTGGCAGGACAGTAACAACCTGCTTGTTAAAAACAGGTGTAACAAGGCTAAAAAAAAGTGGGGAAACAGAGAAATTTTCACGTCACAAGCTCAGACCACCCCACTCATCAAAAAAGGAGCAGCCACTTGGTTAAAGTGCTTTCCTCCAGGCCAGGTCTGATAAGGGAGGTCGTGCTGACTCACCATGAGCTAAGGGAAAACAGGCCCTGATTAGGAACTGCAAATATACACATCAAACAACAGGAACTTTCAGCAAAATGTGTATTTTGGGGTTTTTTTTCCCCTCTTAATCCTCACCTATCACCACAGCAATGACCAATCCCTCTTGAACAACAAGAGACTGCTCCCAGCCTCCCACCCAGCTTCCTGCTCCTGCTTTAACACAGCCGAGCACTCCAGAAGATTTCAGGGAAGTTATTTGGTGCAGAAGTGACAGAAGGCAGCACCAGGCACTTGAGAGATGATGTTTTGGTGTTTTATTAATACAACAGGACATCAATAAGCACCAAAGCTGGGACCAGTGTGCAACAGGTCTGCCTAAACAAGTCATGTATTCTGTTAGTCACAGGGGTAATCCTGCTGAGTTAAGTGTTTTAATGAATATGTTTACCAGTGCATTTGTAAATAGAACGTGTACTTAAACTGGAAAAGCCTTAACAATAATACTGCACACTGACATGGCTGGCACCTCCCTTGAGGGAAAAAAAAACCAACAAAAACAAGCCCAATTTTTATTTTTTAACCTAAACAAGCTTTCAACAACAAGGGACAAACCTACTGTACAAAGGGATGGCTTTTCAGTGCACTTTTGTAAAGGTATCTCACAGCCAAGGAGAGTGAACTTTACCCTGACCAAGAGAACCAGCCCAAGAAACTCAAATACCAAGTGAACAGACATGTTGCAGAGCAGGAATTAAATCAGAATTTCTAACAGCTATAGTCAGAGTTAAACAGTGGATATATTTGTAAAAAAAAAGCTTTCAGAGTTCCAACATTAACTAAAAGAGGTCAATCTTAGGAAAATAAGGACTAGAAAGCTGTAAAAAAATACAACCAATTCAGAAAAAAAAATCTAGGTTAAACAAAACATAAGAGATACCTGAGCACCCAAAATATAACACAAAGGGGGCTAAAGGTGTCCTAAATCTATTAGCCAAGCACAGCAGAAATATTTATGCCGCAAAATAATTACTATCAGTGTGAAAACCTGGGTGACAAGAGTACCAAACTACAGGGGCTCCGCCCAGGGCTCAGTGAAGGGACATTTATCAGTTCAGAGGAGCACCAACAACTGCTCCTGGTTTACCAAGCACATCTCATCTCCCCATACCCTGATCATCAGGCAAAGGAAATGGTAATTAAGAGAAAAGTCAAACTAATGATCCTACAGGCCCTCCACACTCACCCACTGGTCACTTCACACCAGGTAAGACCAGCAGAGGCCACAACCAGCAAGTCCCTGTACAGCTTTTACTGCTCCTTCTGGTCCAGATTAATTCTCCTCCCAGTTTCTAAAGTAAATTAAATTCTCCAGCTCCCTCAACTCTCTTCAACACCAGCATTGGAATGAATCAAATGCAGCTGGATTTGGTCTTCACTGTATATCAACAAATTGAAAAGTACCTTTACCAAGCAACATTCCAAGAGCTGGGAATCAAAGATGGGAAAAAAACATGAATCACTCTGCTCTGAGGGGGAGGGAGAGGCAAAATTCAAGCCCTTATTTACACACACTGAAGAAAACCTGGAGCTGTGGAGATGAAAACAAGGCAGGACCGTATCAGTCAGGAACAATTTAGCCTTGGCCAGAGCAGCAAATAAACATGTCAGGGATACACATGCCAGCATGACAGCAAGAGCAGCTAAACCCAAATCCAAAACAGTCGCTAGATAACAAGAACCTGTTCCTGCTTGCTTTTTTCCAAAGCCTCTCCAAAGCCTGTACATGTTCAAACTGGAAATCCCTCTTTCCAAAGGGCAGCTTAACTTCCACAACTTCTAAGACTAACCAGGCTTCAATAATATTAAAACAAGGATTCACAAGTCACCCTTAGCTGGGACAGGGGGAACACTTCGAGCTTTCACAAAAGATTCTCCTGCCACACACTCTGCATTCATCCATCCTTAATTAATCCAGGAAGAAACATTTTTTTCCACAAGGTGGTTGCATGCTAAGGTGGCTGCTTACCTCTCCATCAGCTTCTCCTTATCCCAGTTGAAATGGCTAAGCAGTATTCGAGTGATAGTCGCTGGATTCTGGAGAAAGAAGAGAAAAACAATCAATAATTGAGTAACCAAGGCAGGGCTTTGAATAGGCACAGGGAAAATCAGGGTGCCTGATAACATCATCTGTTCAAATAATACATGTTTACTGGCATGGACTGGGAAGTAGCTGCACTTGACAGATAGGCAAATTTAAAAGGAAAAAAACCAACCCAACTCTATAAATCTAAGCATCTGTACAAAATGAGAATTTGGTTGAAGAGTTAAGGACCAGATTAATTACACCTACCACAGTGCCAACATCTCCACATCCAGCATGCCCACACAAGGCAATTCCAGGATGTCTGTAAAATGCAGGAAGGGTTGATTTCCACCCATCATACCCATTTTTACCACAATCTCCACACTACTTGCAGAGCAAGAATAATCCAGCCCTGACCATCAAAACACTTGGGCTGAAAACTGTCCCAGAACACAACTGGCTGCCAGTGTAAGATGACAAAGTCCTTGGAAGACCCCAGAAGTTCCTGAAACATCATGAAATCCAGAAAAAAAAACCCACATGGACAGCTAAGTAAAGAAATACAGCCTAGAAAAGTCAGAAAGAAGGTGGAACATAAGACATGATTTTCACTTGTGTGCAAGTTTTTACTCCAACTAAATCTGAATCATCAGCCAAGAGTTTGATTATATGAGAACCACACAGGCCATATGGCTTGTGTTACACCCCAGAACCACATTTTAGCTCCCTAAATCCACGCTCTGGGCTCAGTTTTGGGACCATTTACAAGCAAAGGAGACAAGGGCAGGGCCCTGAGAGCGGCTGTGTGTACTTTGCCATTTGACACCAAAATGGAAGTTTGCCTCAGGGCCAACGTTCAATGGTCGCTCTGAAGCTGTTGAAAAGTAGGACATAAACCAGCAATGTGATTTCCTGAGCCCCGCAGCTACAGCCACAACCTGATGCTGCCAAAAGCCAATGCAAAACCAACAACAGCGATCCCACCCCAACCCTGCATGTCCTGTCCCCACCAGTCCACACCACTACAGCCATTTTATGCTGCAGATAATGGTTTAGAAACTGATCTCCTCTTTCCTTTAGGTTGTTTTTTCTCATGGAATCAGTTCTCCAATCTATTTGATTGCCTCACCACACAAACAGCTGCATTAGCACAAGGGGAAAGCAGGACAGCCTTTTTCACCAACAACACCAACAAAACCTTCACTGAAATAAAGCCCTCGGGTGACAGTGTAATAAGCACAAAGAACCAGCCTTGTGGTTTATACTATAAAAAGTGACACTCCTTCTCCAGCATGTTCTGACTCTTATTAATGCCTGCACAGATTGTTTAAGGCCAAACTAAGAATTTGTTTTCCAGCTTAAAAAGCCCATTTGAACCAAAGCAGCTTTAGAAAGGTTTGACCAGATCCCTGATGCAGTGGAATCCCACAAACAGCTGGGACAGCAGATCTACACAGTATTGGGGCAGGAGATAGCAGAAATAGGCATTGCTTAACACTGCAGGGTGACAGTGTGGCTCTGGTCCACATCTGAACCAGGGATCCCCTCAGGGATCCAAGCTCTTCCCTGCAACACGAGGCTGGCAATCACCTCACAGCATCCCTCCCTCACCCAGCCCTGAAGACAGGAGCAAGCAGCTCAACTCTTTCAAGTCACTCCTGCCAACAAGAAGCTCTCTGGGAATTTAAGGGTCTCCTTCATCAAAAGGCTCCTCCAGAAGCCTCTTTTGGGGTTTAGTTCCTGATCTTTCCAGGTTATTTTGTATTTGGGTCTCCACAACATCCTTTTCTGTAACTGTCTGTACTGTGTTGCAGTACCTAAAGAAGTTCTTAAATGCTCACTTAAGACACAATTCCTGGAGCAATTTAATCAAAGATGAGAATATACCTTAGTAAATAAACCAGTCTTATCTCTAGATTATCTTGGTTATGATATCAGTCCCTGTAATTCTCCAGTTATGAATTTCAGACAGCAAAGCACACAGCTCTTCAACAGAAGGAGTCTTCACTCAGCCCAGAGATCTGGCAGATGTACAGAGAAACACAATTTTCTTCATTTCTCAAGCAAAGGCATTGAGAGAGCTTTAATTAAACTTAGCCCAAAGTCTTATTCTACCTTCCACCACAGCAGCCCACTTGGCCACTCATTAAGGCTCCTGGGACTACCTGTTAATCGTTTAATAGGCTAAGTGGAGCCAAGGTAGGGGTCTCTGGCTGACATGAAAAAGACAGGTTACCCTGCTCTGAAGGAAAAGTTACAGTACATGGGTAAGAAACTCGATTGGTCTGCAGAGATTATTGAGTAGAACAAGGCTGATCCTGCAAATACCACACCCCAAAGGACATGTGGTTGGAAAGGACAAGAGGGTTTCATCTGTGGCTTCTCCATTCTCCCAACACACAGGCACTGCAGCCTTCCATGCTTCCCCAGGTCAGAGCCCCCAGGTATCCCAGCACAGCAAGGTCAGGGCACAAAACTGGACATTATTTAGGATTATACTGTTGACTCTGTGTACTGTCACCTTCTCCTGGCTTGCTGGGCTCCAGCTTCCTGCAGCACTGGTGGCTCAACATTTAAAAAAGAAAGGAAACGTCAGCAGCATGACAAGCTCCCACCAGAAATAGCTGGGCTGCCTGCTTTCACTGCCTGCCACATCCCAGATGTAGCATTCAAACCTCCCCTGGCTGTTTCTGGGATACAGAAGGCAAGAATTAACACAGCCCTGCCCTTGCTCATCCCTGGACAGGGACACAATCCGGGCTGGAAGCGCACAGAGAGCACAGACTGGGAGGGAGGCAGCTAAGGGGCAAAAATTAAAGTTAAAATACAAATGCCAAAAGTTCCAGCATGAAGGAGTGTTCCAGTCTAAGACCAGGCACACGCTCATATGCACACATTTCCCTCACAGTTATTCCAGAGCAGTCAGGAGTCAACCACAGCATCCACCCCGGTGAGAGCAGTGTCCTGTACCTCGGGCACACAGAGTTAAACACCACCAAAATAATGTGGTATTTCAACACCAGTTCTACTCCAGCCTTCCACCAACCCTCAGCCACACTCTGGACATTCATGCTGTAAAAATTAATGGAATGTCCAAAGACTGGGGTCCACAGCACTGGGAGTCAGGGGCTCTGTTCCTCCCTGTTTGGCACACAGGATTATTTCCTACCACTGACACCACGCAGATTAGTTATGAACAGGCTCCGCTGCCGCTCAGACGGGATTACTGCCGAGCTGCGAGAGCACGCTCCCACCAAGGCTATTTTCTGTTTACAAAGACGAATTTTCCTACAGAAAGCAGCCAGGGACAGACAGAGAGCAAGGGAACAGCCAACATGTTCTCCTCCAAACGTGGCTGATGAAAGCTGAAACAGCAGATCTCGCTTACAGCAGCCTCCTATTAAATTTTGCATGTGGGAGCCGAGGCGGATTGCCTGGAGCCGAGGGCAGCCAGCCTGTTGATATCCAGATAGGAACAAACCCGAGGAAAGCAGCCATTTTGTTGAAATTCTCCGGGCACTTCAAAAGATTCCCTAACAAAACATTCTGAATAAAGCTCTGCCCAGAGAGAAACACCCTCAGTCCTTCAGCAGGGATTTCTTTTTTTTTTTGAGATAACAAAGCAACCAAGTCCCACATATGCTTCAAACAAATTCCACTCCACCACAGCTTTTCACTGGAGGTATTTACATTTACTGTCCTTATCTATGTTGCCATGCCCCAGCACACCAATGCAAGCAGGAAACACAGCAATAGGAAGCCCTAAAAGGTCTGGACTTCACCAAAGAAGCATTATTAATTCAAATAAAACTCCTTAATTTAATAGAATTTAATTCAACTGGAAGCTTCATCAGTGATAAGAGTTAGAATTCTTTTTGCAGTCAAAATAAGTATGAATCGGAAGGAAGAATCTGGATGCACTTAAATGCACTAATGAATTATAAATTAAATATTATTAGAACATTAGCTTGAATCAGAATTTCCAAGCAGCACAATTTGCTGAATGACAGTTGGGAGCACTTGATCCATTCATGTTTCCATCCATCAAGACGAGCTGCATGGTTAATTCTTGATGTTATTACAAAGAAAAGTACATTTTACAGTTCAGCTTCTCCTCACATGCTGCAAGTCAGCTCCTGATTCAGTTTCAGCATTTACTGCAAATAAAAACCATTTAAGAACAACTTAAGCTCAGTTCTCCAGCAAAATCCTTTCCCACCTCCTAGAGACATGATATTGATAAAATTCTTTTGTTTCTTTCCATGTCATGACTGGTTTTGTTTTCTACCCATGGTGGCTTCTGCAATCCAACAGTTTTCATCCAAACTGCAGCACCTCCACTCCAAAAACAGAGGCTTTTACAGCAATAAGGAATTGATGCTGCTTCCAGTTGGGTTTTCCACACAATTGCTTTGCACTTGTGAATCCGAGCAGATGCTCCAGAAACTCTGGCTTTCCCCAAGCCTCCGAACTCTGTGCAGGGTTCAAACCTCAGCAATGACCACTGCTGTGTTCCATGGGACACAAGACTGGGTTTACATTTCCCAGCAGAAGGAAACCCATGGTTTCACATCAGCTGACCAGACTGAGGGTTTGGCTTGGTGGAGGAGCAAAGAGCCATCACAAGCTAACGCTGGTCTGAAGCCAAGCAGCACAAACATCTGCTCCAGGGAAGTGGCACCTGAGGACAGCTGTCACACCACCACTGTAAATATTTAACCAGCCAAACCCCAGTGTTTGCAATAGTAGAGCACCAAGTGGAAACTCCCGGTGCCCAGCATCTCCAGGGCTTGTCACGTGCACGCTGTGCCACAGGAGAAGTGCTGATAAATAACCCACAAGTCACGTTTAATGGCACTGGGGAGAGGGGGAGCAACCAACACCACGCACCAGGCACCAAAGAGCTGCTTCATCACGGAACAACCAAGGTGCTCCAGCTCAAAATTCTGCAATAACCTGATGTCTGCTCCACCCGGACCCTCTGCTCTTCACCTGCACCTCTCCCAGCCCCACACAGATAATCTCAGGTATAAAGATACAGCTAGCAAGTGTCTTAAGTCAGTTTTAACCTGCTAAACCACATCACAGTACAACTGGCAGCAAAAGGTTTGCAAGTGCACTGAGTGACTTCCATTTGTGGAGATCCATTCACATCCATTCTTCCAGGAGACAATTACAGGAAATCTTATAAGCACAAGACCTCATTTCTAGCACCTTAATAAAATTCCCTGGAAGCCAGCACAGAAGAGGAGATCCAAGCAAGCGCTGAGCACTTCCAGGACATGATCTCAAACTTGCTAGTTTTAGCCACCACCAACTGAGCACTCCGAGAAGCTGCTGGAAAACTTCCGTGTAATCTAATATTGCCTGGCTCAATTACAGCCAGAACATGAGAGAGCTGCTGTGAGGAGAGGACAGCAGCTAAAGGGCTCAATCTGCCAAGCCATCCGTGCTCCCTCTCTCTGCCATCCCCCGGGGTCTGGGAGAGAATCACACCATGGGATGTTTCTGCCACTGGCCAGCTCGGGGTTCACAGGGACAGCACATTGTGCTGGTGGATCTCAGACACTTCTCACCTTCCCCTTAGAGATAATAACCACATCAGTACTGCTCATTCTCTGTACCCCACTGAGGGGATGGTCTTTGCATCTTACATACTACTGAAGCCACACCAGACTTCAGCTAGAACTCTAAACCCATTTCCACACAACTCCACTTCTTGCCACGCTACTCCCTGTGACTGCTGTCATCTGCTGTCCTCCATCTGGCACTTGCCACCTCACTGTAACTTCCCATTAACACATACAGAGCCTTCAACTTCTTCACCGATTATCTCCTCGATGCCCTACATCTTTCTTCATCTCGTTAACTTCCCTTCACACATCATCTCCTAATTCTGAAAATTAAGTTTTACGGAGTTACTGAATTAGTACCATTACGTGAAGGCACCAAATAGCAGCCTGATCTGATGATCTCAGTTTGCAGTAACTTACCTGCACTTTACTGACTGTTCCCAGCTCTGATGAACACACGTTCTTCTAGCAGGGGAAGATAATAAAAAGCAACTTCAGCGAAAACTCTATTACTTCAGTTAATTGGTTCAAGAGACAGAAATGAAGCAGTCAGCTGCTTTACATTTTCTCAGAGCCTTTTGGAAAGCTTTCAGGTTAATGATTAGGAGCTGCAGTGAAGAGCCATTGTCTAACAGAGCTTTTAAAATCAGAAAAAAAAAACTTAAGCAACAAGTCCAGGATGAATTAGCAAATTTGGAAATGCAAAAACTGAATTCACACTGTAATACTTCTAAATAAAAGAAAATAGCTTGGATTCGCCCTGCTGCTCTCAGACAACTGCAGAAGCTCCACCACCAACTCAACACAAATTAAAAACAACCAGGGAAGGCCTTTTCCAGCATTTCAGCTATGCTCACTTCCACAGCAGAAGAGTTAGGGTTTGATGACAGGACACACAGAGATGTTAACCCTTATTTTATACATTTAATGTGAAGAACACTCTGGTTTCTACTTCCTTTTGCTATGGTTATGGAGTATATAGTCCATCCTTTAAAGAGGAAGGACGCAAGGTCCTGAGCTTATGTTTTACTGCCCACAGCAGTAAAAAAAGGATCACCCAAAGGATTTCTCCCTTCCTGGTGACTCCTAGCTCAAGGAATCCCAACATACGAACAAAAGCTCAGCAAAGCTGGGTAGACAACACGAGCCCCAGCTCTGGTTTGTGGAGTCTCTGCTGAGCAACTGCAGCTGCCGTGCTGAGCACCAGAGTGGGAGCACATGGGTGCCAGAGTACGCTGCACAACGGCTTTATTCAATCCTTGCCTCCCACTCAAGGATTTGCAAAAGCTTGCCTTAAAGAGTAGGAGAAGGTGATGGCATCATTTCCATATAATTCCTGCAGTTTACTATTTCAGCAGCTCCGTAATATCTCCCCATGCACTGTGGAGGAAGCAAACAGCCCCCAGGGCTGCAGCCAGGCTGGGCACAAAGCGAGAGCAGAAACCCCCCAAGTTTTGGATACCATGGATGTAAAGGGCCTGCATGTTCATCCAGCTAAACTCCAAGTTCCTGGTAATCACCAACTGCCCCCTCAAGTCAAACCTCCAGTGTCACAGAGTTGCTCTGACAGGATGAGAGTCCATGAAATATAAATGGGTGTTTAGGAAATCAATAACAGGACCTCTGTGTCCCCATCACAAATGACACACGGTCACCTTCCCTGCTTGTCAATACAACACCATTCCCACAACCAGTGTTCACAGAGTGCATCTGAGCCCCCTTCCCCCTTAATAGCACTGCTCTTCCAGACCTCCAGCTTCCATTTTTCCTCCTCTATCCAACCCCAATCTTATAGGAATTCTCAACCCACCACACTTAGTTTGGACCCACCATAGATTTACTGCACCTATCTTATATATGGATCACAAATGTGTCCAGCACTATCAGACAGAAGAACTTGGGTTTTCTGCAGATCACAAGCATCTCTAAGGCAGAAAGAACATCATTAGATGCTTTCAGTTCTACACAGTCTCTAGAAGACTACGCACAAGGACAGTTTCAGTTCTTTTCTCAGACCAATATAACAACTCACCAGTGCCTGGCTTGAATAAATACACTGGGTTGCTTCAACAGGAAAGCAAAAGCACATTTTGCCACAGAAAGCAACGATACTGAATGAAGGCAGTGACTGACAGTAAGTACCAAAACACCACAGCTTGGCCCAAGAGCACAGGTCAGAAATCTCTCCCCCTGCACAAGATTCCAGAGAGGCCAAGGAAGACTCCAGACACCCAGAACAGCTTAGCTGTGCACCAGCTCTATTTTTGCCTATGAGGTGAAGTGACAGCAACTTGGATTACGATTTTAATCTGAAATAGGGCAGTAACTGGGCAAGACCAGACCAGCTCAGGAAATATTTATTCAGCAGTAACACAAGCTCACACAAGCACTGGCTCAGGGACTTGCACTGGAGTCAGCGATGGGAGCATGAGACCAGGCACAGGAACTGAGTGGGTAAAGGGGGTCGCTGGTTTATTTAACACAGACGGGATCACCTTGTCACCACACAGCTGAGCTGCCACAACCTGGACCACAGGGACTCGCTTCCAAGAAATCTGTTTGTCTCAGTCTGCCAAGAGCCGTGTGTCAGGCATGTTAAAGCTCAGTCCTCTCCCATCAACAGACCCCCAAATCTTCATGTCCCAAAGACTGTAAAGCATATTGGGGTGTACTTTGATGCCAGGGACTGCCAAAGGTCCCACTTTTTATCTCCATTATCCCACCAGGTATGAAGAGCAGGCCCTCACCCTCTTCACCCCAGTGTCCAGGGGCTATATTCACCTGGCCTACCAAATCTTGATAGTAAACTGTGGGAATACTGCCAGTATCTACTACCAAGTGTCCTCAACATAACCACGTGAGCCTGACAGAAATACACTTTTTTTTAAGGTCTTTTATTAGTCAATGTTGGAACGACTGGAAGTGGCATATGTCAGGCCAGCTACCCATCAAGTTGATAAAAGGAAACAACCCAATGCACATTTTTCATGTGCTGTCTTCAGTGATGCAGCTCCTGAATGAACTGTGCATTTCTGGGAAAGCACAGGTCTGCTGATGTGAGCTCCAGAAACTGTCCCGCTTGCAGGCAGAAATGGATGCTCAAGGAATAAAGCTGGAAGATGAACTGTACATCTGCTTTCCCCCTTTAAATCATTCTGTACAAGTCTTCTGGAGTCTCAAAAAAGCTTTCCCTGCTCTTTTCCCTCCCTCTAATATGTACTGGTACATTGACTCGGCTCTTCCACCACAATGTGCCCTGCCAGAGCCTGGCCCAGAGCCAGAAGCACCTAAAGGGCTGTACCCACAACCTGGGATTTATAAATCTGTAGGGGACTGGCACTGTTCCTCCACACCAGGGAGGAAAACTGCTGCCTCTGCTGGCTGCTGCTTCCAGCAGCTCATGCAGCATAAGGAACAGGCACCTCAGCTCTGGCCAGTGAATGATTTTCCACTCAACAGCACCCAGCACTTCATGGATTTCGCACACCTTTAGGACAGCAGAACTTTGCTTTTGCTGCTTTAAGCACATTCAGAGGCACCACCCAAACCCAGGGTAGTGTTAGGAGGCTGCTATGAGCAGATCAATGGAGAAAGTATCAGAAACAACTTGAAGAAATGATACAATGGCATACTTGAAATGTTTAGAAGAAATCAGACTCTAAGAGGAGTATGAAGGTATTTTTCTAATACTCAGCATCACAGTTATAGTGGGAAGGGTAAATTCCCAATAACTTGTGGATTTTTTCCACAACTTATTTCCACAGCAGGTCTGTCTGTAGGCTCAAACATGTGCCATGAAAACAACTAATTGATTTTCTGGGTTACCTTTCATGAGTTCTCAGCAAAGGGCTCTCAAATTGTCCTTCCAGACAATGATTTCAGGGTGCCCCTTCTTTAGACAGTGTGCAAGCAGAGGATCAGCCCCCAAGGATGTTCAGCATCAATGTATCTCTCAAACAGTGCTGGTTATGTCTCAGATTTTAGGTGATTTGCCTCTCACCTGCTTTTGTTACTGGGCACTGCTGCAAAACACCTATCACAGGGTGCTTGGGCACAAAGACACATGAGTTGTTTAACACAGAAGATAGAATCCAGACAAACTCTGTATCACCTCAAGACAGCCACTGTTGACTCCTAAAACTCACCAGATAACCTGACAGTGAACAGAGCTTTATCCCCAGAAAACAGAGTCTCCAGACTCACAGGTATTTGGGGGAAATAACCCACTATGCAAATTCTCACAGTAACATGCCTGTGCAGCCTGTCCTGAATCCTGGCTTTCAGTTCAGAACATTATAATTAACATTTTCCAACAAATACGCAGACAGGAAAAAGAAAATGTTGAAGGGATGATAACTTCTTCCAGGAGCACAACGAGGTGGCACTCACAAAGCCCTGCAAGTTAAAGATCTACTATGGTAAGTAAACAAAAGCCATCCCAATGAATAACTTTTCTCCTGGCAATGGCCAGGTTACTTCAAAAATATTTGGATACACAGTCACTGGTGGCATGCAGTGTTAACCCCTTCAGCGACAGCGTGACAGATGAGAAAAATGGGCTTAGCACAAGAATTTTTAGCTAGGGGCAATTTACATGAGCATTTTTGGAGAACAAAAAGAATCTTCAACGTTCTTCTATCTTCTCTTTCTCCTCCAGACCCTAGCGAGGTGAGCACTTGGTACTTTTCTTCAGTTCTCTGTCCCTCATTGCTTCTGATTTTGTCCCTCCTTCAAAGGAACATCCATTTTTATGATTCATTCCCTCTTCACTGGGGCAAAGAGGAAGTTTTCTCATTGCAGTGAAGCATAATCATACTCCACAGTACTTTAGGAAAGAAAAAAACACATTCCTCAGGGTAATTTCATCTCTCCATCACAGGCAAAATACGTTTTAAACACCCAATGTCACCCTGACAGGCAGGAAATCCATTCTGGTGATGCCTATGTCTTAGTCTACAACTCTCAATCAAGAAAAAAAAAATAATTTAGCCATCTTCAGAAACTCTTTAGGCCCAGGAAACCAGTGCCAATGCAGCAGCGGCTTGGGGATGTAATCTTTGGCAGCATCTTGACACTGGCAGCAGCCCCAGCACAGATGTGGTCGTGGCTTGTACCACTTCCCTGCAAAAAGCAGCTTTACCTGCAAAAGCACTTTGTTCTGCTGGCACAACCTGCTTCTGCACTTAGAAAACCTGCCAGCATCCTTTTCCCAACAAGCCTCTTCTAGCTCGGATCATTTTTTAATGATGACTTCGCAGTTTATTTACCACACTCTGCTCATTTATTCTTACTTAGTTTTACAGCCAACAAAACACAGCCCTGGCAACTCGCTATTTTATAAGCCGGGATTTCCGCTACAAGAATTTTGCCTGTTTACACCCCAAAACGTTTTCCTCTGAGGGCTCTGCAGATGCCACCTTTGAAGAAAGGATATTCTGGAGGCATGAGGAGTTTAGCAATCACTTGTTCGCTCTTGTTCCCAACAAGATATACCTCAGAGTCTAACTGCAGTCTCTAATTGCTGCAGGTATTTTTAACCAGCTACCTGAGCTCCCTCGAGTGAAGAGAAAATAAGTCTGGTGGGATCTGAAACAGAAATAGCAGAACACAAGTCATACAGCAGTGGGGGAGAAAGGGAAATCTCCAGTGTTTTCACCGTTTTCTCGTTTAAGGGCTTTGAAGACTTGCCTCTACACAGACTTGCACTCATTTAATCTGAAGTGTTTCTACAGCTGTTGAGTCAAACCAGCAAGTAGGTGCAGATTCCCCATCTCTGCTCCCTTTTGGTAGAGAATGGCAAACAAACCTGGGGTGCAATTTTGTATTTGATGTATTTGTGCAGTAGCTGACAAGGGTATCCCTTGTTCCTGTCCCATTAAAATATTACTGTCATCAAGACACTGGGCTTCTGCAAGAGGAAAAACCCACCTAATCAGCCCTGCCTTGTAACTGCTGTGCAGGGCAGCAAGAGGAATAATTACACTAATGACTGGTGAGTAATTGAGTGCACTGAACAGGCTGGCACCCAGCCTCCTCCAAATCCCAGTGCTGCCTGCAGAGACACCCTGGCAAAGGACAGCAGGGAATTACACCACGGCACACGAGAGTGACACAGATCCCAAACACCTCCCTCCAGAGAGTTTCAGTATCCACCATCCCTAAACAGAACTCCAAGTCCTTGCACTGTTCCCCTCCTAGAAGTTATCATGCCAGCCAGAAATGGTTTTGTGCACATTTTCAAGCATCAATTTCAGCTCTATTAACAATACAAATAAGGACATTTCAAGCATGTCATATTACCAAGTAAATAAAGAGACTGGTTATTAAAGAACAATATAATGCATATTTAAAATGTGTATAAATCAAAGAGTATCACCTCAATTTGCTCAGATGGCCTTTCAGTCATTGCAGAAGTACTACGAACTATCAAAACAAAGACATCTGACACATTATTTAATCAAATCTTCATAGCATACAGAATTTGTTAAATTTTTAATTCAACTGTTATATTATAGTTATTTTCCTCTATGCGCATTAGGTGAGCTCTTACTCCAAGGACCTTCCACTTTACACTGTTGCTCCCAAAAGAAAAATTACTCTGCCAACTAAGAGCTGGAATGCTGCTCCTCCTCCCTTTTTCTTAAAAAGCTGTTGTTCAGCCTACTTTTAATACACATTGTTTAACAGAGTTCTGTCACTCCCAAGCTCCTGCTCTGCAATCCAACCTCAAGACATGGCTCTCCCACATTCTTCTTTCCATGCCATTCCTTTCACTCTCTATTTCTCAGATCCTAGATGAACAGGATAAAGATAACTAGGAGTTAACTTAGTCTTAAGTTTTTCTTCCCACACAGGAAAGCTCATTTCAAGGGAGACTGTTTATTCATGTGAGTCCTCCTGGTTTCCTCTAATCCCTCTCCACATTTCTATCTGCCAGACAAAGGAATGCTGATTGCATTTGTGTTTTGTTGCACAGGAACACACCAAGCCCACAGCCACCATCTGCAGAGGGCATCAAAATTTTGAAAAACTCTCCAGAGCTCTTTCCAAAGGTAAATATGTACTTCTAACCAGATGTGCACACAAAATAGGCCACAGAAGGTCTGGATGCACGTCCATTTTTTTTGCTGACAGAGCTGAACAACTCAAACACTTTCACTTCTGGCACCTGGAACAAAGCAGCTGCTCATGGGGTCAGAGGGCTGAGCAAGAAGAGCAGAGAGGAGACACTTTTGAGTGGAGAGTTCCCTGACCCCCTGCATTCTGCAGCCCTGCAAACAGCTCTATCCAGGCAGTCAGGGAATGGGAACTGTCCCAGACCAAAATCCACATAACCACAGCTCTGGTGTGGGTGCACGTGTCTGTACATCCCAAAAAGCACCATTGGGGACAAGGGTCAGACACTCAAACACCAGGATGGTTCAAGCACGTTGGTGTTTCAAGCCAACCAAGCCCATCTCAAGTGCCCCAACTCAAAAAACCAAAGGCAAACCCCAAAGAAGTGACCCGGAGCAAAGCACTGTGCTGGGATTACCACACCAGGTCCACACACACATCAAAGCAAGCACGGGACTGCAGAAACAGCATGTCCTGCTCTGAGTTTTACACAAGGGTGTTGTTCAAACACCAGCTCCTGCCTCTGTGGCTCTGGAAGTGTTTTGCTGAAGAAAACAGCAAAAAAAAAAATCTACTCTTTGCAGGGCAGCACCCAACAAGTTCCTTCAGAGGCTGACCCAATCACGAACATTAGGCAGGAAGTGGGAACCTTCAGAACCACTTCAAATTTTCCTTTCTTTACCTTAGAAGAAAGTCTCTTCAGGCTGTTTCCTTAATAAGAACTGCAAATATTAGTTTAAAAGAAAAATCTTTGAACTAACACTTGAAGAAGTCAGGTATTTTGGCATTTGACTACTTTCAGGTGCAATTATACAGATTCTTCTGGTTCTTTTAAGTTTTTAATGTGTGTTCTCCACTTTGAGAGGACTTTAACTGTGCCTAAGTAGAACCCTTTTGAAGAGGATCTCCTACTCTATCCTGATTATCTGCTGGGAAACAGAGTTTAGAGTCTACATCCCTCATCTGGTCAAATTACTGCAACGATCAACACACAATTTTTCTGAAGGGCTGCACAGGCAATAAGCAAATACCCAAACTTTTAATTTCAAACATTGGGATTACCTCCCTCCAGCTCCCAAATTCCTCAAATCACACAGCAATGCAAGTTTCATCTGTTATCAATCAAAATGCACACAAAGGCCTATTTGTGGTGTCAGGGACATGGAGAGTCCCTCCCCTCAGACCAGGAAGCCTTTCACACTTCCATGTCTGAGACACAAGTACTCTCCCTCAAGACTTAATTTTGAAGCAGATGGCCAAGACATGATCCTTGCACTGCTTGTCCCTGGAAACAAGAAGTGCTACATGGTGTTCTAGAACGAAAGTTTTTAACCAAGGAAGATACAAAACCAGGAATGTGTTAGACCAGTAAGTGGGCACCAGTGGAAACCACCAGGAGAAGACCAAGGAGCCCAGCTTTAGGTAGGCTGTACACTCAATTACTACCAGATTACAGCCAAGAGCCACCTCCCCACAGGGCTCTCAGCTCCTGCCCTGTCCCCAGCAGCTGTATTTGTGCTCCACCAGCTTCCAAAACTCAAGGCAAGACTGCTGGCAATGCCAAAATGCACCACAACCGACAAAGACACTTTCACAAGGGCTTACTCACTTCTTTCAAGTGACTTTGATGTTGTCAAAAGCTACCTACGTCAGGTTTTGGATCTGAAATGATTCCCAACATCTGGGAAAAGATTGCAGTCTCTAAAAACAAGGACAAGACTCAATGCCTGAGTAGCAGAGATAATGACCCAGCATTGCTACACCACCTAAACAAGGGATCACTCCTGCAAGAGCCTCTGCACTTACACGGGCAATCCAAATTCAGGAAAAGAACAGGCTTGTTAAGTATGAACTCAGTTACACCCAAAACAACTACTGAGGGAAGCCCTGGATAACAGTTTTCAAAGCATTTATTTCAACAGTGTTTCCATCACAGCTCAAGATCAAAAGAGCAAGGCAAGGAATTCTATACAGGCCAAGCTCAGGGTTTCCAACACTCCCAACACCAAACACCCGGGATGGTAAAGATACTTAAATATTATCAGCATTTCCATTATCAAATTCCTAATGATGTTTCTCCAGCTGACTGCCTCGTCCCCTCAGAGCCTCCTGCACCAACACCCCACACAAAGCCAGCAGCCCTCTCCCAAACCTCAGGCATCTGTATTCCAGGCTGTGCTCAAATGCACCATTTGGCATTACTGAGCAGCTCCGAACCCTCCCAAGGTGTTTGACAATAAACGAGGCTGCAATTCCCTCACAGCTGCTGCAGCTACTAAATGACTTGATGGAATTCAGCAGCATTATGGGCTTGTATGCACCCAACAGGCTCCAAACGTCCTTTGTGGCTGTCAGGGATACAGCACAGCCAGCCACAAAGAGAAAACATCACTTACAACACTCAGATCCCAATAACTCCAGAAGTACCAGAAATCTGAGGGACCTCGAAAAGGCGAGTTCAGGATTGAGCTATGTGGAGAGGAGTTCCAGCCTTCAGAGTTGCTGACAAATTCCAGATTCTTTTCCCAGTTAACCAGCTTTCCTAAGCAGAGGAATGAGTCGCTACCCTCTCCAGAAAAAAAAGGCTCCACAAAGAAATTCTGGGTGAAAACACTGACTCGCTGTTAAAACAAGCACAGTGTGGGGATCAACCATCACTTTCTCCAACTATCACACCTGACACCGACAGCAGAACCACATTCTTGTTTGTCTCATTAATGGAGTAAAGGGGAAAAGTGATTGGTTTAGAAATAGAAAACTGAAAACCATTTAACAGGTGCCAAACACCTGGACTGCCACATTTCCAAAGGGCATTGGAGCTTTGGGGTTTATTTGCTATGAGGAACTCATGCAAGGTGAAAACTAAGGGGTCAGAGCTTGGGACAAGTATAAAAGGGGAATCTGTGTTTTCATTTTTAATGATGCTTTAACATCCAGAAATAGCTCTTGTTTCGCATCAACTGCAGTCTCAACTCTGACTTCATGGCACAGCTGCCAATTTATAGCAGGAACAACCCTCCCACTTTGCACAGCAGGAATGGTCCTGCTCACTGAAATTAAACCCACAGGGAATAGCAACAACTGTATTTACTATTTAGTTTTAGCTCTCAGGAAACAAACATTTAAAAGTAGCTACAAAACAATGAGTGTTTTCAGTTTCACTTAGGAACATCCCAAAACACGCTGGTCCCCATCTGCACCCCAAGGCCCCTGAGGAAAAGGCTGCCTTGCTGTGATTTTGGGAAAACTACATTGAGACAAAAGCGACCAGCATCAAATGTTTCCACACATGGGCAACCACGAGATTTGCATTTGGCCTAACAGAAACATAAAGCACAAAGCAAGTGGGTCATATTTAAGTACAAATTCCTCTGGAGACTTAACAAAACTTCTACCTGGTAATGCTGAAATTTAAAGTAATATTACAAAAAAAAATCTATTATACTCAGAATTACATGTCTTGGGCAGTCAGGAACAGACACCATGTCATTTCCAAAAGCTTTGGTGTGATTGCTTACACAAGATCCCAGGAATGCTTTGTCACAGTGAAGTTTATTCCATTCCTTGGAAATATTAAATGCATTCTTACTATAATGAAACACCTTATAAACACCACGTGACAGAAACACGGGGTTTTACAAAGCATTTCCTTCCAGCATCATAACATTTAGGCCCCTGACATGAATTTTATTATCAAATAAGTAACCACACAAGGAGGTTTGCTAATGCACCTCACGCTGCCAGAGGACCCGGATGGAAGCAGCACCAGCCTCGAGTGCTTCCACCCACACACTCCCACTTAATGCTTGTCAGGCAGCTCCAAGTACTCTGAATTTCCAAGATGTCATCTCCAGCATTAAATACAGTTTTAAGCACTACACTGTGCAACAAGCAGCAATTCCTGTTGCTCACTAGCAAGTCATCCCTGTTTTGGACACTACCTTTGGAATGCATTGCCCACAGTATGCTGAATTACACCCATATTGGAAAAGTTTCCTAAGTTCTGCCTGGAAATCAGGATGTTTTGTCCAAGAAAGTGAAGTCACTCTTTAACAAGACGGCTCCTGTAACAATGGCTTTGCACTTGTTGTGACAGAGCTCTGCTTAAGCAGGGCCGTGGAACTCCAGGGGCCTCCAGGAAAAGCCATTCCTCAACAAATATGGGTTTTTAACTTTGGAGTGGTCTGGGGTTTGGGCTTATTTTAATGGCAAAGCTTCCACCAGCAAGGACCTAACCTTGCTTCCAAAGAAGTTGTCCAGCTCCATTACGTACACGAGAAACCTGTACTTGCTGCAAATGCTCTGATGTTACACCTGACCTGGCCTGCTCTAAAAAAATCTAATTTAAAGCCTTTAATCAAAAGAAAAGGTATTTTTCAGCTAGACTAGGTTCTGCTGGATCCAGGAATGCCACATCCTTCCAGGTTTGAAGCTCAACATGCACAATCACACAGCAGGCCAGGCACAACACCCAGTGACACTCAGGATCCTGATCCTTGCTGCCGGGTGGGGAAAGAAAACAAGAGGCTCCACGCCTTCTTCTGCCACCTCAGAGCTTCATCCCAGTATTTTCAATACCTCACCATTACAAACCCCAGGAAGAATGAATATGGTCAGTGACATCACAACAATGTCATTGGAATGCTCAAGAAAAAGGCAGGCAAAAAGGGGAAATTAATCCCACCTGGAAATACTGGAATTGCACAAGGTTGCAACAAAGCAAGGAGAACACTGGGCCAAGCCAGGCTACAGAGACACATCATGTGCTCTACTCAGAGCAGAAATAAATATGCCATTCTAAACATTTTTCAAGTTTATTTTCAGAAAAAAATCTAGAGCAAAAATGGAAATAGCAATCTGATATAAAAAAAATTAAAAAAAGAAGTGGCAGTGGATTATTCGGACAAAAGTTCAGAGAGGAAGAATATGGGGAAAGCATTCAACATTAGGAAAATGCCTTTGGGAGGAGGAAGGCTTTTGTTCCACAGCACCTCTATGTCTAGGTTTTTACAGTCCCTTGCTAACTTATTCTGCCAGCAGCTGGAAAACCACCAGAAATCCGCCTGTTTACTCAGACAACTGAAATTCCAAATACCATGGCAAACAGCTCTCTGCTCCACCTAATCACAGGGAGAGGATGGGAGGAACACTCCCAGGTTCACAAGTCTCAGCCAACCAAAGGACAAGGTTAAGGGGTTATTCATACCCCTATTTTTGCATTTGGAGAGCAAGGGGAATTCTTGTGCTGCGACACACGGAGACAAATCAGATTACAAGCATAAGTGCCAAATACTGTACAAAAACCACCATCAAACACCTGAAAGCCTGCTTATGCTCAGACAAGAAAGACAGTGTGTAAAATATTCTGAATATTCGAGACATTCTGAAACCTGCCTGGTTCACTGCAGGCTCAGTGGTCTTAGGGAGGCCAAGTGATAGCAGAGTTTGGCACTGAGCAGATGTCTCCATTCCAGGCTACAGGGTGAATCACAGGCTCTGTGAGCTGCAACTTCGCCACAAGTTAGCTCCTACTTCTGCAAAGTCTCCATCACATCAAATCCCTGCCCTGAAAAGTTCATGTTTTTTCTCACACAGCTCGTATTTAGAAATGACCAAACAAATAGGAGAAAAAATTTAATTTAGTCCCTTCAGCTATAGCCTTGTCAGCTAACAACTGCTCAAATGGGGTGTTTTAATACAGAGTTATACCTGCCATGGCTCAGATACCTCCTTGCAAATACTCTGTGGCTCCCTGCTCCATTTTCCTCTCGCAGCAGCTGCAAAACAAAACCCCATTTATACCTTACACCAGATCATCAAAAAAATCACCCATTAGAGAGCACAAGACCTGCAGCTGAAGTTTGCAGGCTGTACATTACATCTCCCTCACACAAAAAAGTTCAAAGCACTCAAGAATGTGACTGCAACCATCACTGTTTGCTACCAAGAAGCCACGGCAGGCGCACAGGGACCAAAGCCATCCAGTACTTGACTGGAACAAGTGAATCACAGCTCAGCAACTGAGGATCCGCAGCAGGATCCCGAGCCAATGTGACTCCAGAAAAGGTTTACTGAACCAGAAAAGCAGCAGCAGCAATCCTGGTTGGGCGCCAAACACAAGGAAATAAACAGAACAGAGCGCTGGAAGATTTCACCGGCAGCCACAGGAGTGAGGATGAGCAAATCCTGAAGCATCAGCCCAAGTCGGGCCACTCACCTCAGAACAGCCCAGAAATCTGATGGCAGGAAGCTGCCATTCAACAGTCATCCACGGTAACGCAGTGTTTTCCTGCCCTCCTCTAATGCATTCCAGGGCCTGAGTTGGTTGGGTCCCAAGTTTACCCATGGCATTGTGAACTTTGTGCACCCTGCTCTGCTAAACCAGGAGAAACAACTGCAAACTCCAGGCAGCAGCTGGGGCAGGAGAGCAGCCACGAGAAGGTTTGTGGGGGGTGACTGCAGAGCCTCCCTCTGCCACCTCAGGGACAGGGCAGAACACGGGGCTCGTCACCTCAACCCTTTTCTCTCCACTAGTTCTGCAACTTGTCGAGCACACAAGTGAAACAGCTTCAGGGCAGTGTAAGAGCAGGGCAGATCTGCACAGAGCAGAAATCAGGACCTTCTCTAGCAAATTAGTTCAGGAAGAACAGGCAGGTGGGTCCACCAGCTGGGTGTGGAAAATGCAGGAGCAGGAACAGTCACAACTCCTCACTGGCAGCAGCATTTCCACCGCTTGTCTTATGCAAAGATAAGAAATATGTCAGAATCTGTCCAGTACAGATGGGGCCATGACTTTTGCTATCCTAATCATTGAACACAGAGTCACTAATTTAATGGCCATTTGAAAGAGTAAAAAGCTGAAGTTCCCCACTGTTTGCATGTCTGCCTGCCAATTGTTTCCCTCCCTACATCAGGATCAATAACTGGGAGCAAAGAAACATCCCTGTTTAATCATGAGATCTTCTTTAACTGCAGGATAATCAGCTAATCCGGGCAGACTCCTTTATTCAGCTTTACATGGGCAGTGCTATCATTAAAGTCATAAACTTTAATTTGACTCAAGGAATGCCATTTACTAATTTAGCACGCAAATATTTTTACAGCTGTTTGCATCAAGCTCCATATAAACTACGGGGGATTTATAGCACATAAAGCAACATTTTAAAGCTGCTGTTACAGCCACTGCAGAACACAGGACAGTTGGAGAAAAAACATTCACTGAGGCATCTCGTGTTCAAAGAGATTTACACACAACCAGTGGCAACTGCTTTTTGGGCACTGGATTATAAAAGCACACACAACCAGTGAAACAACTGCTTTCTGCGGACTGGATCCCTCAATATTTAATATCCACAGATTCCTCAAGCTCTCCCCTTTGGTATATTGGAAGAAGGTAGCACTTCCTAGTGACTCTGAGTAAGGGTAACTAAACAGGACGAAAGAAAACCCATCATCTGAAGAAAAGTGAACTGCATCAGAAACTTGATGGTGAGCTGGAGCCAAACCCTGCCACGAACATTTAGAAACGGATGCTAAATTGCTTCAGCGGTTTGATTTTCTTTCCCCCAAAACTCAGGAGCCAAGAGATAAGACTTAGATACTTTGATCTAAAAAAGGTAAATGATATTTCAAAGTCTATTTCAGTTTTAAAGAGACACGCTTAAAAACTCAGGGTAAAAAAAGTTACGGTTGTGAAGGGATTGCCCGCACCCCTCCTGGTCTGTGCTGGAAATAAACACAAGGTTCAACCTCTGTGTGTGGCGGGGGGGAAGGGAAAAGAGACGGCAACAAAACCAGAGCGGTGCCTCTCCTGGAATTCCAGGGCTTGCCATGGACTCCGCGGGTTACCAAAAGAGCTGGAGGAGCTACTACCCTCCAAACACCACGAGGACGGAGGGGAATAAAGAAAAAAAACCACAGGTTACGGCCCCCAGCTCGCAACCACACAAAGAAAGAGGAGCCCTTTCAGTGCCAAAGGCCTCGTTCCCGACGCTTCCACAGCAGGAAGCGAGATCCTGGCCGGGCCCGAGACGCCTCCCGGGAGAAGGGGGTGACGAGGAGCCCTCTCCACCCCAGGGGGTACCGAGAGGAGTCGTGCCCCCCTCCCCTCCAGCAGCGGGGGATACCGAGCTGAGCCCCGTCCAAATCCGAGGGGTACTGAGGAGCCCCCTCCGGCCCCGGGAACACCGACGAGTGTGTGTGAGGCCCTGGCCCGCGGACGGGCCGGGCCCGGGGCCCCTCCAGAGGCCGCTGGCCCGTCCCGCCACCCCCCACGCCCCTTCCCCCGTGTGTCCCCCCCAGTCCCGGAGCCGGGGGGCCGCACCTGGATGACCTCGTTGACCTCGCGGATGCACTCCACCATGTGCTGCAGGATCTGCTCGGCCGTCAGCACCTCGTAGCGATAATCCTCCTCCTGCTCGGGGCCGCCGCCGGGGCCCGGCCCGCCGCCCAGGCCGCCGCCGCTGCCACCGCCGCCGGGGCCCAGCCCGCCCGTCTCGCTGCCCAACAGCCCGTCGCGCTCCCCGGCGACGCGCAGCCCGGACCCCACCAGCTCTACTTCGCCCAGGTCCAGATTATCGTCGGGCTCGTCTTCCTCCTCGTCCTCCTCGTCCTCCTCCGCGCCGCTGTCCTCGCTGCACTCCTCGTCCTCGTCGAACTCGTAGTTGTACCCCTCGTCCGAGTCCATGGCGAGGCGCTGAGGGAGCGGCGGCGGCTCCCGCGGCCTCCCCGCGCCCGGCCCCGCCGCCGCCGCCGTTGGCCCCGGCCCGGCCCGGCCCCGCCGCGCCTCAACCGCCGCCAACAAAGGGCCGCGGCCGCCGCGCTCCGTCACCGCGCGCCCCAAGCGTCACCGCCGCCCGCCCGCGCCTGCGCGCCCGCCGCCATCTCACCCCGCCCGCCGCCGCCATCTTGGGTGCGCGACACGCCCCCACCCAGCCCCCGCCCGCCTCACGCCGGCGCCGCCATGTTGAGTGTGGCGCGGCGCCAGGGTGGGTGCGGCAGGGAAGCACGGCGGAATTACGGTACCGCTGGGGTGGAAAAGACCTCCGAGAGCATCGAGTCCAACCTGAGAGCCAACACCATCCTGTCAACCAGCCCAGAGCACTGAGTGCCACGTCCAGTCCTTCCCTGGACACCTCCACGGACGGGGACTCCACCATCTCCCCGTCCAATGCTCGACAACCCTTTCCATGAAGAAATTTCTCCGGATGTCCAAGCTGAGCCTCCCCTGGCACAGACTCAGGACGTCTCCCCTTGCCCTGTCCCACGGGAGCAGAGCCCGACCTCCCCGGCTGTCCCCTCCTGTCAGGAGTTGTGCAGAGCCAGAAGGTCCCACCTGAGCCTCCTTTTCTCCACGCTGAGCCCCCCCAGCTCCCTCAGTTGCTCCTGGTGCTACACAATATAAGTGGTTGGATTGGACCTTAAAGCTCATCTCATTCCAATCCCTGCCATAGGCACGGACACCTTCCACTAGCCCAGGGTGCTCCAAGCCCTGTCCAACCTGGCCTTGGGCACTTCCAGGGATCCAGGGGCAGCCAGAGCTGCTCTGGACAACCTGTGCCAGGGCCTCACCACCCTCACAGGGAGGAATTTCTTCCCAATACGTAACTTAAATTTTCCCTTTTTCAGTTTGTACCCATCACTCTGTCCTATCCCTACAGTTCCTGATAAAGCTGGGGGTTTGGGGGTGCAGAAGCTTTGGGGGGTGACCAGCTTGTCCTTCTGTCCACCCGGTGATGGGACATGAGGTGGAGCTGGGGCACAGAGCTCTCCTGACATGTGCTGTGGGCCAAGCATGGAGAAAACTCCCAGTGCTACCATTAAACTGAGTGATGTGGGGTCTGTGGCAAGCGACTTGTGAGGACAATGTGGTGCAAATGTGAGTGAAAGGTGTAGGAAAATAGGCTGCACTGCCTCAAAATCAGAATAAAATTGCATTGAGACCCTCCAGGCAGAAATTCCTAATCATTCCATGGGATAAACATGAGCGCAGCATCCCTGGGGGGACCCTGACTGTGCCAGGTGACATCTCCAAGCTCCAGTGTTGCCTTCTGGTCTGTGAAGATGGTACTACCTGGGTTTTCACTGGTGCCAGGCTTGATTCCTTTTTCTGTTAATTTGGCATTTTGCAGCAGGAAGAACACACGAGAGGCTTCATGCCCAGAACAGGGATAGCCTTTCTTACCTCCCAGAGCTGACAAGTGCCCTGGGCAGTTCAGGAATGCCATTCCCAGGTGGTCTCATCCCTGACAGAGCCCCTCACCTGAACACTGAGCTGCCAGCAAAGGGCAGGATGGACACTGAGGTGCTGCAGGGGCTGAGCAGCACCTTTGTCTCAGCTTTCCCTGCCCACAGCATCAGCTGTGCTTAGCTTGATACGGAGGAGGCTCGCTGGGCTCATTGTCTGCAGCGTTTGGGGAGCTCACGGAATTCCGGTTGGCTTGGAAACAAGGCTGCAGTCTGGCCCAGAGGAGAACCAGCTGCTCCCTCCTCTCTGCCACTGTTCACCATGGATGTGAGAGCCTGGCACAGCCCAGGAGGGCTCCAGGGCCACCTTCTCCCACTGGTGCTCACCTTCCACTTCCTCATGCCCTGGGGAATAATTTCCTCCCGGGGTGAAAAGGGGCCATTCGGATGTGGTGACATTATTCACCCACTCTGCCCGGATGAAGATGAGACTCATCAGGGCAGTATGTGGTGTAGGTGTGACAAATTTCATCGGCTCTTTGGGACAGGAGTCATCAGGTGCAGCAGGATCCTGCTTCCTGCTTTTGTCTCATACAAATCCCTTGTGAAACAGGAAGAAAATTAGAGGCCGCATCCAAAAGGGTGTTTATTTTGTGCTGCAACATGGGGTAATGATGGCCACAGGGGTTTACACATGCAGGTGCCCTCAGGGATCCGGGGACATTAAGTGTCCATGGCCTGGTAGATGTATCTAGAGCCCTCGGTGGGTACCCAGCTGCATCTTCAGACACACAGGCAGCTCCCTGAGCTCTGCTCTGCCCAGCTCAGGAGCACACAGGGGGTGTGGACGGGGCATGCACGTTGCCTCACGCCATGCTACCTCGTCAATAAAGCCAGTTCTCTAATTACCCAACTTAGGTGGAATTGCAAAGGCCAGAGCTGTAATCATCCTGCCCTACATAAATGTAAGTAGCCCTGACTTGGTTCAGCTCCAGATGCACCATCTGGACATCTGCCAGGCTCTGGACATCTCCCACCTCACACGTCATGTGTGGGCTCAGGTGATTGCTCCAGGTCCTCACCCCATGCTTCATCCCTAAGGGAGACTGTGTGTCACCCCCTGGGACTCTGAGCTAGTCCTGCCCAGGTGGTGACATGCCCAGCTTGTCAGCAGTGACAAGACACAAGCCATTTTGGGGCTGCTTATCTGCCCACAGCACCCCAGGAAAGGCACTGACCAAACAGTGGGGTTTGGCTTTATTGGATTTTGGCAGCTTTGGCAGCACCTTGGCTGAGGTGACCTTCCCCTCAGGGACAGACCTGATAGCATGTCTGGGAAGCAGCTGTTCCTGGGAGCAGGGACTGGACACCTCCAGGTGCTCTGAGAACCTGCCCACAGCCTTGTCCTGGCCCTGGCCACGGCTGCAGGGTTCAGCCCGGAGCCTTGCACAGAGCCCAGAGAGAGGAGACTCTGGAGCCAGGCTGGAGAGCTGGGGGTGCTCACCTGGAGGAGAGAAGGCTCCAGGGAGAGCTCAGAGCCCCTGCCAGGGCCTGAAGGGGCTCCAGGAGAGCTGGAGAGGGGCTGGGGACAAGGGATGGAGGGACAGGACACAAGGAACAGCTTCTTACTGCAAGAGGGCAGAGTTAGATGGGATATTGGGAAGGAATTGTTCCCTGTGAGGGTGGTGAGGCCCTGGCACAGGTGCCCAGACAAGCCGTGGCTGCCCCTGGATCCCTGGATGTGTCCAAGGCCAGGTTGGACAGGGCTTGGAGCATCCTGGGACAGTGGAAGGTGTCCCTGCCCATGGCAGGAGATGGAACAAGATGATCTTTAGAAGCAGTGACCTACCTTCCTACCCAAACCATGCTATGAATCTATGATGGTTCTATGATCCCAGTAATAAATATTTATAAACAGTGATGGGATCTTCTCAATGACATCCCATAGATAAAGGCAACCAGTTCACCTTCTACAGTCCCAGCCTTATCTTTCCCAACTGCAAGACAGGGATCAGCACTTTGCAGCCGGTTACTCCAGCAACAGTTACACTAACACATCTCAAAAATACTCCTCGGAATGAAATTTTAGCCATGCCTTTTGCAAAAGGTCTTTCTTTATTCTGAAGTTTCCAACCAATGGTCACGTACAAAGCCCTGGTCACCCACCAGCTTCTTGTAGGTGGTTGGCAAAAGGTACCTAAGAAAAGCAGAGCTGCTGCCTTTACCTCCTTCAGAGGGGATCTGCACTGTTTCTGGGGATTTTAGGACTCCAGCTACTGAGGAAAGCCAAAACTGCTCTTCTGCCCACTCTGAAAAATGATTTAGATCTCCATAGACACCTGGTGCTTTTTCACTTTACTCTTGCAAGAGCTTAATTACCCAAGTGATTCTGGTAACTGTTAACACTGAAGCTGACAAGAATAAAATATTGCCTTGCAATCACCTTGCTCCCCAAAGTTAAGCACATGCTTACAGGATTTATGGGAGCATCGCCTCATGGCACAGGGAGTTTGTCACGGCGCATCCACAGGTTCTGATTGATTCCAGCTCAGCCCCACAGCCATGACTGGGAGCAGCCAGGGACAGCAGCCACATGTACTCAGCCTCCGCAAGAACTTGCAGCATCTCCTCGTGACAAGCCCTGATTCGTGATACCAAAATGCTGTGAAAGTGCTGGTGTCCCACACCACAAACCGCCTGCAGATTCGGGGTGAACCTCCCATCCCACCCAGACTCTTTCCTGTTCCCGCATTCCTTGAGGCAGGCAGGAGCTCTGGAAAAAGCCTTTCTTCTCCACCACCAGAGACAACAGAGCTCCCACGCTGGAAGAAAGGAAATCCAGAAGATTTCTCAATGCCTAGGGTTTGATTTTGCATGTGTGCACACTCCTTAACAACCTCAACCATAAGCATGGGCCGAGCAGCCCCTCAGATCATCACCCCAAAGCTGTGCGAGCTGGAGATAACCCAGAAAAGAAAAGGCTCTGTGATAACATCAACAGTGGAAACACCTCCAGGCTGAGCTCGAGTCAGGACCCCAAATCCTCCACACTGATTAACACGTCTCACTTCAAGCTTTTTGCTTTAAACTCCACTCTCAAGCTCGTAACTGTTGAAATATTTCTCCTTGCTGCTGCCTGCTCACTCCAAGTCTCCCAGGCCTCACTTCCCTCATGTGTGCTCTCCCAGCTGAAGAGGTCCCTTCTGTTAAACCCCATCTTTGCAGAGAAATTCATTCAGCACATGCACCTGCTCAACCATTCGATGGCAACATTGAGGAGTGGTCCAGGTGGGAAGGTAGGGATATGGAAATGAGTTATCCTGTGCTTTGAAAAGCACTGGAATGCATCCTTGTGGTTCCAAAAGCATACACCAGCCTGCTTTGGGCCCCCAAAACATCAAGGTTCCTCATGGGCTGAGTTGTTAGAGCATATACAGAGAAAATACCCTGGATGTGGATTTAGCATCTCATGTTTAGGATCTCTGTGCACATCCTAAAGCTCCACAAATGTCCCTGGGGGCTCCTGCTGTGTGTTTAAATGTCAGCACCTCTCTGCTTGATGACTAGCAACATCATCCCTGAAATACAAAGGTTTGCAACAGGAGGGTCCACACCTGAAAAGACCTGGCACATGCTGACCACACTCCCTCCAGATCACCACCACAAGTAAGGACACTCAACCCTGCAACCCTTGTGCTTGAGGTCCAAATCCCATCCTTATTTTACCAAGGATTAAAGAGAAGGTAAACAAGCAAATGGAGACAACTGTTTTGCCCAGAAAGGCTCTGAGATGCCAAAATTCAAGTTAGAGGTCTTATAGGTTCTTCCAGGTGATGGTCTGTGTTTTCCAAAGCCCTCTTCCAGCCACACCACCAGCAGGTCCCTTGAGCAGGGATTTGCTTCATTCAGGAGCAATTTTCCTCAGCAGTGCTGACTCAAAGAACAAAGCAAATAAAAAACTCATGCTCTGTCAAGGTGTTCATGAATGGCTTTCTCCCTTCCCACTTTACTGGTTCAGATGCTTCTCATCAGAGGAAGAATCTGTGAGCAAAGCACCTTCCTGGTTAAATACAGAAGCAGCCAACATTATAGGGAGTTAGGCAGCATAATAAATGGATTTATCTATTTTAAAAATGCTGTGGTACAACTGCACTGATAGCCCAAAGGCCACCTTCATGCAAGGTGGCCTTTGGCAAACAAACCAGAAACACTCAAATGTGACACCAGCCAGGTTTTATAACAATTTATATTAGGATAATTAATTTGGATTGCCACCAAATTCATTGTCAGTAGCAAGCAGGTAATCCAGCAATGTCCTGGCACAGCAGTTTTTTGCAGTTCCCCAACAAGTCCCAGCTTTTGCATCAGAGAGATGACAAGAGGGGTTTGTAGGTACTCTCACCTGAGCCAGTACAGCCCTGCCTCGGGTTCAGTCCCTGCGTGTTCCTTGGAAAAGGAACTGAACTGCCTTAGAAAAGGCCTCCCAGGTGGTTCTATCACCCTGCAGATACGCTCTGAGCCCACTCTGAGCTGCTCTGTGGATGGGCTACTGAAGAACATCAGCAGCTTCAGGCTGCTGAGGCTTTGTGCCTGCCACCGGACAGAGCGTAAACCAGGTTCCTTCAGCCAAGCTCCACAGTTAAACACACACTTAAGCAGTTTTCTTATGTAAAGCAAGATTTGAAAATCACACTGGTAGTCTGGATTAATGCCGGCCAGCTACAGATGAACTTCAATGAGTCATCCCCCAGAGACATCAGGTCCCCTAAAATAGCATCAGCAACTGAATCTGTGGAAAGGCTGGGATATTTGGACTGAAAGCTCTGATCACAATGCTTTACATAAGCTGGCAAACATGCCACCCTCCCCAGGCTGAAATGAGAATTCTCCCCAAGCCAGGGCACTCCCACAGTTTTGTCTCATGCGCTGGGAAGCACAGTCCTGACATTGCCTGATGCAAGACAGCAACAAACTGACTTGTTTGGGGTGCTTTTCCTTCCACAGTGACTCCACTTGAGGACAGGTCCAGAGATACTGGAATCTATCAAATATAGCCAGAAAATGGTGACAACAGCTGGTGCTCCAGAAGTTTGCACAGGGAAAAGCAACAAACCCAGCTCAAGACCACAAAGGCTTTATGTAGACTGGCAGCAGGAAACTTGAACACAAGGAATGACAGTGGCCACTTTCCCACAGGTCTGACACAGGCTGGAATACAGGTGTTCTCACTTCCTGCATTCTGAAAGGACAGAGATCAAAAAGAGCCACAAAATCCTGGAAAATAGTGAGGAAGCAGCCTGGCATGTGCCATTGTTTTGAATTTGGGTCCTGCCACCCCTGTAGGGAAAACAAGGGAGGATTGTCAGGAGCCAACAGGCTTTCCTGTTGAGGGAACCAACAGGCTTTAATTGCCACAATCAGCCTCTCCTTGGACCTCCACCTATGAACTCCATAAATTCCATTCAATCTGAGGTCCAGGCAAGCAATTCTTCCTGATCTCTCCTGTGAGTGTACCTGCTCCTATGTATTCCTAGATTGATGTTGGACTTTACTTGGTGCCTTTAATCCTCTGGGTGATACCTGGGCTGTTGGTCTACCCCTGTGCTCTTTTAGCCTGTCTGTGGAGGTACACCCACCTGGTAAGGCTGTGCCTGTCCTTGGCTCCTGGCTCACCTTCCCATTAGGTGGACTTTGCCATTTTACAAGGCTGGAAAAGAAAGATGCAGTGCTGTGTGAGTGCTGAGCTCATGGCAACACCATTTGGCTCAATTTGACCCCTTTCCTGATGGAGCCCAGCTTGGCTATCTCTAGGTGACCCTAAGTCCCCTCCCTGCCTTCCCTCTCCCCCGTGAGCCCCCTATTAATTTTCACTAACTGCATTAAATTCCCAAATTCTCATTTTCTCAAACCTGACTGTGATCTTCTCCTGGTGCTGAGTCTTCCCACAACTGTGTCACCTCAGCATCACCCCCAAGAGCTTCACTGGAACCTCACAGCCTCCTTCAACATTGGACAGCACCTCCCTCCATCTCTTCCTAGCCCCACTGAAACCCTTCCGTGTCTTCCCAGCTCTTTTCCTTTCCACATCAGTCCCCAGCTTTGTGCTGGTGCTATGGTGCTATTCTAACCTTTAACAGCAAGTTTTTTGATTTTTTTTTTTAATGTTTTTTTCCTGTTGATTCTGTTCTCTCTCCACTGCTCTTGTGAGGGACAATCCCTTACATTCCCCACCAGACATTTCCATAACTGTGTCCTGCTCACACAGGGTGGTTTTTCTTGTGTGGTGGGGCCATCTCCCTTGTCTCACTTTCTCCTGTGCCACATGTTTAATTTCCTGCTTGCTCTCATGCCTCTAGCTTGTCTCCCAGCACGCCTGATACCTTGGAGTTTTCTGGGACAACAGGTTTTTAATAATTTGATGGAGTGGGTTCCCTTGTAGGTTTGTGCTGGCAATTAGATGGGTAAGACCTAGGCTTAAGGCCCTTATTTGAGCTGGGGATTGCTGAGGAAAGCAGAGCTGGAGGGAGGAAGGAAAATTAAATAGAGTTCATCTGAGGTTAAGGCTTCTTTGGAAAAGCCAAGTACTCCATGGAAAGCATCCCTGCAATACTTCACTGTGAGGATCCACCATGGGATAAAGCCCCTTTTATTTGTACAACCCAATCAATATTTCACTAGCCATGTATAAAATATCCTTGGAAACCTGTGTAAAGGGTGAGTTATATACAGTATTGCTCATAAAAATACACAGTACCAACAGAAGATGCTCAAATCCAAGGCGAATCCAAAGCACAGGCAAGGGGTGCTCATTTTAAACGGAGAGAGGGTCTAGTTAGGTTAGATGTAAGGAAGAATTTATTTACAATGAGGGTGGTGAGGTCTTGGCATAGGTTGCCCAGAAAAGCTGTGGCTGCCCCTGGATCCCTGGAAGTGTCCAAGGCCAGGCTGAACACAGTGCTTGGAGCAATGTGGGATAGAGAAAGGTGTCTCTGCCCATGGCAGAGGGTGGAATTAAATGGTCTTTAAGACCTCTTCCAACCCAAAACACTACATGATTCCACGAAAGCAGCACGGTGAAATACGTGTTTTAAACCATTAATCTCCTCAAACCCGAGGCAGACTGCTGAGGCTCCCTGACGGCAGAAAGCATGGCTGGAGGGGGGCAGGGGGGACTGTAAAGCCGGAGGGCTGGGGCAGAAATTACCTTCGGTGGGGAGCTGGAGGGTTTTGGAAGCTTTAATTGAACGAGGCGACTGTGCACTACCGAGGGAGGCTGTGAGGCGAGGGGGCAGCGCGGGGGGTGCCGTGAGGGCGGGCCCGAGCTGCCATTTCGCGGCCGCCCGGCCCCCCGCTGTCGGGCGGTGCCGCCTCCCTCAGGCTCGGGCGCGACATGGCGGCGGCGCGGGCGCTGCAGCTGTCGCTGCTCCGGCTGCTGCTGCTCCCGCCGCTGCTGCTGGCGCTGCTGCCGGGCCCGGCGGGGGCCGTGTGGCCGCAGCCCCAAGCCCAGAGCTCCCCGCCCGGCGGTGGCCGCTGCCCGGTGCCGGCCCGCCGGTTCCGTTTCGCCGCGGCGAGCGGCTCGGCCGTGGGGCCGGGCTGCGCCGTGCTGGACGCTGCCTTCCAGCGGTACTGGCCGCTGCTCTTCGGCCGTCCCACCGGTGAGGGCCGCGGCGGGCGCTGACCCTTCCCTCCGTGGCATTGAGCTTAACAGCCCCCCACACCCTCGCTAATTTGGGAGTCAGACCACGAGGTTTGGTGGCCGGCTGCCTCCGCTCAGTTCTGCGGCGGCAGGTGGGGTGGGAGTTGTGGCTTGGATGGAGTCTGGTGGCAAGGGCAGCGATGGGTTGGGTTTTGGAGGGCAATGCCTATGGCATGTATAGAAGAAATCTAATCGAGTTTGGCACAGCACCTCTTGTCTTCCTGCCAGGATTTAGGCTCTTGCTATTAGGGGTTCCCTCCATCTCATTTTTTATTTCCTCCAGATAGTGTTATAGCTGTTATTGCTTCATTTCACTTCCTTCTCTTGTGGCTGCAGGGAGAGCTGCTCCTGGTCTTGCAACCATTCCTGCTTCAGGATTACTGCTAAGTCTTGGCTGTTCCCATTCCTAGCAGCTCTCGGTGTCCTGTGTGAGGTCTCACCTTGAGGGAAGATTTGCTGCTTTGTGTGTGTTCTTTCAAGTACGTGCTTGTCCCACGGGGCACCTCTGCCAAAGTGGGGTTGCTAAAGTCCCGAGGCAGCATGGCTTTTCTGCCAGGGAGAGATTAGCTCCTGGATTCATCCTGAAATTGTAGGGTAAGATGAGGAAAGGCAAAGGCTTTGGGAGTCTGGGTTTGCTTTGGGACAGGCTCTGAAGGTTTCTTGAACCCAGAAGGGTTACTTCTTCATGGTAGCACCCATTGCTTGTCTGGGATGAGCTGCGGGAAATCTCTTGGCTGTGGAGCTGACGCGCAGGGGTGCTCAGTAGCTGCGTGGGTCTGCTGCAGCCTGAGGTGCTATATCCAGGGAATATGAAGCACTTCATTCATCAAAAAGAGATAGTAACTCTGCTCTCAAGTGTTTTAAATGTCAGTGTGAACTCTCTCGCTGCTGATGAAAGCAGAGAAGGATGGCGGTGTTGGAAGCCGCTTGGCTTTGTCTTGAGTACATCATACTTTGAAAAAAGCAGGTTTGAAACAGAGAACCCTTTGGCTTTTTTTATTTCTTCAACTCTTGTGAGTAGCAGTAGAAATAAATTTTGATTTAGGAGCCAAAAAGACTCCTCTTGGTTCTCTTTTGCTGCTAGGAACTAAAAACAGCTGATCTAATTATTCACACTCTCCTGTTCCACTCAGAGGGGAAATGTGACCATCAAATCACTTGGAGCAACATTGTGATCACAAGATCCAGCTCACACTCATCACTTTCCATATGCCCTGCTTTATGATGCTCAAACTGCACAAATTATTTTAAGGCCTTTTTTCCCCTCTTTGCCTTCATTTCGTGTCGGTCTTTTTTTTCCATATGGGTGGTTAGTAAGAACAGGCAGTGGAAACCCTGGATGAAAGGAAATAATTTTTATTAATAGAGGAAATAAATGGCAGAAACAATTTTCTGGCTGTGCTGCCTTGCAGGTGTGGTGGTGCCTGTGGTGGTTCCTGTCTGCACCTTGGCCTAGGATGCCGTGTCTGGGTTGGGAAGTGCCTCACCAAGCAGGTTCAAACACTGTGTGTGGTGGTGGGGCCAATTCTGTGGAGGCTCCGGAGCAGGATGAGTGTTCCCAGGCCTGAGAGCGGCTGTTCCAGTGAACTGCCGCCTTCCTGAGCGGAGGGAGCAGGTCTTGCTGTGCTGCTTGCACATCTGTGAGGTTGCCTTGGCTACCAGCTTGTCTGCAACCGAGAGGAAAGCTCAAAACAGGGCTGGCTTCAAGCTGTTTTCCTTCTCTCCGCAGAGGTTTCGTCATCCCTTCATGGAGAAACGGGATTTCTGTGAGCTCCTATGAGCTGTGGAGCAGGGGCTCTCTGCATTTTTCCGAAATGCTGACAGTGCCACAGTCTCTCTGGAAACTTCTTGGTGCTCTTGGCTCATTCAAAGCCAAGCTCTTTATTTTCAGTTACCACATTGAGCATTGGCTGTTCCTGGGAGTGTAGGCATGGACCTTGGCTGGGATGAACAGGGCCCCACCCTGCTCCTGCCCCCAAATGACTGCTGTAAGTCCATTGCTCTCAGTGAAGGTTGAATATTCTTTTGGAATGGAGGAGGTATTCAGGCTTGTGCATCCTTGGAAATGCTCTTCAGTTAGGGAAGTATGCCCGAAGTCCTACTTGAGGTCTAAGTGTGACTGGGTTCTTTTCTCTGGCTGCTACACCTGGGACCTGCTCTGCAGAAGGTGAAGTCAGTCGGGAGCTTTTCTGAGCTAGGTGAGACCCTTTGATTGCCTCTAACTCAGCTCAGTTTAGCAGATTCATTCTCCGCTCTTTTTAAAAGGTTTTCTTTGCCCTTTTCCAAGAAGTTTGGGTAGGGCAGAGCCCTTGGGCTTGTACTTTTTTCCAGTGCTGGAAGAGCTTGGAAACAAGAAGCCCTTCACCCCCCTGGAGAAGCTTGGACTAGTCGTGACTGTAGCTTAAGAACAGGGCTGATGTCCAGGAAGCCTTGGGGACTGCTGCTAGTCCATATTCTGATGTTTCTCCTCTCTTGTGTGCTTCTTTAAGCGTCCCTGTGGGCTTCCTCACAAGTTAGGCCAGTTCATGTTCTCCTGGCTGGCTGTGTTGAAATTAGCCCCTGCTGAGCACCGTGGTGTCTGTTTTGGGATGCAGGAGCAGTGCCTGTTTCTGCCTCCATCCCTGGCTGGGATGGGAGGAGGAGGGTAGGCTTGGAAGCAGGGAAGAAGCTGGGATGGGGCTGATGTGCGTGGTCTGTGTCCTTTGCAGAGAATGAGCCGTCCTGGGAAAGTCCCTGCGCCAAGCTTCTCGTCCACGTTTCCACTCCAGGCTGTGATGGGTTTCCCAACCTGGACTCCAAGGAGAGCTGTAAGTGTCAGGGCTGGGAGCAGGAGGGAATGTGGCTGTTTTTGTGCCTGTCACTGGAACACTGTGCAGTTACCCTTGGATTTGGGGAGGGCACCAGTTCCCTGCTCTTGAGACGTTGGGACGGGGCAGGAGGGACATACCTGAGCGTGCTGATAAAGCAGTGGGGAGAGGTTTAAAACAGCAAGAGAGGGCTAAAACTCAGTTCTGTGGGTTCCTGGGGTGCAGTTGTGTAGCTGAGCCCTGCCCAGGGCCGTCGTGGCCGTGTGGGACACCCCTGATGCTGTGTTTCAGATAAGCTGTCTGTCTCCAAAGGCTCCATGCTGCTCTCAGCAGAGACCATCTGGGGAGCTCTCCGAGGTGAGCTGTGCTTCCCGCAGGGCATTCCCACTCTCTCTCCTCGGGCCTGTGGGGATGTCTCACGGTGCCTCTCTCTTCCCATAGACTTTGTTAATTGAGCTCTGCTCCTTTGGGGTTTCTGTGCTGAGAAAGGGGCTGTGTGTTTTCCTGCAGGCCTGGAAACATTCAGCCAGCTTGTTGGGAGAGACGAGAATGGCACGGTGAGTGCTGGCCCCATCCCCTGGGGGCAGGCAGCTCTCCATAGCGCTTCTGCCTCCATGGGGACAGGTTGAGGGTTGCTGGGATGCTTGGGGTGAGTGGGCACAGCTTTGCCAAGGGCCAAGTGAAAATTCATGGATCCAGCTAGATCCCTACCTTCTGAGTGGATAAAGAAGTGCTGCAGCTGCTTCTGGACAGTTTGCACTCTTGGCAATGAGAGCACCTCTGTTCTGCCAGCCCTGGGGACACTGGTGACCCTCAATGTCTCTTGCTAATGACCATTTGTCCAACATCCTGCTCACGTCTTCCTTGTGTCATGTGTGTGCAGTACTACATCAATGAGACAGAAATCGTGGACTTCCCCCGCTTCCCTCACCGGGGGCTGTTGCTGGACACCTCTCGTCACTACCTCCCCCTGAGAGCCATCCTGGAAACGCTGGTAGGGCACCCGTGCTGGGAGATGAGGCGGTTTAATTGCGTGTCCCTTCCCCTGTGACAGCTGAGCTCCCTTGTTTGGGTGATTTCTTGCTTTTGTTAACAAGAAAACCGTGAGGTATTTTGGATTCCTGCAGTCCAGGTTACTCTTCAAAGCTGAGTTGTTTCTAAGGCGAGGGAAAACACTGGCAAGTGTGGGTGGTGGTTCTGTGCTCTTCCCAAGCAGAATTAAACTTCCAGGTCTCTACCAGTGGCTCAGTTACAGGCAGAACAGGGGTTTTACTCAAAAGTATTCCTGGCCCTGTGCAGCTTTTTGTGTTTAGAAAGAGGTGTCTGAATCCTTCTTGGCTCCTGGGGAACATTTAGGGAGTCTGCCTTCTTGTTCTGGAGCTGGAGGACCTTTCAGAAGGGATGGGGCACATTCATCTTTGTCCCTGTTCCTTCCAGGACGTCATGGCTTACAACAAGTTGAATGTGTTTCACTGGCACATTGTGGATGACCCATCTTTCCCCTACGAGAGCTCCACGTTCCCAGAGCTCAGCAAGAAGGTAATGATCACCGTGTAGAGCCCAGCTCGGGTGAGCAGACCCCTGCCTCTGCTCCTGAGCAGGGTCCTGAGCAGGGTCCTGAGCTTTCCTGTGCCCCCAGGGAGCCTTCAACGCCATGACCCACGTGTACACGGCCAGTGACGTGCGCACCGTGATCGAGCACGCGCGCCTGCGCGGCATCAGGGTCATCGCTGAGTTCGACACCCCCGGCCACACGCTCTCCTGGGGGCCAGGTGAGGAGCACACCCTCCTGCTGCTGCTCTGGGGAGAGCTGGAGTGTCCCAGGGGCGGGAATGGGTGCTGCAATCTGGACCCTAAAAGCTGAGCAGTGTCCCACAAGCTGGCTTTGACGAAAAGCAAACCATTACTTGGGGGATATGAGACCCAATGGTCCAACTTGTAGAGCAAAATTCAAAGGGAAACATCTCCGTGTTTTCTTGGGTCCAAGCTGGGTGATTTTTTTTTTGGGAATATCTGCTCTGCCAAGACTAACGTCATGGCTTATTGCAAGGATCTTGTGTTTAACTGAGGGTGCAGCTGGCCAAGCTTCCTTGCTCTGCGTGCCAGTCCTGACACTGCACTCTGCTCCAGCGACTGCTTCTCCTCTTCTATGTCTAGAAGTGCAAGAAGCTCCAGGAGAACATTCCATTGTCTTTTCCTTTCCTTCCCCTGCCTCCAAATGCCAAAGCCCATGTTAGAATTCACTCTGTGTGTGGTCACAGCTGGAACTGTGGCTGTCCCTCCCTCCGTGTCCCCTGACAGGCCCTGAGCTGTGCTGAGGGGCATTGTAGAGTGTCATGGTCCCACTTTGCCCCTTGCTCACCATCCTGCATTTGTTACCATCAGGTGCTCCAGGCCTCCTGACTCCCTGCTATACGGGCAGGACTCCTTCTGGAGCCTATGGGCCCATCAACCCCATTGTTAACAGCAGCTACCAGTTTGTGAGCAGTTTGTTCCAAGAGGTCAGCACTGTGTTCCCAGACTTCTTTCTCCACCTTGGTGGCGATGAGGTAGATTTCACATGCTGGTGAGTCTGAGATCAGTCTGGATGGGGACTGGGGGTAAGGGTTTGGTATTGGAGTCTCAGCCCGTGGCTTCTTGGCCATGATCTTTGCTGTCCTGCTCTCCCAGGCCAGGGGTGGTGGTGGTGCTTGGGATTTTTGGGATTTCTGTGCTCATGGTGATGCTGGAGGTAGAGAACTGCTGGTGCTGGTCCAGCCACAGCTCTGCAGTACCTGGGCAAGCCTTGGACTGATGTGGGAGGGACTTGACCATGCCTTGGCCTTACTCCAGAGCTCAGGTTGCGATGGTTTTATTCCTTCTTTTGGTGCACAGGAGATCCAATCCAGAAATCCGTGCTTTCATGGTGGAGATGGGCTTTGGTGAAGATTACAAAAAATTAGAGTCTTTCTATATCCAGAGGTAAGGACAGGGCATCCAGGGTCTGCAGCTGCACCGTGTGACCAGCTCAAATGTCTTCTGTCCTGGAGACACCAGATCTCCTTTTCAGGAGCATCTCCACTGGTGATGTCTCTCTAACCCCAAAAGGGAATATTTTAGTGGAAGATTGACCACAAAAATGTCTGGGGCTGAGGAGAAAGAGGCACCATAAGGGGCTTTTCTCTCTCCCTTCTTCAGAAGCACCTCCACATCCATCTGAGGATGTTGGGGGTATCTGTGCTGCTCCTTTGGCTGTATGTAACCACCAAAGAGGGGATCAGTGGGATCACCCAAAACTTGGTACTTCTCCCACTCTAGGCTTCTGGACATCGTCTCTTCCCTTGGCAAAGGCTCTATTGTGTGGCAGGAGGTGTTTGACAATGATGTGAAGGTGAGAGCTGCTTGTCCTGGGGTGAACAGTGCCAGCACCCAGCCTGGCACACTGGTGTGCTCTGGGGGGCTGTGCTGGGGTGAGCAGTGCCAGCACCCAGCTTGGCACACTGGTGTGCTCTGGGGGGCTGTACTGGGCTGACCAGTGCCAGCACCCAGCTTGGCACACTGGTGTGCTCTGGGGGGCTGTGCTGGGGTGAACAGTGCCAGCACCCAGCCTGGCACACTGGTGTGCTCTGGGGGGCCATGCTGGGGCTGGTGGGGTTTCCTCTGTAACGGGACTGGGGCTGGTCTCAAGATGGTTCTGCCGGTGAGCTGCTTTCATCATGGCTTTGTCACTGCTGCCAATGCTCTGCTCCCTCTAGGATGCAGGTTTTAACCCTGGCCAGGACACTCTTGAAGTGGCCTTATCCCTCCTTCTGTTGTAGCTGCAAACCAGATGGGAAGCAGCTCAAAAATCAAGCCCAAGTCTGCCTCAGCTTCCTTCTGGAGGGCTCAGGGCACTCTGCTGAGGGAGGCAGGTGATGCTTCTGTCCCAGCACTGATCCCCTGCCCCGTGTTCACCTGTGCTCCTCAGCTGAGGCCTGACACCATCATCCACGTGTGGAAGGATAACAACATGCAGTACCTGAAGGAGATGGCCAATGTCACTGGGGCCGGCTACCGCGCTCTGCTCTCTGCACCCTGGTACCTCAACCGCATCTCCTACGGGCAGGACTGGATAGCAGCCTATAAGGTGGAGCCCTTGAGCTTTGAAGGTGTGTTCCTTGTGTCCCCTTTCTGCGTGGCAGCTGGCTTGGCACTCAGACATAGCGCCAGAGCTGGCTGTTTTGCTGTCCCCTCCACAGGCAGCCCTGAGCAGAAGGCCCTGGTGTTGGGTGGCGAGGCCTGCATGTGGGGTGAATATGTGGATGTCACCAACCTGACCCCCAGGCTCTGGTAAGGGAGGCCACAGGGAGATCACTTGGGTTGTGTGAGGCAGGGCTTGCATCCCTCTTCTTTGCCACTGAGTGTCATGTGCTGAACTCCTGGGTTTGGTCTGCACGTGGTGCCTGTCCCTGTCACCTCTGTGCTGGTAACAGCTTCACTGAGGCTGAAACGAGAGTTTGCAAGGCTGTAACAACCTGCTGCTGCAACCAGGATGTGTTTAACACCTGTCTGTCCTGTCCCCCTGGTCTGCTCCTGATGGGCGTGTGTCCAGGAATAGATCTTGGGATACTCTGACGCCTTTGTGTGTGGCCAGGAAAGTGTTTGGGAGTTCAGGGCTTCTCATGAGAAGCTTTTGAGCTCCCCCCTGTCCTGACTGCGTGTCCCTTGTCTTAAAGGCCGAGAGGTGGGGCCGTAGCTGAAAGACTCTGGAGCAATGAGACTGTCAGTGACGTGGAGGACGCGTACGCCCGGCTGGCTGAGTTCCGCTGCACCCTGCTCGGGTAAGCGTCCTGGGACAGCTGCTCTGGGCTCAGCCCCGGGAGGGCAGCCGGGGAGGAGGGCTTGCCCTGCTGCAAAATGACCCTTGTTCCTCTGGAAAGCCCTGGTTTTTCTGCTGCCTGTGCGTGGGCAGAGCTTGCTTTGTGCAGCACTAGGAGAGCGCTCCTGCTGCTGGCGTAGGCTGGTGGCTCTGGCGAGGAGAGGGCTTTGTGCTGAGGAAGGAGGGGACTTGTCAGCTCTTGCCACTCCTCCTGCAGCACCAGCTTCCCCAGGAAACCTGTCCTCACCCCACGCTCCCACACATGAGCAAAAGACTGAGTTGATAAGCACAGGATGAAAACCACTCCCTCCTTGTCACACCTGAAGCAGGGTGCCCACGGCCACTCTGTGGCTCTGGAAGCCCTCAAACCTGTGCCCTTTCCCTGATGCCATCCCTCTGTTCTCTTCCCAGGCGAGGTGTCCAGGCACAGCCTCTCTACGTTGGATACTGTGACCATGAGTTTGGTGGGGTTTGAAGGGAGAGCCCCACTGCCTTCCATCTCTGTGCACGCAGGAGGAATGTTCCCCCTTCAAAAGGGCAGAGGGACCCTTCCCACCCCACCTTCTGCTCTGGCTTCATTGCAATGAACATTTCTTTTGCCTCGGCATGCATTCTTTGCCTCTTTTTCTATTTTTATTTCTTTCAATCTATAAATAAATGACCCCAAAGAGGAAAAAGGTGCCTATTCCTGCTCATCTAGGGCTTGGGACCTGTGCAAGGTTTAGCAGGAGATGGGTAAGGCTTGTTCAGAGATGCTGGTGGAGAAGCATCATCCTGGCAGCTCCAGAGCTTGCAGGGTGCCTGCTCAGCTGGATAAACCGTGCTTAGCCTCTTCTGCTGTCCCAGGGTTTGCTTCTGCAGTCACATTGTGCTGTGGGGTCCTGCTCTTGTCCCTCATTTCTCCTCTGATGGCCAGGCCTGCAGGCCACTGCTGCTGCCCTAAACCCTGGCTGCTGCCAGCTCCTCTGGCTTCCTGGAGCCTCTTTGAGGAGCCCTTGTGAGTCTGCTGAATGGTGCATGGGTACTATGAAATCTGTGCCCATCTCTTCAGGCTGTCACCTCTGCCTGGAATTTGCCCCGCTGACCTCCAGCATCCTCCTGCTCTGTTGTTCTCGGGGTGAGGAGCTCAGTTCCAGGTCTCCTCCATCCAGAGGGATTGTTTTCAATGGTGTTTTCCTTGGAGAAGAAACCAATGGTGCTGCTGTCCCATGGAACTGGGGCAGGTGTGATTGTTGTCCTTTGATGGTTGAGATTGCTGTGCTGGAAATGGCATTCAGCTGAAAGCAGGGAATGTCTCGGGAGAAATCCTGGCTGGCTGGGACTGTTGTATGTGTGTCTTGGTCTTAAGTGAGTGAGATGTGCTGTTATGGCTGGAAACCTTTTACGACTGAACTTTAAATTAAAAATAGTGAATCAACAGTTATTACTGCCTCCTATTTTTAAAAGTCAGATTTTTTCCCTTTTTTTTTTTTTTCCCAATGTGCTGTAAAGCGGTTCCTTGGCTGGGTGCTTCTGTCACTGCAGGGAGCTGCTGCCAGCAGGGCTGGGGCAAGTGGCACCCTGGCCCTGGCAAGGGTGCTCTGTTCCCAAAGGTGTTGCTCTGTTCCCACAGATGATAATCTGCAGGAGAGGCTCTTCACCACCCTGTCCCAGCTCCTTGCCCTCATCCCACCTGCCCTTCTGCCTTGCTGGGCTCCCTCTTCCCCATAGCCAGGTGTGAGAGCCCCCAGGGATACTGTAGGACCCCCCAGCATTGCACCTTCCCCTGGAGCCTGATCCAGGTTAAACATCACCTGTGACCCCGTTTCCCAGGGTGTCTGCCCCAGCCTCTTCCCAAAACCACCATCGGGGTGGCTCAGTGACGTTTCCACCCTCAGCCGGGCCGGGATCCCGGAAGCACCCTGCCTTCCCTGCCACGGCTTTGCTGGGTGGCCCGTTCCTTCCAGAACATCTATTTTGGTCGTGTAAAACTTGCTGGGGAGCAGGGAACAGGGAACAGGCAGCGTGTGAATCACTCGGGGCCAACGGGTTTAAAAATAAACCCAAGCGGCGGCGAGGAGCAGCCGCCAAGCCCCCGGATTCCAGCAGGATTGTGCTCCACACGTCCCAAACCCACCCGTGGCACTGGCACCAGCCAGGGGAGTTTATTGGGACACGCTTGCAGTGGTGGGCACCTGTGTGCGTTGTGTGTGCGTGTGCTTGTAAACACGTGTGTGTGTTGGGTGTTTGCTTGTGAATGCTTGTGTGTGTATTGTGTGTGCTTGTAAACACGTGTGCGTTGTGTGCATTGTGTGTGTGTGCTTGTGAAGATGTGCACGTGCTTGCACACGTGGTTATGGGTGCTCACATCCACTCGTGCACACACATGCATAAGGGTTGTTGAACACACGTGCATTAAGGGCCCTTGCGCGTGTGCACACACACACATGCACACATGCACTTGCTCGCACATCATGTGGGTCCTTGCACATGTGCACTGATGCACAAACTTGCACACATGTGCATACAGGTCCTTGCATACATACACTTGTGCACGTGCCTGCACACGTGTCCATATGGATCCTTGCACACATGTGCATGTGTGTCCTTGCCCTCATGCACATGCTTGCACTCACATGTACACACACACACTCATGAGCTAGGGAGTCCTTGCACACTTGTGCCTATGGGTGCTTGCAAGCCTGTACATTCCTGTACACATTTACACGCACATACACACTTGCACACATGTGCAAATGCCCCTACACATCATTGACCAGACTCACTCACAAACCCGAAGCACAAGTGCTGTGCATGCCGTTTTGCATGTACTTACACACATGTGCGCTCTTGCAGCACCTGCATGTGCTTGCACACGCTTGGACACACATGCACGTGTGTCTAGACTTGCACATGCTTGCACACATGCTCACACACACAGTTGCACACACTCACACTGCTTCCCACGCTCACAAGCCCCTGCACACACAAGGCAGTGTGCCGGGAAAGCCTGGCCTCCCCCCACCTGGCTGCTGCTTTGGGACTAATTAATTAATTAACGACAACACCAGGTATTAAAGCTGCTCAGTCTAATTACAGATCTTTCGGGGTGACATGGGATGCAGGAGGAAAGTGCTCCCCTCCTCCCCCTTTTGGGGCAGCCGCAGGGGGGCAGCAGGGGCAGTGTGGGGTCCATGGAGGTGAAAAACTCAACAGAGTGCTCAAACTGACCATCTTTGAGCCTCTTCCGTGTGTTTAAACCCTGCTCTGAGGTGGGGAACAGAGAGGGGCTAAGTCAGGAGGCTGCTACAGAGCTGCAGGGGGCAAGGTGGGAGGCTGCTCAGCTCCTTGGCCAGCCCTAACTGGGGGCGAGGGGATGATGGGGGCAAAGGGGGATGGAGGTGGTGGAGGATGGTGGGGGTGATGGGGAGATGGGAAAGGGAGGGACACAGGAGGTGATGAGGGGATGAGGGGAAAGGAGGTATGTGGGGGGATTTGAGGGGGATGGGGGGTGGCGGGGCATGACAGGGGGTGATGGGGGTCATAGGAAATGATGGGAGGGATGGGGAGGGACACCGGGGATGATTCGGAGGACAGGGGTGATGAGGGATGATGGGGGTGATGGCAGGTGATGGGCATGATGGAGATGATGGGGAACAGTGATGGAGGTGATGGGAGGTGGTGGGGGGGATAGGGATGATGGGAGGTAATGGCGGGTGAGGAGGATGATGTTCATGATGGTGGTGATAGGGTAATGGGGATGATAGGGGTGATGGGGATGACGGGAGGTGATGGGGAGTGATAACGATTCTGGCGGTGGGGCGGGGGGGAGTGATGGTAGTGACGGGGGCTGATGGAGTGTGATGAGGGTGATGAGGATGATGGGGGTGACGGGGGCCGGATAGGGAGGCACGGGGGGCGATGGGGCGGGAGCGCGATGGGGCGGGGGGGCTCGGGGTCAGCCCGGCAGGGCGCAGCAGTGGGAGGGGCCGCGCCGCGCCCCGCCCTCCTTTCCGCCCCCCGGTTCTGATTGGCCACCGCCCCCTCATTATGCTAATACAGCGCCCCTGGGCGGGGCCGTCCGGCTGACGTCACGGGCCCGCTGGCGGGCGCGGGCCGAGCCGAGCCGAGCCGAGAGGTGCCGAGCGGGGCGGTGCCGAGCGGTGCCGAGGCGAGCCGAGCGGTGCCGAGCGGTGCCGAGCGGTGCCGGGCGGTGCCGAGCGGTGCCGGTCGGGCGGGGCGGGGCGCGGAACGGGCCATGGCGGCGGCGGCGGCGGGCGAGGCGGCGGGGGCGGCGTTCAGCACCGCGAACAGCGGCCGGGTGAACGGGCTGAGCCGCCCGCCCGGCGCCATCGCCATGAAGGACCACGACGCCATCAAGCTGTTCGTGGGGCAGATTCCGCGCAACCTGGAGGAGAGCGACCTCAAGCCGCTCTTCGAGGAGTTCGGCCGCATCTACGAGCTCACCGTGCTCAAGGATCGCTTCACCGGCATGCACAAAGGTGCGGGGGCGGCGGGCCGGGGGACACCCCGGGTGGGATGCCCTGACATGGGACACCCAGGTGTGGGGCTGTCCTGAGGTGAGGTGGGACACCCTGGGGTGGGAGAGATCCTCAGTACCCCCAGTGAGGTCCCGCTCTGGTGGGACAGGCTGGGGTGGGGGGGGACCCTCAGTGAGGTGCTGCTCAGGTGGGATGCCCTGAGGTGGGGGGGACCCTCAGTGAGGTGCTGCTCAGGTAGGACACCCTGAGGTGGGGGGGACCCTCAGTGAGGTGCTGCTCAGGTGGGATGCCCTGAGGTGGGGGGGACCCTCAGTGAGGTGCTGCTCAGGTGGGACACCCTGAGGTGGGGGGGACCCTCAGTGAGGTGCTGCTCAGGTGGGATGCCCTGAGGTGGGGGGGACCCTCAGTGAGTTACCACTCTGGTGGGATGCTCTGAGGTGGGGGTACCCTCAGTGAGGTGCCCTGAGGTGGAGTGTCCCGAGATGGGGGACCCCTCAGGTGGGACATCACTGAGATGTAGCACCTGAGGATGGGCCACCCCTGAGGCAGGACAAACTGAGGTGCGGGGAACCTCTCAGGTGAGCGGTCCTGTCCCTCAGGTGGGATACCCCTGAGGTGAGGTACCCCTCAAGTGGGACAGCCTGAGATGGATCATCCTGACAAAGGGATAGCCCTCAGGCGGGACGCCCTGAGGTGGGATGCCCGGAGGATGGGGACCCCTCAGTTGTGGTACGCCTGTGGTGGGATAAACTGAAATAGAGCACCCTGGCATATAGGGGGATCCCTGGGGTGAAGACACCACTGAAGTGGAACACCCTGAGGCAAAGGCACCCAAGTGTGAGGCACCCCTGATATGGCACAGCCTGAAGTAGGATATCCCGGACGTGAAGGCACCTCTGAAATGAGGTTCCCCATCAGATGAGACAACATGAGGTTTGGTACCTAAGTGTGAGCCACCACTGAGGTGGGATGCCCTGAGATGAGGGTATCCCTCACATGGGACATCCTGAGATGGAGCACCCCAAGGCAGGAGTATCTCTAAGGTGGGACATTCCTGAGGTGGAGGCACCCATGAGTTGGGATAACCTGAGGGGGAGCACTCTGATTTATACATGGGATGCTTTGAGATGGGGGCACCATGATCTGGAAGTATGCCTGAGGTTGGAGACACTGGTATGGGGCACCTCTGAGATGAGGGTACCCGTGAGGTGATGTACCCCTGAAATGGAGGTACCCCTAAGGTGGGACACCCTGAGGTGGGGTACCCAAATATGGGGCACCCCTCAGCTGAGTTACACGTGAGGTGGAGATACCCTTCATCTGGAGGCTACCCACAAGTGTGGGACACCCCAAGGAGGGGAAGCCCCTGGGGTGCAGGTACCCCTTAGTTGGAGGCAACCTTGAGGCAGAGCACCCTGAGGTGGGAACACCCCAATATTTGGATATATGGCCCCTCCTAAGATTGGGGTACCCCTGAGGAAGAGGGGAGCACCCACCGGGGGTCTGGCTTGGGGGCACCCCTGGGATCAGAACATCACAGGGCAGGGAGCACTGCAATGGATTTTAGAATGTCTGCCTGGCTTGGGGACACCTGTCTGGCATCAGCACAACACATGAGTTTTGTGCACCCCTGGAGCTGGAGCACCCCTGGGGTACAGGCACCCACTGTGGATGGGGACACGCCGTGTCTGCACTGTGTCCTGGGTGCTGTGGCACTGTGACACAGCACGCGGGCACTTGGATCAGCCACGCACTGCGGGGGTCACTGAGGCACCACCGAGGTCTCCACGGAACCCCCCACCCCAGAGCTGCGGTGTGCAACGCCAGAGCAGGGTAAAGGCACCCCAGGAGTCACCCTGACAGGAGCCACAAGCTGTCACCAAACCCTGGTGCCACGGCCAGCACCTGCTTCGCTAGGATTTTCCTGGGAAGCCAAAACTCGGTGTTTGTGGTCGCTGCCGTGTCGATGCCCTTCGGCTGTGGGGCAGCCGCCTGGACTCTGTCATTTTTGGCACTGTGGCCTCCAACATTTCTCCAGGTGTCTCTGAATCTGCTTGTGTGCCTGGATCAATGGGCTTTGCACCCTTCCAGGCCCCCTCGGCGCTCCTCCAGCGCGGGCTTCAATGTCTGCGGCCCAGCCGCGTGATTTAATTGCGGACGCTCCTCTAATTTGAACGACATCCTCCCTCCCGGCGAGCCTCCAGAGCAGAACCGCTCCTGCGCCAGCCCTCCGAACTTCTCCAGAATGCCCAGGCACCGTCTACATTGTCGCCTGCAGGAAAAACAGGGAAAAAAAAGAGAGAAAGAAGAGCGGAGAGCAGGAAGCCAACATGATTACAGATGGTAAACACTGGAAATGGCACCGGGACTGAGGCGAGCTGCTGTGCTGATCTCCCCTTCCCACCTGCAGCGGGAGAGTGTCGATCCAGGGGATCTCTCTTTGCTCACCACGAGGGCAGATGTCCCCAACACCCAAGGCGGGCGAGGGACCCCATCCCGCAGCATCCCCCGCCCTGCCGCCATGCTCCCTCTTCTCCCAGGCACGCTGATTGTACTTATTAAGAGTTATTAATACTTAATCAGCTGGCGGATTTAATTGTGCCAATATTAAAAATGCATCAATGTCAATTTTATTCATTAAATATTTACTTTGTTGAAGGGAAACTGTTTTGCTGCTGTTTTAATATCACTTTCAGATGCTTTTGGATGTGACCCCAGCAAATTGGGGGGGAGCCCTCAGGGAGGGAGCGGTGCTGCGGTGGCACAAGCACCAGGAATGCTTCAGGAGAGACAGAGGGAAGAGGACCGGACCCTGTCCCCAGGGCTCGCTCGTTGCTGCCAGCTCTGTGCGAGCAAGTGGCTCGGCAGCGTGAGTCAGCGTGGGAAAACCTCACCCCAGGCGTATTCCCGATTTCCAGAGCGCCATGATGTCGAAGGAGCGTCTTCGCCACGTGAATCTCATCCCAAGGAGGATGCCTAAGGCTGGGAGAAGACAGGGTGCACAGCCTTGACGCCTGGGGATCTGCTTCCTGGAGGACTTGGGCTGTGGCTTTCCCCAGGGCTGGGGCCAGAGCACCACTGCCCATGTGCTGCCTGCTCCTCGCTGGCTCCTTGCTTCATCCCACTGCTCCGTCTCCTGCTCTGTTCTGGGGGTGAACTGTGACCCTGTGTGTGCCCAGGGGTGTACAGTACCAGGGTCCCAAGACGCTGGATGCCATGGGGCCAGGGTGTCAGTGTGACAGGATGATGGGTGCCACGGTGCTGAGCTGCTGGATGCCACAGTGCCAGGGTGCTGGATGTCATGGTGCCAGATCATCAAGGTGCTTGTTGCTGGATGCCATGGTGCTGAGGTGATGGATGCCACCATGCCAGGGTGCCAGATCCCAGGTTATAGATTGCCAGGGTGCCAGAATGCTGAATGCCAGGATGTCAGGGTGTTGGGATGCTGGATGCCATGGTGTTGAATGCCACCATGCCAGATTGCTGGGGTTCTGGATGCCAGGGTGCCAGAGTGCTGGGAGGCCAGATGCCACTGGGCCAGGGTTCTGGATGCCAGGGTATCAAGTGCCATGGTGCTGGGGTGCTGGATGCCCCAGTACCGGGATGCTGGGTATCACTGTGCAGAATGCCAGGATTCTGAGACACCACAATGCTCTATCAGCTGTGCCCTGTGTGCTCAGGGTGCTGTGACAACACCAGGCCGGACACTGATCCTATTTCCCTGTCTCTACAGGCTGTGCCTTCCTCACCTACTGCGCCCGCGACTCTGCGCTGAAGGCACAGAGTGCCCTGCACGAGCAGAAGACACTGCCAGGGGTAAGTGACACCAGGGGCTTGGCGTGAGTTGGGGCAGGGGCTGGTGACACCTCCCTGAAGCACGGGACAACTAAGCCACACTGAGGTGGTCGAGTTGAGCTGGTGACACCTCCCCAAGGCATGGAAGCCTTAAGTGACACGGGGGGATTGGGGTGAGCCGGGGCGGGGGCTGGTGACACCTCCCCGAGGCGCAGGAGCCACTTCCAGCGGCCGCAAACCGAGGCATCGATTTTTCAGCCGCCCGCGTGCTGTTGCGCTTTCTGTGGGCTCCGACCTCCCGAGCTTAACAAAGTGAAAATAAATATTTAATTATTCGCCTAAATAAAAATCAATAGGCCCGCGGGTTGGCTGGGGAAGGAGCCGGGGCCCATGAATATCAATCCCTGCTCTGTGTGTGTGGAGCTGACAGAGGGGGATGAGGTTTGCGGGGATGTGGCTTCCTGAGCCGTGCTCTCACCAGCAGGGCCATGCTTCAGTAGGTTCAAGAGTTAACAGCCCACCTTGGCAGTCGAAAGGAGGCCAGGGTCAGGCCCTGCCTGGGTTTCTTATCAGGCACACACGTGTGTGTATGGCTGCTGCCATGGCCACTAGCTTGGGGGGTGGAGGGGTGTGTGTTTGTGACCATGTGTGTGCATGCACCCCACAGGGGCTCACGGCTGTGTCCACCCCTGTGTGTGCACACAGCGGTGCAGGGGACTGTGTGCTTGTGCTCACACCCCTGTGCCCATGCAACTGCTCACACCTGTGTGTGCTCACACCTACGTGTGCTCTCCTGTCTGTGCCTGAGAGCACCCTGTGAAGGTGCTCACACCTGCGTGTGCTCACACCTACGTGTGCTCTCCTACCTGTGCCTGAGCACACCCTGTGAAGGTACTCACACTTGTGTGTGCTCACCCACCTGTGCCTGAGCAGCCCTTCAATGCTTGCACACACCCATGTGTATGCACTTGTGTACACTTCTGTACACGCCTCTGAGTGCCTGTGAATGCATCTCTGTGTCTGTGCACACCTCTCTGCTTGTGTACACAAGCGCATGTGTGTGTGTTTATGTACAACCCCTCTACCTGTGCACACCACTCTATACTTGTGCATCCCTCCTGTACATGTGGTCACCCCCTGTACCTGCTCATACCCCTCGGACCTGTACTCGCACACCTATACCTGTGCTCACATACCCTGTACCTGCTCATACCACCTATACCTGTGCTCACATACCCTGTACCTGCTCACACCACCTGTACCTGTGCTCACATACCCTGTACCTGCTCACACCACCTGTACCTGTGCTCACACCCTGTATGTATGTATCCCCTGTACGTGTATTCACACACTCACTGTACCTGCTCACACACATCTACTTGTGCTCACACGCGTCCCTGCTCATACCCTGTCCCTGCACTCACACCCCCATCCCTGCTGACCCCTGTACCTGCACTCACATCCCTGTCCCTGCTGACCCCTGTACCTGCACTCACACCTGTCCCTGCTGACCCCTGTCCCTGCACTCACACTCCTGTACCTGCTGACCCCTGTCCCTGCACTCACACCCCTGTCCCTGCACTCACACCCCTGTACCTGCTGACCCCTGTCCCTGCACTCACACCCCTGTCCCTGCACTCACACCCCTGTACCTGCACTCACACCCCTGTACCTGCTGACCCCTGTCCCTGCACTCACACCCCTGTCCCTGCACTCACACCCCTGACCCTGCTGACCCCTGTACCTGCACTCACACCCCTGTCCCTGCACTCACACCCCTGTCCCTGCACTCACACCCCTGTCCCTGCACTCACACCCCTGTACCTGCACTCACACCCCTGTACCTGCGCATCCCCCGTGTTCCCACCCTCGCCCCCCAGCCCCAGCCAGGCCCCGCCCCCTCCAGGCCCCGCCCCGGCGTTTCGGGGGCTGGGGGCGTGTCCAGCCGGTGATGGGCGGGTCCCCAGTGAGGCCCCGCCCCTGGTCCGGCCCGGCTCGGCTCGGCGGGGCTGCGGCCGCCCCGCCCTGTGCCCCGCCCCCCGCGCGCCGCTGCGCGAGCCCAGCCGAATCCAGCCGAGCCGAACCGAACCCAGCCGAGCCTAGCCGAACCCAGCCCAACCGAGCCCGGCCTTGCCGAGTCGAGCCGAGCTAAGCCGAGCCCGGCCGAGCCGCCTCGGGTGGAGCCGAGCGCAGCCGAGCTCAGCCGAACCGCCTCGGTGGAGCCGGCGGTCCGGCCGGTCCGGCCATGCAGCTGCCGCAGGTGCCGGCGCCGGGGCCGCGGCCGCCCGTGCTGTGGGTGCCCGCCGGGTCCAAGATCCTCTGCATCGAGGTAGGGCCCCGCCTTTGTCTGCCGCCGCCTCCGCCCGGCCCGGCCCGGCACGGCCCGGCACCGCCCGGCAGCCTCCGCTCACGCCGGGGTGGGGGGGCCGCTCCGGGGGGGCTGTAGGAGGGATGTGGGTGATGGCGAAGGGGTGTATCTGCTCCCAGGGATGCTGTGTGGGAGTGGGGGTGATGGCGAGGGTGTGGATCCTTGCTCCTGGGAATGGGCATGGAGGGGTATTGATGGTGAGCAGGGCGTATCTGCACACAGGGATGAGGATGGAGGGGTGTTGGTGAGGGGCTGCATCTGCTGCCGAGGATGGGCTGGGGATATAGCAGTGTCTGCGATCAGGGTGTAATTGCACACAGGGATGGTGGGTGTGAGTGTGGGTGTTGGTGATGGAGTGCGTCTGAACCCGGGGATGGGAATGAGGATGGAGCAGTGATGCTGAGGGAGTGTGTCTGCTCCCAGGCATAGAATGGGGATGGAGCGGTGCTGGTGCTTGGGGTGTATTTGCACACAGGGACGGGGATGGAGGGGTGTTGATGAGCAGGGTGAATGTGCACGCAGGGCTGGGGTGTGTGAGTGGGCGTGTTGCAGGGTTTATCTGTACACAGCGATGAGGATGGAGGGGTGTTGGTGGGGAGGTGTATCTGCTCCCAGGGATGGGGTGGGTGGGTGTGGGTGTATCTGCACACAGGGATGAGGATTGGGGGTGTTGGTGGCAGGGTGTATCTGCTCTCAGGGATGGGTGTTGGGGATGGAGTGTTGGTGAAGAGGGTGTATTTGCACAGAAGAATGGGGTTGGAGGGGTGTTGGTGAAGGGATGTCTCTACACCCACAGATGGGGTGTGTGGGTGTGAGGGTTGCTGTGCAGGGTGTATCTGCACACAGGGATGGGATGCATGTATTGGCAGGGTGATTGTTGGTGAAGAGGGTGTATTTGCACTCAGGGATGGGGGCTCTGTGTGTGGCCGAGAGGGTGTATGTGCACCCAGGGAAGGGGAGGGTGTCAGCAGAGGGGTGTTGGTGATGTATCTGGACCCAGGGAGGCTGTGTGTGGTGTGGGTGTCGGTGAGGAGGGTGTTCTGGCACCCAGCAGTGCTGTGTGGGGGGTGTGTTTGCAGGCAGGGATGGAGGCTGATGGTGAGGAGGCGTATCTGCCCCCAGGGATGGGTTTGGTGTGTGTTGGCTGGAGGGGGTATTTTTCCACCGCAGGTTTGTGTGTGTGTGCGGTGCAGGTGTGCAAGGGGCAGCGCTCAGGGGGTGCTGCACACACAGGCAGTGGCAGGCATTGGCAGGGGTACAGCTTTGCCCCCCGGGTGTGTTCAGGTGGGTGTGCAAGCACGTGGGTGTCCGTGTGTGGGAAGAGGAGTTTAGGGTGTCTTTGCCCCCAGATGGTGACAGGGTGTGGGTGCACATGGGCGGGGGAGTGGCAGCAGTGGGGTGTGTGGGCACGCCGGGTGTAACAGGAAGTGTAGGTGTGCACAGGTGTTGCGCTTGGCTCAGGTGTGCATGGCGGCCGTGGGGATGGGATGTGAGTGCTGCTGGGGGTGCCATAAGCCCACCCAAGGCCTCCGTGTGTCCACAGAGGGCTCCTGGGTGTCCCACTGTGGGTCCTGCTGCAACAACAGGGAAACTGAGGCAAGGGGTGTTGTATCCCTGGCGTGGCTGTACATCCCGGGGTGCGTGCCCGTGGCTGTGTGTGATCCATGACAGCAGGGAGGGTTCCGTGGGTGTTGTGTGGCACACGGACTGGGCTGTCCAGGTGCCCCGGGGCTGTGTGCAGTGGTGCATGGCCGCACATGGGTGCGCAGCGGTGCTGGGGCAGACGTGCAGCGTGTGCAGCGCTGCGTGGGCACAGGCGTGGGGCTCCGGAGCCCTACGGCTGAGCCGGGGCGATTGTTGGGGGTGGGTGTGCTTGGGGGGTGCTGGGGCTCTGTTCAGAGGTGTGTGGGCACGTGCAGGGCGTGCCAGGGTGGTCATGCACGTGCAGGGTTGTGCAGTGGTGTGGCTGTCCCCAGGCTGGCTGTGTGGCCTCGCTGTGGGTTACCCCCAGGGCTCTGTCAAGCTGTTCCCATGATGAGTGACTGCCAGTACCTCGGTTCCTGTCTCCCTGGGGTGGCCTGGACACCAGGCTCCCACGGGCACTCACTGCTCCATTGTCACCTGCCACCTCCATCTCATTTGGGTGCTTGGTGGCCTGCTGGATCCTCTGGCTGTTGGTTGTGAGGACAAGGAGAAGGAGTGTGATGCCAAGGGAGGAGCAAAGATCAGAAGTGATCCTGTCCCACTGGGCACATCTCCTGGCAGTGATTCTATGGGCTGGCTCTCCCTGGTACCCAGGCTCTTGGGGGGCTCCAAATTTGGGTGGGGGACAGTGCCTGAGCAGTCAGGAGGTGGTTTACAACCGCTGGTGACCCCCTGTGCTGTGGAACACCCATGGTTTGGCCATGGGGTAGCTGAGGCTTTGTGGACTGCTGGTGATGATGGGTGCTGGAACACCCCAAAGAGGGTGTCACGATAGCCTTGGGGTGTTGGAGGTGGCTGGGAGTTGGGGATGGATGGATGGATGGATGGATGGATGGATGGATGGATGGATGGATGGAGGGATGGATGGAGGGATGGATGGAGGGATGGATGGATGGATGCACGGATGGATGCTGTGGGGGTGGAAAGGTGGGTGGAGGCAAGATGGGAGATGGATGAGCAGATGTAAGGGTGGTACAGAGATGGATTGGTGTTGGGGATATGGATGGGTGTTGAGGGGATGGATGGGTGTCGGGGGTGGATGTTGGACATATGGATGGGTACAGTGGGGATGGACAGGTTTTTGGGGGTGGATGGATGGGTGTTTGGGGGTGGATGGATGGGTGTTTGGGGGTGGATGGATGGGTGTTTGGGGGTGGATGGATGGGTGTTTTGGGGTGGATGGATGGCTGTTGATGATATAGATGGATGCTATGTGAACGAATGGGTGTTGTGAGGGTGGCTGTTGGGCATATGGATGGATGCTATGGGAATGGGTGTTGGAGTATGGCTGGTGAATCCTGGGGGAAGATGGGTGTGTGGGTGATTGTGTGGGTGTCCAGGATGGGTGAATGGATGTGAAGGTGTTGCAGGGTGGGCAGGTGGGTGTCATGAGCAGGGGGAAATGCCCGGGTGGCTGTTCAGTGTGGGAGGATGGATAGAGGGCTGTGTTGACACAGTGCAGGGGTGCTGTGGGGACAACCAGGAGGTCTGGGTGCCACAGGGGGTCACCGAGCACTCTGTGGTGGGCACATGGTGATGCCAAGGGTGCCAAACCCCCTTCTGGGGGTGTCTAGAGGCCAGGACAATTTCTCCTCGGTGCAGTGTGGCAGCCTTGGGGTAGGTTAGCTGGTCCCCGAGGCCTGACATTTATAAACATCAGCTGCTCCCGGGGAATCAATACAGTTTAATAACCGGCGAGTGGAGACGGGAGACACATCAAAATGACACTCTGCGGCTCCGTAAATGTTATTCTAAATCATCCTCACTGGGTTTATTACATTAAGCATACAGCAGCGGGCATGGGAAATTTATTCCATCAAAGGCCATCGTGCTGGTAAATGGGGCTGGCAGGTCAGTGGAGAGGGGCAGCCCTCCCCAAAATGGGGTTTCCTCCTCCAGGCCATGGCAGGGATGTGAGGGACAGCGGGGTTCTGGGTTTAGGGTCTCGGTGCTGTCACGGCCTCCTGAGTTTGGGGTGAGCCAAATCCTGCCCCGGCACAAGGTGGATGTTTGGGGTACAGGTGACATAATGGATGACACTGTGAGGTGTCCCTCAGTGCCACCCTGTGCCACCCCATGACTCCTGGGGACTCAATCCCTTCTCTGGACCATCCCCAGCTCTGCGCTGACATTTCTCTCCACGTTTCCCTGGAGACGAGGCGGTTGCTGTGGAAACCTCCCTCCTCTTCTCTCTTACACATCCTCTTCCTCACCCTGATGTGGAGGGGACTGGCTCTGCCCCCATCCAGCCCCAAAATTTAGGGACCCCTTCCAGGGGCACAGCAGGGGGCACCTGGGATAGGGATGCACACACGTGTGGGGCTGACTGTCCCCGTGTGTGCTCAAGGCGTGTTCGTGTGCACACGCCCGCGCCGTCATGTGTGACATCTCGCCGTTGCCGTGGCGACCCCATCGAGCACATGGCTCGGGCTCTGCAGCATCGTGGGGGAAGCACGCTTGTTGCCATGGAAACGGCCATAATTGTAGCATTTTTCGGCTAAAAGAGGGGAAAAAGGAGGGGGAGAGAGGAGGAGAAATGGCTTCATGGGGCAGCAGGCCAGGGATGTGCCTGCCAGCCCAGCGTGTCCTGCTGCACACGGATGTCACGCTCATGGGTGCGCACGGCGGTGACAAGGAGGAGGACAAATTTGGGTGAGGTTTGGCAAAAGGAGGGCAGTGGTGCCGGAGGGGCTGGGGCCGGCGGGGTGCTGCTGCTGCCTCTGCAGTCCTTTGCAGTCGAGGAAAGCGGGCAGGCGGCCAAGCCTGGCACTGGCGGCCCCGCGGGCGCCTGCAGCACCGGGCACCCATAGCCAGGGCCCGGAGCGTTGCCCTTTGCACGAGCCATCCCTGGGTCGCTGTGGCCACAAGCCCCAGATCTGTTCATGCAGGTCCCTCCCCTTTTCCCCAGCTCCCGGTGCCAGTCATTGGCCAAATCCTGCTGTTCTCCATGGGAAGGGTTCGTGGGCCACCACACTGACCACCCGCTCTCGTTGTGTTGCAGATGAACCGCCCCATCCAGGTGAAGCCGGCCGACAGCGAGGGCCGAGGAGGTAGGTCCCCAGGTCCCCGGATGCCTGGCATGGGCAGGGGGCACAGGGTCACCCAGGGGGTGATGGGAGGCATAGTGACATCGTCAGGGCTGCTGTGGGAAGGTTGGTTTGCAGAGAAATCCAGGAAAGGAGCTGTCTTTGCTGGTGGCATCCAAACCTGGGTGCAAAGCAAATGCCATCTGTTTCCCTGTCTGGTCAGCTGGGGGAACATCCTGATGTCATCCTGGGAATGTCCTGACATAATACCATGAACATCCCAACATCCTGGGGGGCAGAGCACCAGCCAGCTGCTCTCCCTCACCACCTTCATTTACCAAACAATGCAATTCCCTCCCCAGAGCTGCCTGTGGGGACCCCGGGGCAGGAGTTGGCTCCATGTGGCCCAAGCTCCTCTCAAAGAACCACCCCCCCAATTCTTTGTGAGCATTTGCCACCCATCAGGCCGTGGCATTGCCAAGCTGAGGTGATCATTTGGGCAAAATTGCAGGAATTGGATCAAAATCTCACATCTGTTGTGTTGCTGGGCAGGCAGGCGCGATCGGATGTGCAGGATGCTCCCGTGGGGCCGCCTGCACTTGGCAGGATGGCTGGGGTAGATCCCCCCCCATGTTATTAAACACACCGGGAGCTGGTCCCAGCACATCCCAGAGGGACCTGGCAAATAAATTACCCACTTACCGAGCGTAATTGGTGAAGGATTAAAAATCGATGGGTGAGCTGGGGCTCCCGTCTCCAGCCCCCTCACCCAGGAGGCAACGCTGGGCTGCCCAGCCCACTCCCCCTGGGAGGTGGTTTATGTTTAACTAGACAGCACACGAGCCCTATTCCCTTAACTAATTTTCCTGGTACCTTAACAGACGAAGCATTCATCGTCTCCTGCCATTATTTATTTATTTCCCCGGCAACGCTCTTGACAGGGCACCTTATTTTCTTTGTCAAATGCCATTAGCGTGCGGCGGGAGCGCGCGGCCGCGCAAGACAGATGCTGGTAATAATCATGAAATTCTCATTATTTACTATCCCTTCTCTCGTGTTTGGGTTATTGATGTCCCCTGGGCACGGCTGGAGGCTGCGGGTTGTTCTGCCGGTCGATCACGCGAGGGTGATCACCTCTCGTGGTTTGTGGGTTCTCTTTGTTCCACCGCATCCCGTCCCAGTGCTGGGGGAGCCAGCCCCCCCATCCCTGGGAAAAGCCCCAGCTCCACTCCCTAAAGCAATGGCTCTTCCAGGATTCACCCCTCAGCAGTTTCCCCACAGGAGAGGTTTTCCCACCCTGAGTGTTCTGTAGGACGGAAATGATAAGCCCGGCACCTTCTCCGTGGGATCGGTGTCGCTTCCTCCCTCTGATGGCTCCTTCCCCTCCATGCGCCATTTGTGATGAGGGGTTGGGATGGCGAGTGACCTCCCCCTCTCTGATGGGCTTGGTTTTGTTTTTAGAAGACAGGAAGCTCTTTGTGGGCATGCTGGGGAAGCAGCAGAGCGAGGATGACGTCCGCCGCCTCTTTGAGCCCTTCGGCCAGATTGAGGAATGCACCATCCTCCGAGGGCCTGATGGAGCCAGCAAAGGTGGGCTTTGGGGCACCGGGTGGGCACCCTGTGGACCCACAGTGGCCAAATCCAACCTGTCCCATGTTCCCTCTGTTCCCTTAGGTTGTGCCTTTGTGAAGTACGGCAGCCACGCCGAGGCACAGGCTGCCATCAACAGCCTGCACGGCAGCCAAACCATGCCGGTAAGTGCCAGGCTCACACCCTGCCCCAGCTGACCCCACGCTGCCTGCTTAATCCAATCACCCAACGATTTGATCCTCAGTCTAATTGCATCAAAATCCCACAGACTGGCAATTTGTTGGCCACATCACCCCAGGTTCCTCCTTGCCAGGGTGCTGAGCCCCAGAGCTGGAGCGTAGGGCTAATTCTCTCCATGCCAGAGAAAGGGGCAGTTTAATTAACGCTGAAGGTCAGAATTGTGGATAAGGAAAGGGAAAGGAAGCAGAGGTCAGGGAGCTGCCACTGGGGAGAAAAACTGGCTATAATTAAACCTCACATCGATCACTGGTTACTGCTGCCAAGCTGGGCAGCGTCCCCAGAGTCGAGGATGCTGCAGACACTGTGAGCCACACCCACGGCGGGCACACAGTTCGGGGGCATTGCTGTGGCCCCACCATCAGCCTCATCTTGCCCCCTCCTCAGGGCGCCTCGTCCAGCCTGGTGGTGAAGTTTGCAGACACGGATAAGGAGAGGACCCTGCGGCGGATGCATCAGATGGCAGGGCAGCTGGGCATCTTCAACCCCATGACCATCCAGTTCGGCGCCTACGGGGCCTACACGCAAGCGGTAGGGTCTGGTGCAGACTGGGGCCTTTGGGGGACCTCTGTGGGGGAGGAGGGGGGCTGGTTTGGCCCGTGAAAACAGCAGTGCCAGGGGGTGTGGATGCCTGGCAGGGCTGGTGTATCCCTGTTTAAGGGCAGATGCAGGGCTTCCTCCCCACAGCTGAGGGTGGTTGTAGGGTTCAGTGGTCCCATATTTAGCATCACCAAGACTTCTGTCCCTGAGTCTGGCAGCGGGTGGCATTTATCCCTCTGAATCCATCCGAAGCAGAGATGCTGATTTACCCTCCCCTCTCTCTCCTTCTCTCTGTCTCTTGCTCTCTGTCCCTTTCCCCCCTCTTTCCTGAAGATCATGCAGCAGCAGGCAGCCCTGATGGCGGCCGCGCAGGGCACCTGCCTCAACCCCATGGCTGCCATCGCTGCTGCCCAGATGCAACAAATGGCCGCCTTCAATGTCAGCGGGCTGGTGGCTGCCCCCCTCACCCCCTCTTCAGGTAGGACCCCCTCATTTGCCCCTGCCATCCTCGGGGGGCACTCTCGGGGTGGCTGACGCCGTGCTCCCGCAGGTACGAGCACCCCTCCGGGGATCAGCACGGCGCCGGTGCCCAGCATCGCCACGCCCATCGGGGTGAACGGCTTCAGCCCGCTGCCGCCCCAGACCAACGGGCAGCCCGCCTCGGAGACCATCTACACCAACGGCATCCACCCCTACCCAGGTACACCCTCCCGGGGCTCTGCTGCGGCCCTCGGGGCTAGGGGAGCGTGCTTGGCTCGTGTGGGGTGCTCCAGCGGTGATTCCCATCCCAGAGCACGCTGGATGAACCAGCCGTGTGCTCCCGTGGCGTTGCTGCAGGGAGGAGGGAATCCAGGCAGGGAGCAGCTCTGCCCCTCCATGGCAGTGCTCAGCCAGGAGCCCTTTCCCGTGGGAGCTGTGCATGCATCCCTGGCTTCCTCTGGCTTATTCTGTCTTCCTTCTCCTTTCTCTTCTCTTCCCAGCTCAAAGCCCCACGGTGGCAGACCCCCTCCAGCAGGCCTACGCCGGCATGCAGCACTATGCAGGTCTCAAACTTCGCTTCCCACTCCTTCCCTCTCTCCCCTCTTTGCTCCTCACCCTTATTTTTGGGACGTGAACATCACCCTGGGGTTGAACACTGGACTGGGGCCGTGCATTTGGGCACGGATTCATGAGGGGAGCAGCAGGTGCTGTGCCCTGGCAGGAGCTCCAGGGTGGCAATGCTGATGAAAGCACCATACCCTCATCCCACTGGTTCCTGTCATGGCCCCTCCTGCAAATTTTGGATGGTGCAAAGTGAATTTTAATACCCATGGGGCTGAGAGAACTCCATGGGGGAGCCCTAGCAGTGATATCGAGAAGAGGGGATGAGATTTGGGGGGTGACAGAGGGTCAGCTCCACACCAAGACCCCAGAAGTCTTTGAATATTCATCACGTGACCAAATCTGATGGTCAAGGACATGAGCCAAGGCAGTCAGAACCTCCAGTGGAAATATGTCAAGCCCAGCAGCCATTTAATTAGGAGCATTGACAGCAACGTCCAGATTTGCAACAGAAAATCAAGTTTTGGACCCCAAATCTTTGGGGTTTTTCAGCCAAAAGTACCAACTTTGCTCAGCCTTGAGGCCATGTTACTGCTGTCCCCAGGAGAGCTGTTCCCACATCCTGGTGTGTCGGGAGCGGTGGGAGAGGCAGAGCCAGCAGCCGTGGGGCAGGAGAGGCCCCTCGACTGCAGGTGGCAGCAGAGGACTGTCCTGGCCCTTTCCATGGCCTCAGCTTCTTGTTCCTCTCTTCCAGCAGCATATCCCACTGCCTACGCTCCCATCAGCCAAGCCTTTCCTCAGCAAGCGCCCCTCATCCCGCAGCAGCAGAGAGAAGGTGAGGGGTGAGGGTCACCCCACGTGGGGCCGGCGGCTCCCCGGTGTTCCCCCGGGGTGACCCCAGCTCGCAGCTGACGTGTCCTGTCCTTTGTGTGTCACCCAGGTCCCGAGGGCTGTAACCTGTTTATTTATCACCTGCCCCAGGAGTTCGGGGACGCGGAGCTCACGCAGATGTTTTTGCCTTTCGGCAATGTCATCTCTGCCAAAGTCTTTGTGGACCGTGCCACCAACCAGAGTAAATGCTTTGGTAAGTCCTGGGGTGTGGCTCTCCCTGGTGTCCCAGTTCAGGGCTCCAGCTCTTCCCAGTCCCCAGCTCAAGGTTCCAGCTATCCTTAACATCGCAGCTTGGAGCTCTGGCTCTTCCTCAATATCCCAGCTCGGGGGTCTGGCTCTCTTCAGCATCCCAGCATTTTAAATATCTGACTCTCCTCAACATCCCAGCTCTCATCAGGCTCCAGCTCTAGAGTCCCGTTCTCTCCAGTCTGCAGCCTGGAGGTCCAGCTCTCCTCATATTCCAGCTCAAGGGGTCTGTCTGTCCCCAAATCCCAGCTCCAGGGCTTGGCTCTCCCCATTCTCCCAGCTCGGGAGTCTGGGTCTTCCTGACAACCCAGCTCAGAGCATCTCCGTCTCAGGGGTCCGACTCTTCCTGAAGTCCCTGCTTGGGAATCTGTCTCTCTAACATCTCATCCTGGGGATCTCTCTTTCCCTGGTCTCCAGCTCAGATGTCCATGTCTCCCTGCTGTCCCTTGCTTGGGGTCTCGCTCTCTCCAGTGTCCCCAGCTCAGGGATCTCCCTCTCACAGACCTCGGTGTCCCCACAGGCCCTGTCAGCTTGGTGTCCCCACAGATTCTTTCACTGTGGTGTCTTTGGAGGCGCAATCACCTCAGGGTCTCTGCAGGCCTGGCCTGCAGATGTCCCCTGAGCCCACACATCCCATCCTTGTGTCCCCACAGACCCCGTCACCTCAGCAGCCCCTGTCACTTTAACAGACCCTGTCACCCCAGTGACCCCACAAATCCCATCCTGCAGTGTCCCTGCAGATGACTCCAGTGTCCTGTGAACCCTGTTATGCTGCTGTCCTCACAGCCCTGTCACCTTGGTGTCCCCACAGACCTCGGTGTCCCTGCAGGTGCCACCACCTGTCACCCAGTCCCATGCAACCTGGGGCTGTGACGTTTCCCCAGGCCCTCCTGTCCCAGCACTCCCAAACCAGGAGCATCCCACAGGATTTCAGTGCCTGGGTCGAGGCGAGGCGGCCGCCTGTGATGTGTGTGGTGACAACCCCGTGTCCCCTCCCCGGCAGGTTTCGTCAGTTTTGACAATCCGACGAGTGCTCAGGCGGCCATTCAGGCCATGAATGGCTTCCAGATCGGCATGAAGAGGCTAAAAGTGCAGCTAAAGCGGCCGAAAGACGCCAACAGACCCTACTGACCCCAGCCCAGCCTGCGGACAGGTGAGGGCGCCTGGCCCCGGGGACGCGGCGGTCCCCATGTCACATCCCCGGTGCTGCAGGGTCTCTGCCTGGCACCACCCACCCAATGGGGCTGGGTCCCTCCCGGGGCTGGGTCCCTCCCTCCGTCCTCCCCTCCCTCCGTCCCCCAGGAGAGGCTGACAGCCTTCTCCTTTGTTTCAGGTCGGACGTCCCGCAGTGTCTGACGACTTTCCCCTTCCCCAAGTGCAGTATCCAAACCCGTAACTCTCTTTCTTTGCAACACACCCCGGAGGAGGAAGAGGAGAAGGAGGAGGTGGAGGAGAACACGGCAAAGAAGAGAGCGTTTTGGTCGTAGCTTTTCCTTTTTGAATTTTTTCCCAAACTGGTCTTGTTTGTTGTTTAACGGGAATGAGAGGAAGACAAGGAAGGAGGGGAGCGATGCGGCGCCGGGGCTGCGACTCGCCGCCGGCCGCTCGCCGGGACTCACCGGATCCCTCGCTGGGAGCAAGGCCGATGGCTCCGGGCAGCCGGGCCACGATCTACCTTTGTTTTTTGGGTTTTTTTTTAAAGCACTCATTTGCTGCTACCGATTTCCCAGGAGAAACGAGGAAAAGAGGCTCCAAATGGATTCTTAAACCAAAGCCGGTGGGATGGGACCAGCCTCGGGCGCTTCACCTGGAGGATGTTTGTTTGGAAAATAGAGAAAAACGGCAAGATTTTCCTTTTTCCCTGCATTGGGGAAAAAAAGAGAGAAGGATCTAAGTATGTTGGACTTATAGAAGATATATATAAATAAGTATATATATATATATCCCATGGAGCAGGGTGGCGGGACACGCGCTTCCCCTGCTTGTCACTGGCACAGGGACATAGGATTACTTGTTTCAGAGTCATATCATTCCTTAGAGTTTAGGGACCAAAGGACTATTGCTTTTTTTAAATATATCTATAAATAAATTAATTTAAAAAAAAAAACAAACAAAAACAAAACACAAAAAAACGTCGGGAAAGGAGGAGAAAATTCAACAAAAATTAAGAAGGTTGAGTAAAACTCTCGGGCGTTCAGAGCCACGAGCGTTTCCTACAGGGCTCGGATTTGGGGGGTTCAAGGGCTTGGTTTTGGGGGCCAATTCATGGCTGGGGACTGGGGGGATGCAGAGGGGATTTTGGGGGGGGCTGCAGTGGCTCCCCCAGCTCCATGGCCCAGGGGGAGTTGGAGCCCCTCGGTCGCCTCTGGCAGAGGGTGGAGTGATGTGGTTCTTTGCATTTTGGGTTGGTTTGGGGGGATTTTGGGGTTGGGGTTTTTTTTTTCAGCCAAAAAAACTTAAAAAAAAAGAAAAAAAAAAAGAAAAATGTGAGGTTTCGGCCAAAATGAAGTGAAGCGAAATAAACTTATTTTGTCAAAATCGTCACCTTCGTTGGTTCTTTGGAGCAATCGCTGCCGCGTCCACCACCCAAACAGACACCAGGGCCCCCTTTATGGGCACCTCAGCTCCAGCTGGACCAGAGCATCCACCAGGGTTTGGTGAAGCTGGGAGGGGACCATAGGCCTCTCTTTATTTGCTTTTTCACAAGAAATGCTGTTTTTTGGACGAATTCACCCTGGCTGCAGAGGGAATCAGGACAGGACAGAGCCCTGTGGTCTCACTGATGTTTTCAAGGGATGGAGGAGGTTCCAGGGGGATGTGGCCATGTCCCATGGGATGTTCCTTTGTGCTTGTGGGCACAGCTGAGAGACTGCTGTGATCCTGGGAATGTGACTTAGGTTTTATTTGAGGAGAGGAAAAAACCCCAAACTCCACAAATTTAAGCAGGTGGGTGACAGGGCCAGGAGGGAGGGAATGGCCACCAGCCCAGGTTTGGGTGGCCCTTGGGTACATGGAGCAGCCGGTGTGGGACAGGTGGGGACGGACAGATGTTGGGACCCAGGTGGGACAGAGGACAGGGACGTGACAGGAGTGACACTGAGTGCACCCATTGGTGTAATGAACCTGTCAGGACTCAGGTGGTGACTGCACCAAAACCAGGATCATTCCAACATCGATTCTTCAATTCCATCATAAATCCTGGCTGAAATCGTGGCCTCGTGCTGCTGTGACTGACCCAGAGAGCCCCTGGACTGTGGGGACGAGCAGTGCCACCCCCCTCTGCCCACCCTGGGCCCTGGCAGCCTCGGGCTATCTCTGCAGTGTTTCATCCAGGTTTGGGTGTAGCAGGATGCAGCTGTGCTGGCACTGCCTCTGTGTCCATGGAGTTACTGGGATTGCCTTGGGCTGAAATAAAATGCTGTCCCTGAGAGGTTCCTTCTCATTTGAGTCTCTGCTGCAGCACCAGTGCCTGGGGGGCTGCTCTGTGGGGTCCCATGTCCCCATCCCTGAGGCACAATCTCTTCTCCCTTGTGTTTCACCTCCACCTTTGCCATGGTGTGATGGGAGAGTGGTTCCCTCCCAGCCCTATCCCAAAGCTCCATCAATTCTCCATGATACTTCCCCACCATCCCATCCCTTTCCCTCAATCCTATCCTTTCCCCACAAACCTTTTCTTCCTGTGTGATCCCCCTCTCCTCTCAGTCCCATCCCTTCCCCAAGATACCATCCCTTGTTTCCCACCCCTTCTCCACAATCCTATCCTTTTCTCATGATCCCATCCCTCCCTGTGTCCCCATCCCTTCCCCAGGTTCCAATCCCTTCCCTGTGCCCCTATTCCTCACACTCCCACCCCTTCCCCTGAATCCCACTCCTCCCCCACGACCCCATCCCATCCCTTTCCTGTGCCCCTTTTCTCATACTCCCATTCTCTCCTTGTGCCCCCATCCCTTCCCCGGCACCCCCTTCCCATACCCCACACTTTAATCCCAGTTAAATCCACAAACACTCACTCCTTTTCTCTTTTTTTTTCCTATGTTTTTGGGTTTGTTTTGGTTCAGTTTTTTTTTTTTGCTTCGGTTTCTCATCGCTGATAAAAACGCCGTCGCTGCCAACGCCGGGAGGGGCGGCCCCAGCCACGCCGGACCCCCGGCTCCTCCTCCACGCTGCCACAGGGTCGGGGACAGTGGGAAGGGGACAGGGAGGGGATAAGGGACCGCTGAACCCGCCTGGTGCTCACAGGGTGCCCAACGCCAACGTACGGGTGGAGCCGCCAGTGCTGCCGTGGCTCTGCCCTGCCCGGGGGGCTCAAACCCGCTCGGCCCCTGCCCAGCCTTGCCCGGGGCTCGCTCGGTGCCCGGGGGTCCCGGGGTCCCGCCGCCGCTCAGTTCGTGTACACCTGAGTCCCGATCACACGCATGATCTCCTTCTGGATTTTGGGGTCCTGAGTATTGATATTGGCGTCTCCCACTTGGCCATCCTCGTACCTGGAGGAGGAGAAGGGGGTGAGGGGGGTCCCGTGGGGGTCCCGTGGGTGCGGCACGGTGGGCACGGCCAGACTCACACGAAGAAGAAGCGTGTGCAGACGTGGTCCGAGACAGGGCAGACCCAGATGTTGCCGTGTTTCTGCAGGTCCTTGGAGGTGATCACTGCCGGGGCAAGGGGCTGTTGGATGCGGGGTGGGGGACACAGGGCCTGTCTGGGCACAGCCCACAGTGGGGAGCCTCCATCCCCCCACCCACCTGGTGACCCCAGGGGTGCTACCTGTCCCCCCCCACTACCCCCACACATTCCCACACCTTCGCAAAGCGCGATGCAGTTCAGGTTGCGGCTCTGGAGGAAGCGGGACTGGATGGAGCGGGTCTGTGGAAAGAGCACCCAGTGTCACCACCCTGTCCCCAGCACCCATGGGTGCCACGTCCCCACTCGCACCCTGCCCCAGTGGCCCCTGGCCCGTCACCTGGGGGATCGTGTTCATCCGGTTGTACCGCTGCACCAGCTCGTCCTTCGACGGCATCCGGTGCTGCCCCTTCCCCATTCCTGTGGAAGGAGCAGGGCAGGGGCTGTCAGTCTCAGGGAGCACCCTGGGGTGACACAGGGACACATGCCACAGACAGGGATCGCCACCCTCAGCGCTCCCACCCTGCAGCTGGGCCCTGGGAGCCCCCCAAAAGTGTGCACAGCAGCTTCTGAAGCCTAGAAAACGTCGAGGGTTTGATTCTTTGGCATGTGGGAAAGCCCCAGCCTGGCTGGGAAGAGGCTGGTGTGACGGGATGGGTACGGGACACTGCCACTCCCATGCAGCTTCTCCAGGCAGCACGAGGCCAAACCTCCCCGGGCCCATGCAGGGAGTGGGAATGGGAGCACAGGCAGGACCGGGCAGCGCAGGCAGCCTCTTACCTGAGTATCCAAAGGAAATACTGGAGATGGGGCTCAGATAGATGCCCTTGCCATAGGCTGCTCCATGCAGCTTGCGGGAAAATACCAGGGTGAGCGTGGTGGGATCACCCCGACAGCTCGGGCACGGCGCTACTGGAGGAGCCCTGGCACTTCCCAAAGTCTGGCCCCTCCCTGCCTCCTGTCCCTCCCTGCCCGCCCCTGCCCCGGGGTGTGCAGGGAGCAGGGCGGTACCTGCAGTTTGGTGTAGGAGGCGTTGACCAGCCCGTTGCGGAGGATGGAATGCCAGTTCTCAATGTGAGAGCCACTGCAAAGAGCCAGCCCCACGTCAGCCCCTGGTCCCTCAGCCCCACGGCGCCCAGCTGGGTCTGCCACTGTCCCCCCACCTCGGGACTCACTGGAAAGCGAAGGTGCTGCCGTAGAGCTTCTTGGCCGTGCGGAACCGGGCCTCCTTGGCCGGGGGGCTGCTGAGCAGGAGGAACTGGTGGGAGGTGTGCATGAACTTCAGCTGCTACCAGGGGAAGAGCAATGGCCGTGCCAGCAGGAGAGGGGACAGACAGAAAGACAGACAGACAGACAGAGATCATGCACGGCCGCCCGGCCCCGGGTCCAGCCCAGCCCGGCTTTGGAGATTCCAAGTTTGCCAGAAGGGTCCTCGGTATCCCCGTCTTGTCCCCATCCCACAGCCTGTGTCACACATCCCCCTTCCTATATCCCGTGTCCTGACTCCTGTATCTCCCAGGCTGAACCCCACCCAGAGGGATCCATCCTCCATCCCAGACCCTTCCATTGCCCATCCCATATCCTCACATGCCTCATCCTGCATCCTGCAGCCCCTAGCCCACATCCTGCCTCCCATCTCCTGCACCCCTCCACCCTCCCACATTCCACACCCTCCATCCCACTCCCCACCTGGGGCCTGCCCTGGCCCCTTACCCTGCTGAGAGGCAGCTTGACAATGTGGGATCTGTTGCTGGAGATTATCCTTGGGAAGAGGGGGAGGAAAAGGAGGAGGGTCAGAAAAGGTGATTCCAATCTGCCCGAGCTCATTAGATGCCCGTGACCCCCCAGGAGAAAGGAGAAGAGAGGGTTGTTCCACGGATACCTGGCTGCCCCCCACTCCATCCCATGTCCCGGGGAATGTGAGGCAGTGGAAGGGACAAGGGGCAGCGGGAGAGGGCAGCAGCACCCTTGGCCTTACCACTGCAGGAGGGGATGCGCCAGGGGGTCCAGCTTGTCCATCTGCTTCTTGATCTCCAGGTAGGACCCCTGGCAGAGGCAAGAGGGTGCAGCTGGGTCCCCCAGCACCCACCCAGCCGTGGGCAGATGGAGATCAGCACCAAAATGCACCGGGGAGGTCACCCGGGGCTACAGGGCCACGCCACATACCTGGGTCATCTCCCGGATGGACATCACACTGTCCAGGGCCTTCTGCAGCCGCTCGTAGTTCTTCTTCTGCACACGGGGCAGGAGAGGGGTGGCCATCAGAGGGGTCTTTGGGGCTCCCCTCGGGTGTGGGGAGCACTGTCCCCCTCAGTGCTTACCTTGGGGTTGAAGGCCAGAGTTTTGGGGTCGTTGGGGTCCACCACGGACGGGTAAGGCTCGAAGATGATGCTCTTGCGAGGGGACTCGAGGGCAGCGCGGCACATGGCCACCAGCAGGTCCACCACCTTGGGGCAGAGCAGGGACTGAAGGGGCCATCCCCTGTGGGGCTGGGGGGGCCACCACCGTGCCCAGCCCTACCTCGGCACCCGTGGCCACCTCCTCGGCCGCGCCGGACATGACGCCCAGGGTGTAGAAGGAGAAGACGCAGAGCTCGCGGGTGCACACGGCCGGCTGAGGAGGGGACAGGACAGCAGTGAGTGTCAGGGACAGTGACACAGGGGCACAGCCCGCCCCTGGCCCGGCCCTGCCATCACCTTCAGCATGGAGCCGTTCTGGAAGACGTGCTGCTCGTCACACACCACGCAGTACTCGTTGAGTGTCGGGATCCGCTGCTCCGCGTACTTCATGATCTGAGGGGCAGCACGGAGGGAGTCAGGCCCTGCCACAGGAGCTGGGGGATGCTCCAGGCAGGGGGATGGGGGTGAGAGGGACTGAGGTCAGTGGGGAGAATGACACAGGCAGTGGAGTGCAGGTAAGTGGGGAAGATTTTTTGGGCAATGGGACGGGGCTGAGTGGGAGGTGGAACAGCGAGAAGGATACTCAGCATAAGGATGAGCAGGACGTGGGGAGTGGGGAGAATGCACCAGGTAGTGGGATGTGGATAAGTGGGAAGTGGGCCAGTGGGGAAGAATGCTCTGGGCAGGAGGATGAGGGGGATGCAGGACTCTCACCTGGACAAGGAAGCCGTACTCCAGCGTGGGGATGTTCTTGCAGTGGCCGCCCACCTGTGAGGGAGCCGGAGCAGAGCCAGCTGCGTTATCCCCTTCCCCACAGGCACCCCCAGCTCTGCCTGGCACGGGCAGCCCCCAGCGCCCCCCGGCATGGCAGGACCCCCAGCATGGCAAAACCCTGGCACAGCAGGGCCCCTGACATTCCAGTGTGCCCCGGCACAGTGAGACCCCCATGTGCAACCCCTGCCAACACAGCAGGACCCCCAACATCCCAATACCCCCAACACAGTGGGACTATCAACATGCCAACACCCCCTGCATAGTGGGACCCCCAACACACCAAACCCCTCCTGGCACAGTTGGACCCCTGACATCCGAACAGCCCCTGGCATAGCAGGACCCCCAACACGCCAGCATTCCCTAGCACAACAGGATCCCCAACATGCCAACATCCCCACACATGGCACGGCAGGGATGCATCACAAAGAGTGGAGTAAAATCCCTTTGGACCCTACAGCCAGGCCCCAGCTCCCCAAGGGCACCCAAGAGTGAGGACTGGAAACCTTGCAGGGGCTCCCCCTATCCCATGGGGGTCCCAGCACCCCACAACAAACGATCTGACCCAGAGGAGCCCCTGGGAAGGGGAAGAAGAGAAAAGCAAACCCCAAGGCGGGGTGGCACCCACCAGGATGTTGAAGGGGGCAACACCTGCCTGGGTGCTGGCGGGTGGGTAGCCGAAAACTTCCACCTTGGGATTCTTCACCATGCAGGACACAGAGCGGTTCATCAGGCGGTTCACGCGAGGCTCGGGGATGCCCAGCTTGCCCTTCAGCACTGAATCTTGGATAACGGGGAAGCTGGGAGACCTGCAGGCACAGAATCCCCCTGAGCACCTGTTTGTCACCGTTCCCTGCTCCTCCATCACCCCGCGCCGCATTCACCCGTTGGCTCCTCTTTGGGAGCAACCTCCACCTGCTTGGGATCTGGTAGGGAGCAGCAGCCTCCAAATGGGGAAACTGAGGCACAGTGCCAGGCCTCACCCAGGATGAGGGGACGGAGGGCTCGTCCCTTGGGACAGCATCAGGACCTTACTTGGGGATGGGTGAGAAGATGCTGAGACCAGCACGGAACTTCTTGATGGTGCCGCTCGTCTTGAACCAACTGTGCCGCTTCTCCTGCTGGGTCTTCAGGAAATCGTTGCTGAGGTGTTTCCATTGCTGGGATGTGAACATGCCCAGGATCCTGGCAAACAGGGGGGACAGCACCCATGGGTGCTTGGTGGTCCATGACAGTCCCAGCCCCTCCTCTTCCCCACACACAGATGGTGGTGAGCCCATCACAGGACTGTGTGGCGGATAAAAGGTGGTGGCAAGGGGACATGTGGTCGGTTTAGGGGCAGGACAATGACTCTGAGCCACCCCACCCTCTGCCCTCGGGTGCCCACCACATTTCAGCTCTTACTTCTTCAGCTGCAGACCCAGCCCGAAGCCCTCCTTGTTGGACGGCTGGAAAACCTCGATGGATGGTTCTGCGGGGAGAGAGGAGGACGAGCCCTCGCTGCACCACCGTGCCTGTCTGAGGGCACAGGGACACCCCAGCCCGCCTGCAGTGCACCACCGTGCCTGTCTGAGGGCACAGGGACACCCCACCCCGCCTGTCCCACTCACCGGGGCCATCGAGGTACTGGGACAGGGAGAAGCGCAGGCGGAGGACGATGGGCTCCGTCCGCAGCACCTTCCACGCCGTCGCCACCTCCTCCTGCCAAGGGACAGACACGCCTTGGGCACAGCCACGGGACCTCCCCTGGGCAGGGGGACCTGGGGACCCCCCAGGCGTGTGTGCCCACCCTGCCCGCTGCGGGGGCACCCCAGGCACTCACATCGAGGAAGCTGATGTTCACGTGGAGGTCGATGTCCACGTCGTCGATGGTCCCGTACTCCCTGTGAAGACACGTGGCACGGGGGGCTGGCACAGTGCTGGAACAGGGGTGCCCACCATGCCAGGATGGGCAGGCTCGTGGCTCCCCATGTATCAAGGGTATGCACAGAGGGATTGCCCGGAATGTGGATGTGAACCTGGGAATGTGTGAGCATGGCCAGATGTCGTAGGGGTGCCATGGTTGGGTGCCTTGGCAATGGCACAGCTGGATGCCCGGAGATGCCACAGCCAGGTGCCTTGGTAATGCCATAGCCAGGTGCCCCAAGGATGGCACAGCTGGTTATGCAGGGGTGCCACTCCTAGGTGCTCCAAGATGGCATGGTCAAGTGCCTGGGAATGGCATGTCCAGGTGTGCTGGGGATGGCACTGCTGGATGCCTGAGGATGGCACAGTACCAGAAATGGTGCTGCCAGGTGTCTGGTAATGCCCTGGCCAGGTGACCCAGTGATGCCACAGCTGAGTGCCCTGGATACAGCACAGCTGGGTGTCTGAAGATGGCACAGATGAGTGCCTGGAGCTGCCACAGCTGGATGCTCCACAAACGCCATGCCTGGGTGCCCGAGGATAGCACCTTGCAAGGACTGGCAAGGATTGGCAGGGATAGCCAAGTGCCCAGGGGATACTGTGGCCAGTGCCCTGGGGAGGGGATGTGCGAGGGATGGCTCAGCCAGGATGCCTGGGGATGCCATGGCCAGATGTTCTGGTAATACCACAGCCAGCTGTCCCAGCGATGGCACACCAGGATGCCTGGGCATGGCACAGCTGGGTGCCCAGGGGTGGCACAGCTCCTGCCACAGCAGTGCCCGGAGCAGGGGGCAGCAGCTGCACCCACCTGACGGCCACGGCATTCTCGCTGTAGATCTCCTTCACGGCCTCGATGTCGGCGTCCAGCTGCGGGTGCCGGTACAGGTCGGCGGCGCAGGTCCCCTGCGGCACAGCGCCCGTGGCACCGTCACCCCCAGAGTCCCCCAGGCCCGGGATCAGCCTCGGGCTGGGGCTCCCGAGCCCCCCGTGGCAGCGGGGGGAGCCAGCACCCACCTGCACGCCATAGAGGAACTCCTCGGACTCATTGTCGCCGTCGGAGTCATCGTCCGTCCAGTACTGGCCCTTGAGGTCCTGGGGACACAGGGTGGGGAGGCAGCAGGGACGGGGGACAGGGTTGGGAGGCGGATTGGGGGAGCACATTAACAGGGAGGGAATCAGGGGGGAGCTGGTTCTGGGAGAGGATCGAGGGCAGTGGATTGAGGGAATGATTTGGGGAAGCAGTTTGGGGGGAGCAGTGGGACAGGGAGAGCGACAGGGGCTGGGGACAGTGTTTGGTGGAAGTGGGCAGTGAGATCGGGGAGCAGGATGGGGGGAATAATTTGGGGGGCACTGGGATGGAGGAGCAGGTTGGGAGGAATAATCTGGGGGGCAGTGGGATGGAGGAGCAGGTTGGGAGGAATAATCTGGGGGGCAGTGGGATGGAGGAGCAGGTTGGGAGAAGGAGGGTGGAGGGAGCAGATGAAAGGGAGGCAGGATGGGGACAGTGGGATGGAGATAAGCGGGATGGGAGTGCAGGATGGGGGAACAGGATGGGACAGAGGGGTGGGGGAGTGAGATGGGGGAGCGTGATGGGGAGCAAGATGGAGACAGCAGGATGGGGACACCGGAATGGGGGAACAGGATGAAAACAACAGGATGGGGGAGCCAGATGGGAACAGAGGGATGGAGGACCAGTGTGGGGGAGCAGGATGGGACAGCCGGATTGGGAAGCAGGATGAGAACAGCAGGATGGAGGAGCAGGATTGGAACAGCGGGATGGAGGACCAGGATGGAGGACCAGGACAGGGGCCGCGCACGGAGCTGCCGGGGATGCCCGGCCGATCGCGACGCAGGGGTCCCTCCTCCTCCTCCTCCAGCCCCATCCCCGCCCCCAGCCAGGGGACCCCGGGACATGGGGGGACACCGAGGGCCGCTGCCCCTCCCCCGCCCCGGGCCCCGCAGGCCCGTGCCGCCCCCTTGGCGGGCGCGCTCCCCCCGCGGCCGTGTCCCCGTGTCGCCGTGTCCCCGCCGCGCCCCGGGCCCTCACCATGTCAGCGCGGGCCGGCCGGCGCGGGCACGGCCGCCATGCTGCCGGGGGGCCGCGCCTGACGTCAGAGCCGCCGCACGCGTCACCCGCCGGCGCCGCCGTGACGTCACCGCCGGGGACCCCCCCCCCCGACACCCCCGGGGGCGGGGCAGCGCCATGGGGGGGGTACAGAGCTGGCGGTGTCCCCGGTGTCCCCAGAATGCCCCGTGTCCCCAGTGCAGGGTGTCCCTGTCCCTGCCCAGGTGCCCCATGGGGGGCCGTGTTGGGTTCCCCCACAGTGACCCCATGGTCCAGCACAGGTCCCGTGTCCCCAGCACACGGTGACCATTTTGGATCTCCTCCATATCTGTCACGGTGTTCCTTCAGCCCAGCCCAGTGTCCCCAGTGTCCTCAGGACAGGGTCCGCAGTGTTCTCAGCACAGTATCCCCAATGTCCCCAGTACAGAGTCCACAGTATCTCCACTACTGGGCCCCCAGCACCCCCAGCACCTCCAGCACAGGGTGACCATTTTGGGTGCCCTCCATGGACCACAGGATCCCCAGCGTACCCGCTACAGGACCCTTCTGTGGCTTCAGCATACAGTGACTACTTTGGGTCCCCAGACAGCTGTCACAGTGTCCTACAGTCCAGCACAGGGGCTGTGTGGCAGGTCCCTGTGTCAGTGGGGTGTCCCCAGTGTCACCACGGTGCCAATATGGAGCCACTGTCATGGGTCACTGGCAAAAGGTCCCCACGGTCCTGGGACTGTGTCCCTAGTATCTCCAGTGTGGGGTCCCCACTATCACCAGCCAAGGGTCTTCATGGATCTGGCATATGGTATCCATGCTGAATCCCCACACAGCTGGGACAGTGGCCCCAGTGGCCCCAGCACAGTGTCCCCAGCATCTCCAGCCTGGTCTCTCCTTGACCCCAGCATAGTGTCCACAGCATCCCCAGCACCATGTCGCCAACATCTGCAGCCTCGTGTTCCCAGTACTGTGTCCTCGTGGCCCCGCTACAGAGAGTCCACTTTGCTGCCCAGCGTCCCCATTGGAAGGTCTCAGGACCCTCCAAAGCACCCCAAAGCACCCAGAGCAGCTGCCCTCCAGAATGAGGGACCCCTGAGGTGTGAGCCGGAGGCTCGGTGCGAGTTGGATGGTCGGTGTGAGCTGGGGGTGTCAGTGGGATTTGGAAGGGGGGCTGAATGCGAGTTGGGGGCCGCGACCCCTTTAAGAGCATCGTGTGGGGCCGCGGTCCCTTTAACGCGACGGCCACTCTCCGTCCGCGCGCGCGGCGGCTGAGCAGCCTCCTGATTGGCCAGCCGGGCGCGTGCTGTGACTCAGCTCATCACGCCCGTGCTTTGTGCGTCCGCCCGTGAAAGTAGCCCCGGCGCCCCGCCCTTGTGGCCCCCGGCGGAGAGGGCGGCGGAGGGATCCGCAGGGGGCGGTGCTGCGGCCAGCCGGGATCACCTTGGCGGGGCGTGGGGGCGGTCTGCAGAGCGGCGGCGGCGCTCGGAGGAAGAGGACTAATCTGAAGCGTGACTGAACAGCGTCAGGTAACGGCGGCCTGTGGGGCGGCGAACGTGGTGCTGGCCACGCCGGTACCGCCGTTATCCCCGTGTTTCCGCCGCCGGGACAGGGTCCCTTCGGGCGGCGGCTGAGGGGAAGGGGCGCGCGCCCTACGGGGTGGTTGAGGAGGGGGCGCGCGGGGGGCTCGTGGCGCCGAGCACGTGGCCGGCGGCGGCCCCGGCCCCGCGTCCCCTCCCTCCGCCCCTTCGAGCATCCCCCGAGACTCCACACCGGGGAACGCCCTTTCCGAGCATCCCCCCGGGAGCCAGCACTAGCGATCGCCCGCTCCGAGCATCCCCTCGGATCCCGCGCCGGGGAACGCCCGCTCCGAGCATCTCCCCACGGCCCGCACCGGGGAATGGCCACTCCGGGCACAGGGGGCGGGGGGGGTCCGCTGTGTGGTGGGAGGGCCCGGGTGAATGGAGTGGGACGCGCACAGGCGGGGAGACCCGCGTGTGCCCTGCGGTTGTTCAGTCAGGCGGAGCGCGGGGCGCCGCTGCGGCTGCCGCTCGGTTCCTGCTGGCCCGGCAGTGCCGGAGGAGCTGCTGGGAGGCTGAGTCAGAGACAGACGGAGTGAGGCGCTGGGCCGCCCCCCCGTGCCTGCACTCACGTAAGAGCCGGCAGTTCCCCGAAAGGCATCAGCTTAAATCAGCGTCCGGCTCACTGCACCCACCGCCGATGCTGCAGCCTCTTCCCGGCCCCCCCGGGAAGAGAAGGTCCCTTCTGAATTAATCTTCTCCTGTAATTGTGCCTGCTTAAATGCGTCCAACTGATTTGGACTGTTTCTTGAACTGTGAAAACCTCCCAAACGTGTTTAAACCCCTTTTGCAGAGCTACTAGGGCATGAATAGCGCTTTTGTCGGCGGACAATAGCAACCTCCCGACTGTCTTCTCAGATTACTAAAAGTAGACGGCAATCTCTAAAAACCTGCTTTGTTCTGATAAGGCAACTCTGTATCGGCGAGGCCCAGGTTAACAAAAAAATCAGTGTTTTATGGAGGTTTTTGTCATGTTAAAGTGTTAACTTTCCTGCTGCTGCTCATGGTAACTTGCCTTGGCTCAAAGGTGCGATGACAAAGAGGTTTTCAGTTACTCAGACACGTCCAGGGACTTGTGCAATTGGAAGTGCTTAATATAAAAAAACGAAAACCAACAATAAAACTTGGAAGAGTGTAATTTCATGCCCGAGATCCCGTTTTATAGAGCAGGATTCTGGCTAGTATGAAGGAGTTGGATGGGTTAATGAGCCGTGCTGGTGGCAGCAGGTTTCCAGCCCATCACCGGATTAAGCAGAAGGTTTTTGTACGAGGCAGTAAGCAATGCTTCGAGCCACGTGCTTGAATCGGGGACTTCTGCCTGTGAAACCCTTCTGAGAAACTTCGCTTGCACTAGATAAAGAGCTTGGAGAGTCTGCAGCAGCCTGCGGTTTGTTTTTTTTTATTTGTTACCTACTCTTTCATCCACCTAAAGCTATTATTAAAACCTTCATTTATTGCTATTAGCCGGAGTGATCCACTGCCGGCCTTAATTCCCTTTCCACCCAACAAGTTGATAATTTAATTTGCTGGGGACAAGACATTTCCCAGGCGGGCTGGAGCACGTGCTTGGTCCTTTATCTCCTGCCTGGCCCTTGTTCTCCCGCGGGAAGATGGAGCCGCAGCGGGTGGTGATGGATGGCACGTAGGGAATGGGGCTGCAGTACCGGGGCACTGCCACCTGCAGCAATCTCCATCCCGGAGTGGAGATGCAGCACTGTGGGCTACGCTTCTGCCTAGTTAAATGTGAAAGGAAAACCCCCAAGCTTTCTTTTATCGTGTAAAGCAGGTTTTTACAGCTTGCCGGAAGGCAGCCAGGTGCTTTTTGCCAAGCCGAAAGGCTTCTTGTCCTCTGCAAGGTTAAGCCTGTAGGTGTGTCCTACAAATACCCTCGAGATAAGTCTTTCTCGTCACCAAACTTCCGATGCTTGCCACCTCCTCTTTATTTCTTTAGTTAAGCCTTCCAGGGAGGGCAGCTCCGCAAAGGCACGGCTGAGCCGGCAGCACACGGGAAGGTGCCAGACCCAGCCTGACCTTCCTGTTCCCCGTCGGAAAAAGCTGGGGAACCTGCGTTGTGGTTCTCTCGTCCCCTGGATCTGCAGCTCAATGCTGGGGAGAGCGTCGGCCAGCCGGGAGCAGGTGGTGGCCCCTGGGTTCCATCCAGGCTTGCAGAAAAGGGGTGGAATTTTGGGGTGGCCATTTTGTCCTTACCAAACGGCGAGACACCATCTCTGGCACCAGCTGCCTGGCAGGAATGTGCTTTCCTCCCTCGCTGGGAGAGGGGATGCCGGGCCAGGGTAAAAACCTGCTTCTCTGCAGAGCTGTATTTCTCTGTTGTTGAGTGCTTTTAGCTTCTGGAGTGAGCAAAGCTGATGTTTTTCTCGGCTTCTTTTGGGAATCTGAAGGCCTGCCTGGTTTCATAACCCTGCCCTGAGCTCTAACTCAAACCATTTCTGCCACTGGGCATGAGCAGCCTTGTTCTACAGCATCCATGAGGTTGTGTAAGTGAGTCTGACCAGTAAATCCTGAATCATCACCGTCTGGGAGCCTCCTGACTGGAATTCCTGCAGGCAGTGACACAGCTCTGCCGCCCTGCCCTGGGGACAGCCCCTGCTGCAGTTTCTACTTCCTTTTGTCCCCAATAAAGCAAAGGCTTGGCCCTCCGTGGGGATTGCTGCTCTCTCCTTTCTCCATCCCCAAGGGGCATATTTGGAAAAACTGTGATTTTAGGCTTTCTCTCATCTGACCCGTGGGGATGAGCTGGCTGGAATTAGTCACCTGGCTTCAGTAAAACCCAATCCCGACCTCAGATGGCTCAGTCTCGAATATTCAGGAGCTGCAGAGATACCAGACATCGAGACACCCTGCCTGAAGCATGGGCAGGCCAAGTAATAAATTTGGGGATTTAATCGTTATTCCTTGAGGAATGAATGCAGGTTTGTTCAGTGCAGGAAACATTCAGGCATTGTAGGGTATTGCTCAGCCCCCCTTCCTGAATCTGCCCAGACTGAGTGCTCCGTGTTTTCTGATGTCCTTAAAGTCCTTGCTCCTCTGTTGGATGTTAAAAAAAGCGGAGTAGTGGGAAATGCCAGGCATTCCTGTTATAAATAAGAGACTGGTCATTCCAGTAAAATTCAGTCGATGCCTTGTAAGTGTATGGTGATAAAAGGCAGGAGAGAGTACTAAAAAGACTCTTGGTGGTCGTGGGCACGGTGCTGTGGACAGATGGGTGTTTGGGACACTTTCTGGCTCCTGCGTTTCTGCTCTCGCCCCTGGACAAGGTCACTGTGTCTGCGGTTAATTTTACTGAGCCCTCTGAACTGCTGCAAAGTGAATTATTCCTCTCTCTTTATAAAGATTTCAAGGGTGTTAAAATTATATTTGCAAATGACTTGAGTAGGTGGGGGGTTTCCATGAGGCAGGGAGAGTTCACTTGGCTATTTTTTATAAACTTGCAAGTTGTGCTCTGGCTGCAGTTTCCATGTTGAGATAGCGTTGTTCAGTATTCTCTTGTTCCTAGAAGCTGTGCAAACCTGTTTCGCTGTGCGTGGAGGTGATTTCCCAGCAAAGGCTTGTTTTTTTTGGCATCTAAGGAAGCTGACACTGCTCTGCAAGTGCAGAGGGTGCAACGGCAAGTGTTAGAGGGCTGAAACACAATGTTTTAGGACTGACCAGAGGGTTTTCCTATCATAATGAGACTTTGTTGGGCTTTTTATGTGGGCAGACCTTCTTGTAGTGACTCCGGTGAATCAGCAGCTTCTGGCAGGGCTGAGGGAAAAGAGGCTTTGCCAGGTCAAATTATGGTTTTTGCTGGCCTGGCTGCTCTGCGGCGCATGGCAGCGCAGTGGGGGTGAGTCCGGGCTGCCTGCGCGAGGATCTGCACGTACGTGAGGAAGGGCTGCGGAGCAGGGGAGGAGCATCGGGGCCAGGCAGCAGCGCTGCTGTGGCACCGGGCAGGGCATGGTCTGCCCTTCACTGCTCAGTCCTGCCTGCTCTGGCAGAGGTTTTGGGTTTATTGATGCCTCTTGGTCAAAGCTGGATGTGCTGAGGTGGCTGATGTGTGCCCCTCACAACATTCTGTGGTTTATTGGTGGGCTTTGTCTGCCTGGGACGGGCAGAACAAAAGCCCAGCTCTAATCCTGCTCTGTCCCAGCTTTTAGCCCAGCCCATGTTTCTATAAGCACATCTTGGAGATAAAGGCAGCTCGTGCCTGCTCTGAGTATCACCTGTGTGCCCAGGGCATGGAGTTTGAAGTTAGACCAATCTTTTAAGGCAAAATGAGTGATCTGCCCATGCCAGCTGCCACCACCTTGCATCACTCTTTCACCAGAGGCTTTTGTAATGCTGGGATTTTAGCCTGGGCAGGTCCAAGAGACAAAGCTTTGAGCTGCCACTACTACTTGAGAGCAAAATTACTGCAATTAGAAATGCCTGGGGCCCCAGCACTGCTGTGAAATGAGTGTCCTCCCATCCCAGTGGACTGTTCAGCTTTCAGCTCAGCTCCTCTTCGAAGGATAAGTTCCTGACGAATAGGCTGGTCCTGCTGTTGTGGGGACTCTCTAGTGCAGAGGAGGCAAACAGCCTCAGTTCAGAGAGGTTTTTTAATCCAAATGTTGAAAAATACAACCAGTTTTAAACCTTATGATAAATTTCTGGTGCTGTGGGTGAAGGGGAATGGAGAGGGCTGGGGAGACCTGCAGCATCTTAAGTCAGAGAGGGTCTTTAAATGTATTAAATCTTCTGTCTTTTACGTGTTCTCTGCTGCAGTGTTGTGTTTAATCAACTCAAGTCTGCTTGCTTGTCCAGGCTTAAAGGATGGGGTTTAGGCTTACGCAGACTTTGCTGTGATTAGGTGCTCCTGGGCAGAAGGTTGCCCGTGTCCGGGCGTGCCGTGGTCACGCCAGTGCTGAGCTGCCCCGGTCCCAGGTGGGATGGGAAGTGCAGCTGAGGCCTGTAGGAGAAATGAGTGGAGAGCTGGGAGGGAGGAGGCAGCTCTGCCTGCGCACTCAAGTGCTTGAATTTTGTTGCGTTGTGTAGCTCCAAGGGAAGACTGGCAATGAAGAGAAGCTATGAAGGGAACTTCTGCATAGAAGGCAGGTGAGCTTTGGGCGGTCCATGTGTGGGGGATGACACGGAAATAGAAATGTGCCTTGCCTGTTAGGACTCTCAAATAGGAACATAAAGTTAGTTTGACCCAGTAGCAGCTTTCTTGTTACCTCCATATTCATCACACGATTGTCTTGGTGTCTCTGCTTGTTGGGCAATTTGGGGTGGGTGATTCCCAAACCTGGCACTGCTTTCTTCCCTTCCAGACACAGGAATCGAGCAACCATGTCGAAGCACCACGATGCAGGGACCGCTTTCATCCAGACCCAGCAGCTGCACGCTGCCATGGCAGACACCTTCCTGGAGCACATGTGCCGCCTGGACATCGACTCGGAGCCAACCATCGCCAGAAACACCGGCATCATCTGCACCATTGGTAGGCCATTCCTAGACAGGAGAGAGTTGCAGCTAGGAGCTCACACCTCAGTGAAACTTGTTAAGGAAATTGTTAGAGGGATCTGGCTTTCATCCCTTGCCAGGGCTGAACTTGTGTGGTGAAGGAACACGTCTTTCCCATGTTTGCCTAACCTGTGTTTCTGCTGGGAGTGAATCCAGTATCCAGGGAAATGGGAATCGCTTGGGTTCCGCTGCACTCCGTGGGCAAGTTAAAACAATATTTGCTGCTGCAGCGCTGAGCAATGCTGTATCCATTTACCTTTTCTCTTCCACATGAAATAGCCAGGTCTGTGTGGGTTACCTCATTATTTTTCTAAAGTTAATGTTCAAACTGTTTCTTCCTCCTAGGCCCGGCCTCCCGCTCTGTGGATAAGCTGAAGGAAATGATTAAATCTGGAATGAACGTTGCCCGCCTCAACTTCTCTCACGGCACCCATGAGGTAAGGGTGGGGTCTGAGCTGCAGCAGCCCCTGTGTGTCTGCTGATCCTGTCCCTCAGGGAGAAGGGAAGTGCTGCTTCATCCACACCATCCTTGGTGTGGGAGGATCAAATAGCTGCTTTTGGGGAAAGTGTGCTGGTTGTGCACACTGAGCCTGCGTCACCGTTGATAACATTGAAGTGTATTTTCTAAGCTATTTGGAAAGTAATTAAATTCTGCACCCTGCCCTGTAGTGAGGAGCCATGTAACTGGTATTTGACACTGTGTGCTAACTGCTTGCCATGAAATCCTCCAGTTCTTGCTCACATCCTGCTGTTCCCAGAGCTGCTGCTTCCCAGTGAGAGCAGAAGCTGAGGAGACCTGTCCCTGTTCTGCACCTCTGCAGGAGGTCACGCTATCTGTTAATCTCACTCCTTGTTCCATTGCTGGGGATTTCGCAAGCAGACAATCAATGAATAACTGATCAAAAGGCATCTATTATTAGTGATTTGATGTAATTACTGTGCCCAGTGGCAAGAATGGGCCCCTGGGTTTTCTGGCTGACCAGCTGCTCCGGGTGTGTTCCTGGCACTGTGGAAGGTCCCACCGTGGAGCTTGGGACGTGGTGTGGTGAGCTTAGAAGAATAAGGTCAGAAGAAATCAACACTCCGTGACAGTCAAGCCCTTCTTGCTATAAATAGCTGAGATCCGCAGTGATACTGGAAGGGCTGAGGATCCCATTCTGCTGAGGGTTTGTTTTTTTATTTTTTTTCACCTTGGCTGCTTTCCCCCTTTCAAAATGTCACCCAGTAGCAGCTGTAGGTGGCTTTACTTAGTGACCCATGAGCCTCGTGGTGTGTAACAGCTTGGCCTCTCACCCTGGTGGCCTTTAATGGGCCATGTCAGGATTGAAAGGGCTGATACTTAACTGTAGGCAACCATCAGACCTTGACTAACCACCCTGGGATAGTGTCAGTGCATGCCTTGCAGTTGGGAAATCAGCCTGGAGAAAGAATGGTGAGGAGTAACTGTGTCCCAGGAATCAGATCCTTGTGGCTTGGGGGCTCTTGGGCCAGGTGACATGTCAGGGAGTTGGTGGCCAGCCTGAAACTGGGAATTCTCACACTGTTATTGCCCAGTTGCTGCTGTCTGTGAGCTTGGCCGAGGTCTTCCTGCTTTGTGTGGGGTTTAATTGTGCATTTCACACCATCAAAGCCCACTAGGCTCTGGTGTGGCTGTTGCCTGCAGTGTGACCATCAGCCATAGCCAGTCCTAAGTTTGTGTCTCCTGGCTCCTCCAAAATGCTCCAGTTTCCAGTGAAGCCCCAGAGAGTTTCCATCTGTCACAAGTGCTTCAGTTCTCATGTCCACCCCAAAGCATTTACCAGGGCTTGAGCTTCAACAGAGGTGCTTTGGCACCTGCCTGGCTCCCTTGTACGTAGAATAAAAATTCTAAATAAAAATTCCAGCTCTGCCTGCATTCCTGTTCTGCTTGTGTAACTCTTCAGAAAGTCAGACTCCCTAGGAGCCTGTTAGTCCTTGATATCAAACTGAAATGGAAAAATCCCAGATGATTGGGTGCAGATAAGTGTTGTGGCACTCTCAGGGCGTGTTTTCTGTGCTGCATCACCCCAGCTGCAGCGCCCGGAAAGGGTCAAGGCCGTCTCAGTCCCAGCTTGCACACTCAGTCAATAAACTGACTCATTTTCTTGCTATAAAGAGTTATCAGATGTTGGGTATTTCTGGCTAAGGGCACACATGTGAACTTTAGCATGGCTTTTTCCAGCCTCACCTTCCTGGTGCTGGCTTATCATCCCCGAGATACCGAAGTCGGTGTGGAGGGCTCGTGCTGGGGTGGGTGAGTGGCACGAGGAAAGCGGCTGTTCCAGGTGAGTCAGGTCAAACTCCATCAGTCCATGTGGCACAGACAGGAAAGGGTATGTCTCACCTACTAAAGTCTGTCAAGTGTTACACAACTCTTACTAGTCATAAATAGTTAAGGTTATCTCTTAATGTTGTTTGAACAAGTAAAGTAAACTGATCTGCTGACCATCTGTAGCACATTTGAGGGAGCTGGGATAGGTTTTCTTACAAAATTATCTTACAGTTACAAAACTGGCAGCGTTTAGCAAAATGCTCTTGCAAACAAGGTTTGGAAGCCAGGCGTGTGGTGCTGGAATATTGAACGCCTGTCTGTGATTGCTTTGACTCTGGAAATGAACTGTAAATATTTACATGGATAACATTCTTTTGGCAAATCCTTTATCTGTGTGACTTCAGGCCAAAGAGTGAAAAGCCTGTCCACCTGCAGGACTGATAGTGGCTCAGGCTGGAAGTGTGTGTGGGAAGCAGTGTGGAGAGGCATCTTTCCTTGCTCTGGTGGGAGGAGTAGCAGTGTGACATTCCTCTGCCATTAGGTGTCTTTCAGGGCACACAGTTATCCAGCTGCTGGTGCTGTGAATATTCTGATGTGTTGAACAGGCAGGTGTTCAGGAAAGCTTTTGGAAAAGGTACTCCTGAAGGCCTGTTGGTTGGTGAGCCACTTCCAATTGGAGATGTGTGTCCTCATGGAAAATGACTTCAGGCAGGCCTCAGGAGACCTGTCTCCTTGAGTTGCCCTTCCAGAATTAGAGCTGAGGGCACACCAGATAACTTCCAGACTCCACCTTCATGGCAGGAGGGCCCTTGCATCCTTGCACTCTGCTTCACTAGAAGCTTTGTGTGGGTTAAATTTTGAAGGCAGAACTGAAACTCAGAGCAGAACTGTCAGCTTTGGCAGCCTCTGGGGTGCACAGGGGTCTTTTCTGTGAGCGGCAGAGTGGAACCTTTAATATTTCCATCTTTTTTCTTTTCTTGCCAGTATCATGAGGGCACAATCAAGAATGTGCGAGAAGCCACAGAGAGCTTTGCCTCTGATCCCATCACCTACAGACCTGTGGCTATTGCACTGGACACCAAGGGACCTGAAATCCGAACTGGACTCATTAAGGGAGTAAGTTGAGCTTTTTTTTAATCCCACTTTTTTCACCACATAGACTCAATGCCATGTTAAGCCTGTGACCCTTTCCAAACAAAAAAATATAGGAAACGAGGTAACAAACCACGTCCCACAAGTTGTGACAAACTGCAGTGGGCTGGGAGGTGGTGGTGTGCTGGTGTTCACTGGTTGTGTTGTCCCACAGAGTGGCACAGCAGAAGTGGAGCTGAAGAAGGGTGCACCACTCAAAGTGACCCTGGACGATGCCTTCATGGAGAGCTGTGATGAGAACACGCTCTGGGTGGACTACAAGAATCTCACCAAAGTTGTAGAAGTTGGCAGCAAAATCTACGTGGATGATGGTCTGATTTCTTTGCTGGTTAAGGAGAAAGGTGGGTAACAGCCATTTCAGCTCTGCTTGTTTGAGTTTTCCTTAGGACATACTTCTGCTTTCTGCCCAGTAACTGTTTCTTAGTTTGCAGTTGTGTGTTGAAGAAATGAGAACATAGTTCTTGATGGTGTAGTGAGACTTACAGCTAAATTTCTCTATCTCAAGTGTAGGAACTTTCCAAAAACTTAACTTCACCTGGGTTTCACTGGGCTGGCATTTAAACCCCATCCTCAAAGGGAATGTGTGGTAAGGCCATACCACTGTTCATAATCAGCCAGGCTAATTCATGCTCTTAATGCAGGAGCATTAACCAGTTTTACAGCACAGACCCTGGGCTTTCTAGTTAGAGACAGAACTAGTTTTAACTGGTGATGTAGAGGCAGGGTTATTTCCATGAGACTCCCTTCACAGTGCTGCCTAAAGGGCTCTAGCCTCAAGCCTGTGATCTGTGAGTACACAAGGGAGTGGGAGGTGAGGCTGTTGGAGTGCTCAGTTTAGTGTTGCAGGGCTCTGTGCAAAACTGCAACTTTCTTGCTTTTCTTGGGGGAGGCAATCCCAACCTCCTGCAGGAACAGCTGATATCTTATCCAGGAACAGCCTGGAAGTTGTTTTAGACCAATCTATTGTGTTCCCAAGGATAAACTGTGAGCTCCTGTGGTACAGAAATGCTCAGAAGAGATGGGATGTGCTTTTTATCGCGTGTGCTGCTGCTGGCAGTGCAGTTCCCAGGCAGGGAGGTGGTGTGGGAGCTGTCCCATCAACACTGACCATGGGAACTCGTGTTTCAGGGAAGGACTATGTTATGACTGAGGTTGAGAACGGCGGCATGCTCGGCAGCAAGAAGGGCGTGAACCTGCCCGGCGCTGCCGTCGACCTGCCCGCCGTCTCCGAAAAGGACATTCAGGACCTCAAATTCGGTGTGGAGCAGAATGTGGACATGGTGTTTGCCTCCTTCATCCGCAAGGCTTCCGATGTCCACGCTGTCAGGAAGGTGCTGGGAGAAAAGGGAAAGAACATCAAGATCATCAGCAAGATCGAGAACCACGAGGGTGTGCGCAGGTGAGCTTTGTGCAGGGGGTGCTTTGGGTTTGTCACACTGAAATAAAGCAACTTGTGCTCCTTTTTGTAGCATCAGACTGAATATGTGCTGTGCCTTGCTCCTGGTTTTCTTCCTCCTGCCTTGGCGTTGCAGGAACCCAAAGGAGCCCATGGAAAAGCGTGTGTGCTCCTTCCAGAAGAGGACAGACAGATGGGAAGGTGCTTTGCAGAACAAATGGGATAACACAGCTCTTCTCTTGCTGTCAGGTTTGATGAGATCATGGAGGCCAGTGATGGCATTATGGTGGCCCGAGGTGACCTGGGAATTGAGATCCCGGCTGAAAAAGTCTTCCTTGCCCAGAAGATGATGATTGGGCGCTGCAACAGGGCTGGCAAACCCATCATCTGTGCCACTCAGGTACTGGAAATGTCACCTTTGGCTCCTCACTGCCAGAGCCTGGCCAGGAGGGAGCGCTGGGGGCAGCCGTGGGTTGATGACATTGGTTAAAGAGTGAGGTGCAGAGAGGTTTTGCTCATAGCTGAAAAGCTCATATTTAGGCATTTCTGTGTTTGGGATCTTCTCTAATTAGATTACGGACCTCTTGGCAAAGATTATACACCTCAAAACATCACGTGGTAATGAGCCTTTGGGGCTGACCTTGCAGATTCATGGGAAAAATGGCACATGCTTTTCCTTGGCATCTTGTGGCAGCACATCTCTACCTGACAGGGAAGGTCTGTTGGGGTTCCCAGGCATCTTAGAAAATGCACCCACACTGCAGCTTCAGAAGGAACTGAGTACAGGATCCATCTCCTTTTTCTGGGAGTGGTAGGGATCACATGCACAGTCCTCGAGCACTGGGAGGACTGGTTCCTGCCATCCTTGCTCTCACACAGGCTGTGAAAGTGAACCCTGTCGTTAGACAGTAGTCATTAAACAAGGTTCTGGATTTACAGTGGCATATGCTCCTTTTTCCTGTATTGCCACAGAAATGCAGCTGGAACACAGCCTCAGGCAATGTCCTGTGGGTGAAGCAAATGGTGTTTAAACAAGTGCTGAGCTCCAGCTGGGGGAAGCTGAGCACCTGAGGAAGACTGACCAGACTGACCAGGAGAGCTGACCCGACTTGGGGTGTGGAAAGGGGTTAGGAAGTACTAACCTCATGGAAAATTGTCTTGTTTTCCACTATCCTAAGTGGGGATGCTTAGAAAGCTGGTGGAGTTCACTGTTCTGAATTTACTACCCTGAACATACTGTCTAAACCATTTGAAATCTTGTATTGGGAGAGGGTGACTTCACTGGTGCAAACCCTACTCTTTATGATTTCTAGATGATAAAATCCCCAAATTTGAGAACGTGTGACTGGATTTGAGCTTTCCATAAATACATCTAATGCCACACTCTGCTCTAAAGAGCTCTCAGTTCCTTGTGTTGAGAAGTTGAAGTGGAAGGTTGGAGTATTTTGTCTCCGATGTTGTGTGGCTTAAATCTCCCTGGAAAAGGTGTAAATGTGGAATGGGTATAAAATGGAATGAGTTGTTTTCCTTGCTGGTGGAGGCTTTAAATCAAAACTGGTTTAGGGACCAGACCCTGCTGGAGAACTCCTGGAATGCTTAGGTTACACTCCACTTTCTGCCCAAGCCATGAGGAGCATTGAGGTGCAGCTGCCCGCCGTGGCAGGGTGTTGATCCCGGTGCTTTGTTCTCTGCAGATGCTGGAAAGCATGATCAAGAAGCCTCGCCCCACACGCGCCGAGGGCAGCGACGTGGCCAACGCAGTCCTGGACGGAGCGGACTGCATCATGCTCTCGGGGGAGACAGCCAAGGGAGACTATCCCCTGGAGGCTGTGCGCATGCAGCACGCTGTGAGTACTGCCCTGCCTGCCCTGCCTGCCCTGCTGGGGACAGGGACACCACCCTGCTCTTGGCCACTCAAAGGCCTAAACGGACCCAGCTGCCCAAAACAGCCATTTCTTTACTCACACTCTGCTGTGTGTGATTTTTGTAAACAAACACGGTCCTGAGGGCCTGGCATCTCACTTTGTGTGCTCCAAACTTGCCAAGCAGAGCTGAGAGCTGCTTGCAATGCTGAGATGTAAAACTTGCAGTTTGTTTTTGCCATTATCTCGACGGAAATTTCATCCAATGTCCTGTTGCAGTGCATGTTAAATGCCTTAAACTTCTGCAGGATCAAGGAGCTGCTTTAAGCAGTTTATCTATAGATAATGAAAGGTTTTGGCTGAGTCCTGCGTGGGAGGGGGTGGGGAGGCTCCTGAGGATGATTTACAGCACTGTTGAATTCAGCACCTGCTGTGTGCTGGGGGTTGGGGGGTTTGTTGCATGAGTACTGACAGCACCATATTTTTACATGCCTGAACTGCCAGAAACCTCTGCTCTGCTTCAAGTTCGTGTGTCAGCTGATAAAAGCCTGATGTGAAGTACCTGTGAGCGTTGCTGCTCCCAGTTACCAGTGCTGTGAATTACAGCAGTGGTACCTCACAAGTTCTAACTCACAAGCTTTATTTGTAATCCAGGTTCTATAGGTTATTCAACTCAGCCAGTGTTGGTTTGCGGTGTGTTACCTAAACATCTTTTACCTCAATATGGAGTGGTTTTTTTTGCACGAGGCAAATGCAAAATACAACTTATGATCACTGGGCAGTGGTGCTCCTTTACAGGCCAAAGGCTAACAGTGCACCTTAAGTTTCTCCCTCCTTTTCCAACCCCTAAATCACAAGGATTGACTGCCTACCAAGACTTGGGAACTTGCTGCAGCAAACCTGACACCTGGGATTCCATCCTGGCATTAATTCTTTGGTCTGGGCAGGTTGTGTTGTACCTGTAGCCTGATCTGAGGATCTGTTGCATGTGCTTCCCTCTTCCTACAGAGCTGGTCATGGTGTTCATTCCACCAGGGCCCCTGGAGAAGCACTGAAGGCTTTAACACTGTGCAGAAATTGAAATACAGAATGACTAAATGTTAAATGTTCCAGGCAGCAAGGTGCCAACTCTTATGGTAGGAGCACATGCCAGTAAGAAGGATCTTTCCTCTGGGCTAATTCACTTGTTAGTCAAGCCCAGCAACAATATCCTGAGTAACCATGGTCTGGGGATCTGCAGCATGGCTGGAGCAGGTGGCTGTTACCATCTGAAGTGGGCAGTAATAAACTTCCAAACACTGGGCAGGCTGATTGCTGTAGGGAGAGGGCATCCTTCCCTTTCCATCCAGGATCCACACTGCAAAGCCCAGGCTGGCCATGCTATGCTGCCTGATGGGACCAGGGTTTAAACAACCTCTCCATTTTCCTTTGTCCCACCTCCCTGGTATCTATCTCCACCCATGCTCCAACTGGAAACCCTCTCTAGCTATTCCTGTCTGAGCAGATCCAGCTGTGGGGTGGAATTAAGGATTGCTGTGCCCCTCTGTGGCCGCTGTCAAAGCAGACACCTGAGTTCCCACGTAACATTACATGTGGGGAGTGCAGACTTCCCTCTAAAATCAGGTTTGCTCTCTGTTACATGGAGCTGCTGCCTTTGTACCAGGAGCAGAAAATAAACTGCCAGATTTCCAGCTCCTGCATTTGGAGTAAGTGTTGTGATGCAAATGCTTCCCTTTTATCTAAATCCAGCAGTAACAAAATGCTTTAGGACAAGTTGGCACTGGCCTGCTGTTCCGGCCTGCCGCCTGTGTCCTGTTATTTTTAGACCTAAGATACTTAACTACTTTGGCTTAAACTGATAACTCTGGAAGGGATAATTCCCAGCATCACATAAAATAATTCATTAACACTAGAGTAGCAAAATTCTGATTTTCCTAACTCCAGAGCTTTCACTATAATGGCACATCAATCTCTAATTTAACATGAACTTGTCATGCTTTGTGGAGTGGCTCCCCACTTTGTGGAGTAACTGGGTGAAGTTGTCCTTGAGAAGATCATGAATCTTTGCATGCTTTTCTAGTCTCTGAAAGCCTTCTTTATTGGGTTGTCAGGCCTTCCAAGATTAAATGTGATGATTCCCAGGATTCTGGGATGAACAGGTTGCTGAACCTGTTGCCTTATGCTCAAGCCAGAACACTGTTAGTTGTGCCTCTGTCCCTCTCATCTGCCCTTATCTGGCACTGTACAAACACCCTGACATCCACGCTGTGACAACCCTATAAGGAGGACTTGTTCCTGTTTATTTCCCTATTACCAAAAGGAAGTTGGTATCCCACTTGGATGTGAAGCTTTATTGACTCTCAAGTTAAAATAAATCTTTATTGGCTCTCAAACTAAATCTTTATTTGCTCTCAAGATAAGCCAAATCTTCACTGACCCTGAAGTTAAACTAAATGGAACAAGGCTGAGAGCGCAGTCTCCCACCTTCAGGAGTGACATTCAAAGTGTGTTGCTTGCATCTTGCCTTCATGAAAACTGTTCCAGCAGCACTCTGTGCTGTTGGGAACCTAGGAAAGGAAGACAGAGATTCCTTTTTACAGAATTGCAAGCAGGACTATGGGTAGGCAGGTAGGTGGCACAAGAGTCTCAAGGAAGTCATAAGCAGCCATGACAAAGCATGGTCTGGCTCTGAGCTGCCTTGTTCTGGTCCTTGAAAAATAATTTGTGTTTGCCTGCTCCACTGAAACTCCCAAATACATCAGAAATGCCATGTTTGGAATGCCTGCCCAGTGACTGAGGCCTGCCACTCCCATGGCAGAATCTTAGTCTGGGTTGCATTTAGCAGAGTCAAAACCTGAGAGCCAAAAAGCTTCACAGCTTCATCTTTATACCCTCTTGCATGCCTTACTATGACAATTAAGCAAGTTAACGTGATCTCATGTTCCTCTGGTGTATCTTTCCCTCTTCTCTTTCCTCTGTTCTCCGCCTTCCCTCCCACTGGGGCCTGCAGATCGCGCGCGAGGCTGAGGCCGCAATGTTTCACCGTCAGCTGTTCGAAGAGATTTTACGCCTCAATGTTAACAGCAGGGACCCTGCCGAAGCCATGGCGGCGGGCGCCGTGGAGGCCTCTTTTAAGTGCTTAGCTGCAGCCCTGCTAGTCCTGACCGAGTCCGGCAGGTAGGGCTCAGAGAGGGGGCTTGAGCCGGCCCTTTCCGAGGCAAAACGCGCTGCGCTCTTAACACTGCAGCCTTTGGCCAGCTGCTCGCTGCCCGTGCCAACCTTGTGTAACCGCTGCCATGTGAGCTGAGCCTGTGCCAGGGAGGGACCCCAGCAGGCAGGAGCAGAGCGAGAGTGCCTGGCAGTTGGCATGAGTGTCACCTGAGTGTGGGCATGACAGGGCGAGGTGCCACCATTCCGAAAACAACCCTTGGGAATCGAGTGGTTCCCCTGCAGGGATTGCTGTTGGGGTGAGCTCAGTCTGGGCTCACTGGTGAATGATGGTGTCGAAGTGGCAGTAGGGATGTGGCCCCCTGTGCTGGAGCACCTCGCCCTGTGCCCGAGCGCCTGCCGTGAGCGTTGTGTCCGAACGCGTGTTGCTCTTGTAGATTGCCCGGGAGGCCGAAGCCGCCATCTTTCACAGGCAGTTGTTTGAGGAACTGCGCCGCCTGACCCCCCTCAACTGCGACCCCACTGAGGCCGCTGCAGTTGGCGCTGTGGAAGCGTCCTTCAAGTGCTGCAGCGGGGCCATTATTGTCCTCACCAAGTCTGGAAGGTAGGAGGGGACAGGCGCCCCCAGGTCAAGCCTGCTGTGTGACAGGGTGGGGGAAGGAGAATCCCAAAAACGTGGCTTTGAGAGACCGGTGGAGTCAGGTTCTGGCAGTGCCTGCAGTGCTGGTTCCTCAGGAGATGGACACACATCCCTACACTCTTGAGTCCTCGGCCCGCCTCTGCCAGCGTGGCATCAGCTCCGAGCCCAGCCTTCTCTCACTGCTGCTGGTGGCGCCAGCTGGAAGAGCCAAGGGAAAATAAGTGTTGCAGCTTCAATTCAAACTTCTTGGCAAGAAATCATCAATGTAGCAGTGAGGCAGAAGTTCAGTGGATGCAGAATATATTTTTTTTTAATCGAGGCTTTGGCCTTTTGTAGCAGCATCCAAATAATTGGTCCCTTGCTGGACTTTGCAGTCATCAACCTGCTTGCCTCAGCCCAAGGGGCGAAGAGGGACTGCGCAGCCTGGGATTGGTAGGCAGGGAAATGGAGAATGTTGCAAATGTCCTCTTCCAGGATTCCTTGTGTCTGCCTGTAGGTAATCTCTCTGCACAGACAGGCATCTGGCAGGCACCAGGTGAGCTCAGTGGCTGCAGGCAAAATGTGCTGGAACAATGTAGTTTGGGATTTCTGTCCAGCCACGGTGACAGCTGCCAAGCAGAGACTTGTTCTTCCAGTCGTGGAATGGGAGCTGGAGCCTCACGGATCAGCTCTTCCAGCTAGAGGAACTGGGCTGCCTGCTCCCAAAGCTTGTCCGACCATAAGTCACAGACCGCTTTCTGGAAGGAAATCAGCATTTCTCACACTGGATCCACACCAAAGCAGTAGTGCAACAGCAGAGGTGTGCTTGTGTATGCTGGGTACCTGAAAATGTGCACCATTGATGAAACCTTCACCAAAATGTACAGCTTAAAATGATTTTGAGCAAAGAAATACTTCCTGCAGAGATGAGGAGGTAACTTTAAGCACCGAGTTCTGGATACCCTTGTGCTTCTAATGTTTCTTTGTCGTGTGTTCCAACCTTATGCTTGACCTTTTTAAAGAGATTTGAACTCTGATATTTGAATATTTTTAGCATTGGATTTGATTAACTCTTGTGAGTACCTGGATCCCCCAGATCTCTTGGGAGGCAGCTCGGACAGTGTGGGAAGGATTGTCTGAGAGCTGGCACGTGTGGTTGGGTGCTTGGAACAGTCTGCTGGCCCCTGCTTTAAGCAGCAAACTTAGCATCTGAGTGTTGCTGAGCTTGGCTCCACTAAACGAGGCTGCAAAAGCAAGTGGAGACACCGGCATGTCCATTGGAAAGGTGGAGCTGCAGATGCCACAGCCTTGCTGTTTGTCTGTTTGCGGATGCTCTCCCTCAGCGGTGCTCAGAGAAAGGAAAGCTGTAGTTAGTCCTCACCCAGGCTGTGCTGCTGCTATTTTAAGGCATTTTAAAGACTTTGTGCCCAACTTCCCAGTATAAATTTTGGCCCCTGTTGCATTTGCTTCCCGTGGGGTGCAGGGGCAGAGCTCTGTGTGGAGGAGCTGGCCTGTTTGCTGGCTTCAGCAGGTGTCTAAGAGGCAGATGGCTTCCTCCTTGGCATGCTTTGGGCAGCACTGCTGGCAACAGCTTTTTCCACCCTGAAAACCACAAGCTCTTCAAAACAGGGAACTTTCAGGGACCCCTGTTGAGATGCCAAGGCCTGCTTGCAGAGGCCAGAATAAATGGCACCTCGCCACCCTAACATAGCAACAGAAACAAGTGAAGGCTTGTTCGGGGACCAAAACACCCTGATGGCACTTGCTAAGCTGGGGAGGTGAGGAGATTGTCACCAGCAGTGGGGATAGCCAGTGGTGGTGTGCCCAGTTGCCTAACTGGGAGTCCAGCAGAGCCTCAGGCTGGTTGGTGAGTGCCTCTGGTGGAGACCGGTCATGTCTCCCCAGGGGTTTTGGGGAGCCCTCACGGCCGCCAGGCCTTGGGGCTGCAGCGCTCCCACGGGCCGTTCTCAGGTGTGCTGGGAGCCCCACCGAGGCTGTTCTCCCTGCAGGTCGGCACACCTGGTGTCGCGGTACCGCCCGCGGGCCCCCATCATCGCCATCACCCGCAATGAGCAGACGGCGCGCCAGGCCCACCTGTACCGCGGCATCTTCCCCGTGCTCTGCAAAGACCCCGCCCAGGACGCCTGGGCTGAGGACGTGGACCTGCGCGTCACCCTGGGCATGAATGTTGGTGAGTGGCACCGCTCCCCCTCCCCTGGAACACGGCTCTGAGGGGACGTGGTGGCTCTCAGCACCTGGGTGGTGCTTTGGGGTCACTGATGGGGACTGGCAATGGGAAGAGAGGAACTGGCTGCCTGTGGGGTAACTGGATCCGGCCAGGAAACAGGTGGTGGTTGCATGAGCAGAACCGTGTCCGGTTGGGAAATGGGGTGGTGAGTTTGGCACAGCTGCCTTTAAGGAGTTTCCAACAGACGACCAGGTTGGGTTTATGGTGGTGGGTGATGGAAGTGTGACATGCACCACTCCTGAGGGACAAGGGAATCCTGAAGTGGGGTTGACTCTGTCCTGCACCCCCTCCAAATCCTGCACTGTGGAATTTTGAGCTCTCTGTTGCAGAGAGCCCCAAAGCAGAGGCAGAGTGTCAGATGTGTGGGCAGCAGGAAGGTGTTTTGATACCCTCCTTAAGCCCTGACTGCCGTGGCACAGGCAGCCTTGGTGACTTTGGGGGGTGGGTGATGAGCACTGTTGCTCCATGGCCAGGCAGGGTGGGACTGGTCTGACTCCTCTCTCTTCTCTCCTAGGCAAAGCTCGAGGGTTCTTCAAGACCGGCGACCTGGTGATCGTGCTGACGGGCTGGCGCCCTGGCTCTGGCTACACCAACACCATGCGTGTGGTGCCCGTACCCTGAGCGCCCACTGGGCCTTCCTGCCCCTGCCCCCTCCCCTCCCACCACCCCACTGCCCTCCCTCTGCTCTGTCTCCCCTTGCAGTAGACCAGCCATCGCTTGCGCTGTTCTCCTTGTCCCTAGAGTGGATGTAGGTTGCTAAACACCACCCAGTGCAGCAGCAGCAGGGGCAAGAGACCTTAAATCACTAAAAAATATACTTGAAGTGTTTAGTTTTTTAAAAAACCTCTCCCTGTAGTTAAAGTCCTGCCTTGATGTGTGTTGGAGTCAGCGTCAGAGGTTCCTGTGTGCTGCTGGGACTCCTTTCCTGGTGACTGTCCTTGGGGTGTGAAATGACCCTTTCCCTGGCCCTGGTGTGGGGTTTTGGGGAAGGGGAGAGGCAATGTGTGGCCAACGGTTCTGCTGGACCCCTCCTTGCTCGAGGCAAGCTGCTACTCCCCCCTCCTGTATGGCCACACGCCTCCCCAGACCCAACCCAAGGCAGATGCAGCCCTTCTCAGCTGGTTGTTTCAGGGATGGGGGCAGGGGAAAGGTGTTGGCTCCATGCACAGAGCTTCCCGTGCTCCCCTTGCAGCGTTGTCTCCTGTGTTAGTCTTGTCCCCCCAACACCTCGGAGCCCCCCCTCACCCGGCACTCAGATGGGCCCTGGGGTGGGAGAGCACAACTGTCCATCAATAAAGAGAAGCTGAAGCACCTGCCGGGCTGAGCTGCTCCCTGGGCGGGGTGAGGGGTCTGCAGGGGGAGGGGGAGATGGGCGGTTCTGTGAGGGTGGGCAGGTACGGTTCGGGTGGGGATCTGGTGAAGGAGTCTGCAGGGCCTGGGATGTCAGCTCTGGGATCTGCAGTCATGAGGGAGGGTCTGGTGTGAGGGTCAGCAGGGGCTGGGGCGTGTGCTGCAGTTTGAAGGGGTCCAGTGGAGGAGTTTGCTAGGATTGGGGCTGAAGGGGGCTCTGATGGAGGGGCTCTACAGGAATTAGGGGTTTAGAGGGAGCGGCAGAGCAGGAGCCATCTGTTGGAGTGGGGTGGAGGCCAAAGGAGGAGGCGGGAGGGCTGAGGGCTCTACAGCGGAGTCACGGGGGGGCGGTCTGTCTGTGGGCGTTGGGGTTTCCGTGCTTGGCGGACAGGGCCAGGAGGGGACCTGGAGCATGGCTGACATCCAGGCCGGTTTCCCCCGAGAGCACAGGGGTCCTTCCCGCGGGGCCTGAGAGCAGCTCGGGGCTGGGGAACGCCGGAGCTCGCCCGCAGCGCGGCCCCTTTAAGAGGCTGTGCCGCGGCCCGTTTAAGGGCTGGGACCCCGCCAGGCTCCGGCCCTCACAGTGTGGGCGGGGCCTGTGGGGGCGGGAGGTGGTGCTCAGTGTGGCGGGAGCGGGGCTGGGAGGTGCGTGGCCAATGGGCAGGCGGGAAGGGGCGGGGCTTGGCAGCATGAGGCCAATGGGCAGGGGGAAGGGGCGGGGCTTTGCGGCATGCGGCCAATGGGCGGGCGGGAGGGGACGGGGCACAGCGGCATGCAGCCAATGGGCGGGCGGAAGGGGCGGGGCTCGGAGGCACGCGGCCAATGGGCGGGCGGAAGGGGCGGGGCTCGGCGGCATGCCGTCAATGGGCGGGCGGAAGGGGGCGGGACGCGGCGACGGGCGGCCAATGGGCGGGCGCCGTGGCGGCGCGAGGAGGCCGGGGCGCGCGGGGCCCCGCGCAGGTATCGGGGGGGCTCGGGGGGCTCCGGGGCTGAGGGGAGACCCCGGACTGAGGGGGGTTGGGACCGGGAGGGGGCTCGGGGCCGGAGGGTGCCGGGGACACGTCCCGCCCGCCGCCCCCGCGGAACCGGTGCTGCCCCTCGGCCTGTCCCGGCCGGCGGCGCCGCGTTGAGGGGAGCGCGGAAACACCGACACCCCCTCACCCATTTCCTGAAGAGACGGACCGGACAGGGCCGGGCCGGGCCGGGGAGCAGTCCCGCCGCTGCCTGCCGGGGACCCGCCGGCTTCGCCTGAGGGGCTCCGAGCGTGGGCGGGGATGCGATCTGCGCCGGGGCTGCCCCGGGCGCGGCCCGGGGGTGGCCGAGACCCACAGTCCCAGCGTGGCCGCACAGCCCCGCGGGTCGGGGTCAGCTCCCTGCGTGCTCCCTCCGTGCCGCGGGGCGCTCGGAGCGGCTCCCGGAGAGACCCAGCGCCCCGGGCGCTGCGGACATCCCGGACCGGGGCTCGGCTCTGTCCTGGCCGTGACCCGCCGGTTCCCGGGGCGGGGAACACCGGGGACATCGCGGGAGGGACGCGCGGGGCTCCCTCCGGCCTTGACGTCGCGCCTCATTCTCTCCTGCCAGCGCCGCTCGGCTCCGGCCGTTCCCCTCCAGCATCCCGGGGTGGCTCCGCTCCAGCTCCGACACGCGGGACTGAAATGACCTTGGACGCCGGGACCAAGGGCAGCTCGCCGAATCCCGCCCGGGCTCGCTGGGGCCGCGGCCGCCCGCTCGCCGGTGCCTGCCCCCGCCCGTGAGCCCCGGGGCGCGCTGCGAGGCGGGATCGGTGCTGGGCTCGCCCCCGCCTCGCCGTGCGCTGCTCCGGCAGCGGGGACGGGACCCAGCGCAGGGCGCTCAGCGGCGGAGGGGCTCGCAGCGGACCTTTTCCAGGCTGGATCCCAGCGCCGCGTAAGGGAAGGGAGACGCCGATCCCGTGGGAGGGAGAAGCACCGGGTTTCACCTGGCAAAACCTGGGGGTTCGGGGAGTCGGTGTGGGAGGGGAGGGGATGTCAGGAATGGGCAAAGGGCCACCAGGTCTCTGGATTGTTTTTGCTTTGCTGGGAACTTCTACACCCACCCTCTCTGCCTCCTCTCAGGAGCTCTGAACTCCAACTGGTTTTGTTCCACTTGTATCTCGGGACACTTGGGATGGTGAGTTTACCTCAGCAGCAGCTTCCTGCTGAACAAATGCTTTCAGGAGGGTGACAGTAAGAGCTGCTAGAAAGTGTTTTCCTCACTGTGCTGGCACTGGAAGCACCTTTTGGAAGGGAAACTTCCCTCTGCCTGCAGCCCAAACTTATCCTGTGCTCCCAAAATCTGGATCTGTATCCCTGATCCATCTAGGAGCCAGGATGGAGCAAGAGCTGGACAGAGGAGACAAAGCAGCTCCTGCAATGCCCCTGCTGGGGCTGAGGATGCTCCTCACAACCCCCAGACTCTGCCTGGATCATCCCTTTGCCAGCACTGTGTCCAGGATCATTTTACCCAGGAGTTGTCCCTGATGGTGGCCATGAGAGGGAGAGAAAACAAGGATGCAGCACTTCCAAGTGCTTTCCAGCCTGTGGTTTTTTCTCATTTGAGGGCATTTCTGTGTGTTTGGTGACCTCGGAGGGGTTCTGATGCCGTTGCCTCTCCCCGATCCCTGTGTGGTGCCCCTCGGTGTCAGCGCTGGTTGGGGATAAATCCGCTCACCCGGATTAAGCAGGGCAGGCGCTCGGGGATTTACGGGATGACGTGAGGGAAGCCAGAGAGTGCTGAGCTCTGGACAAGGAGGCCCCAGATCAGGTCAGAGTCCCTTTTCCTGATGGGAGAAGGGCAGATGAAGGCTGTGGTGCCTCCATGATAGGAGTTTCAGCTTCAGGGCAGCGTGGCATCCCCTGGCAGAGGATGCCTGAGGAGCCAGGCAGGCAAAACACCTTTTGCACCCAGACAGTGTTTTGGTCAGGGCTCTGAGGCTGTGGGGATGTGGGAGCTCACGTGGCTTCAGCTCTCATCCCATTTGGGCTGAGATCCAGCTGGGATCCAGCAGCCCTATCCTGGCTCTTCCCGAGTCAGGGGGGATTATTTCCATGGGTTTTCCTTCAGATGAGCCCCTCGGAGCAGGAGCAGGACGTGTCTAGGGAAGTACAGGCGGCGAAGGAGCCGCTCTCGGAGTGCAGGGAGTTTGGCTGGCTCCTCGGCCCGGGCTCTGCCGCGCTGCCATCATCCCCGCGGGCACCGGGATGCGCTCCAGCTCCGCGCCTGTCCCGCCTGCTGCCGCTCGTCCTGTCCTGCTGGCGCCCCACCTGCCCCGCCACCGCCCCCTGCCTCGTGAGCCGAGTGCTTTCCCTGGAATAATTTCCCCTCCGTGGCTCTGTGGCTGTTTGCTGGCTCTGCTGTGCCACCGGTGCCCCGGGATTGCGCTCTGCTTGGCCGCCAGTGCCGCAGCAATCTCCGGTGGTGGTTTGCCGAGGGTGGAAGTGTCACCTTTGTGGCTTGCCAGCTGATAACCTGCCCTCGGCGCTGGGCCCGTGTTTACTTTGCCTGCCGTGGCTGATAAGCACCTGTGATAACATTCCCTTTGGTAAATAACCGGCTCTAACCTGCCTGGTGATGGCTCTGCCCTGGGAAGATGGTGTTTTGCCGACCAAGAGGAGCAGACCCTGGCTGAAATCCATCCCCGCAGGGAGTTTCGTAGACCTGTGGTTTTTCCCATCCCAACTTCCAGCCCTTAAGGAGAAGAGTCTCTGCTTTGGACGGTGTTATCCCAGGGAGCCACAGCAATTTGGCTGCTCTGCTTTGTGAGCGCTGGGGAGTCCCTGGCAGAAAAATGGCTTTTTTTTTTCCCTCTCCACGTGACTTGAGAAATAGCAGAAATATTCCTGCTGTCCTTGAGCGGCGGATTCTGAGGTCTGTGTGCAGGCTGGCATTGAAGGGAACAGATTTACAGCTCCAGACCCATTTTTCCCCTTTCCCTAGGGGGCTGACGCGTGTCTTCTTGCAGTGCCACGCCGATGCATGAGAAGGCAGCTCCCCTGAAGAGCCCCGAGCCCAGGCACGGTCGTGAGAAGCTGGAGGTGTCTCACAAGCAGAAGAGTTTGGATTCCCTCGACGGCAGGTGAGGAGCAGCATCCCAGGGTCTGTCTGCATTGAGTGTTCTCTCTTTTCCCTCCTGCTGTGGCATTCCTGCTGCCTTCGAGCCCTGAATTCTGCCTGCCAACTGGGGCAGGGCACAGGGGGGCCCAACTTTGTTTCCTCTCTGAAATATTGTGGGTATGAACCAGGGAGGTGGAAGGGGTTTGGGGGAAGGGAGGGTGTCCCAGCCCTGCTGAGGTTGTTGGTAGGGTATTGCTGCCTCGCTGGTTTGTCCTTTTATCTGCCTGTGGGATGGATGTGGATGGATGTCCCTGTGCACAGCCAAAGCTGAGTCCACCCTCCTGCTCAGGCACTTTCCCAAATTCCTGCCTCTGCTTTCCCTCAGGAATCCTTGCCCCAGCCAAAGCTGCACATTTCCAGCTCCCAGCCTTTCCTAAGCTGCTGCCAGGCCAGCTCTGGGCTCCTTCCCCTGGAGCTGAGATGTGTGTGAGGTGCCTTGGTCCTGGTGCCTTCACTGGCCCTCATCAGAGATCAGCCCAGTACAGCCAGTACTGAGCCTAAGCAATGCCCAGAGCCACGACAAATCATGGAGACACCCAAAACGTGGCTTCCTGGGCTCCCTTCTCAGTCCTTTACATTTTCCCATGTCTCATATTGCAGCACACGTGTTTTAGGTGAGAGACCTGTGGCTCTTTGCTTACCTGGTGATTATCGCTTTTACAGCCTCCGCCTGAATGAAGCCCTCAAGGATGAGGACATCAAGAAATGCCACCGGGAAGTGGTGAGCCTTTGGGAATGACCAGGCTGGTGTGCTGTAGCCTGTTGCCCCAGGAGGAGCCCACCTGGGGTCTCAAGTGTGGGCTGAAGGAGCTGGAGGCAGCTTCTGATGTGGGGCAGAGCCTCCTGTGTTTCATTTCAGGAGACCTGGTGATGGTTTTGTGTGGCCTGTGCTCTGTCTTGCAAATGCTTCCAGGATTTTCCATCTAGAGCAAAGGAGAAAGTGGAAATGTTGACTGAGAGCAGTTAAATTTCTGTCCATTTGAACCCTTTTGGTTGTTCAAATCATGCCCAGACTAGATGGTTTTGGTCCATCTACAAATAAGAGGTGCTCTGGAAGAGGAAGGAGTGACAGGAAGTGGCATTTTGCCTTTCCCCATGAAGAAAATGGAGGAGAAAACCATTTTTTGATTTCCTCAGAGGCATCTGGGAGGGTGACAGGGCCAGCAGTGGATTTGTGCTGGGACCAGGGGCTGTTTCTTGCTGGTAATGCCCTCCGTGTTCTCCTGGAACACTCCCCGTGGCACCCCCACCACGCCACATCCCTCTGGGAGGTGTCTGAACCCACTCCAGGTGCTGCTGAGTCCTGATCCTCTTAGGGCCCGGCTCATCCGTGGCAAGGTGCGCAGAGCAGAGGTGACCTTGTTCCTGCGGGCACCGGGCTCTGCCAGCCTTGCCGTGCCAGCGCTCTCCGCGTCCCGTGGGGTTTGGGGGGCAGCTGTATCCCGGGGGAGCACCCCGGGGGCAGGGGCACAGAGCGGGACCGGTTGAGTGGATTTGTGGAAGGCGTTGGAGCCCCTGGGAGCTTCGCCTTGGCCGCGGGAGCGTTTCAGGGCCGGTGTGCCGAGCCTCCCGCCGCGGCTGCCGGCGGGCTTTGAAGCGGTGCCGGGAATATAAATAGCAGGATGGCGCGGCGCGATGGGCGCAAAGCAAGTGTTGTCACCGTGTCCCGGATAAGGGAAGAGGAGGAGGAGGAGGAGAGAAACCGCTGGGCAAAAGAAACTGCCTGCAGATGAGCCCGGCAGGAACGCGGCTCCTCGCCGAGGCTCGGCAGCCTCCGTAGATATTAAGGGAAATGTTCATCGGGGAGGATGGCGCAGCCTTCGCCGGGTGCTGGATCATCCAGCCTCCCTCTAATCCGTCGGGGCTCGCGTCCCCAGCCCGGGGGGACCCCCCTGCGCCGGTCCAGGGTGCGGGCAGAGGGAGGTTTTCTTGCAGAAGAGGGATTTTTGGGTCTCCTTATTGGCAAGGTCACCGGATAACTTTGCTCTGCTTTGCTTTCAGGCTGCTAGCAAGTACAACTCCCAGTACCACAAGCTGTTCAAGGACATCCCGACGGAGGAGAGCGTGCTGAAAGGTGGGTGGAGGGTGAGGGATGGGCACGGAGGCGGCAGGATCGGCACGGGGATTGCCATGGCTCTCTCTCTGCCTTGCAGTTTGCTCCTGCGCGCTCCAGAGAGACATCCTCATCCAGGGAAGGCTTTACATCTCCCCCAACTGGCTCTGCTTCTACGCAAACCTCTTTGGGAAGGACATTAAGGTAGTGTGGGCACCACTCACCCTGGTCCCTCAGGGCTTGTAACCACAGCTTATCCCCTCCTGCACCCAAATACCACCAAAATCCCCAACAGGAGCCTCCAATGGGAAGGGGAGCACGGCTGTGCCTCCCCCTCTGATGACCTGCAGTATCAGCCTGGGGAAACCAAATACTGGTTTGGTTTAAAATTCCCTGATGCAAAACCCCCTTCCAGCCGCAGTGGCGCTTGAAGGGAGATCAAAGGTTTTAGGGGGGGCGAGATTTGAATCTCTCTTGGCTTTTCTTCTTGATTTACAATCTGATGTTTCCCCATTAGTCTTGTGGCTGACGGGGATCTTGGGGAGAGATGACTTCCTTTAAAACTGGGCTGAAGGACTGAATTATTTATATGTGATGCTTTAAACAAATACCTGAAAGAAGCTGGAGGCTTCAGCAAAGTTACCCTGCCAAAAATAACATCCTGCCTTACTTTTCACCCTCCCCAGGCTTGCATGGGGGGCAGTCCTGGTGGGTCTTAGGGAGGCTGGCTGGATGATGCTTGTGCTGTGTCCATGCCCGTGTTCCTGCCCGCAGGTCGTGATCCCCGTGGTGTCTGTGCAGCTGATAAAGAAGCACAAGACTGCTCGGCTGCTGCCCAACGGCCTGGCCATCACCACCACTGCCAGCAGAAAGGTAACAGCACCCAGCACAAGCCCAGCTCCACACTGGATGTGCTTTGAGAGCAGTGAACGGAGTGATTCCCATCCCTGGTTAGGAAGTGAGCGCTGCTCTCTGTGCTGGCTGCCAGCCAGGGCAAACACCGCAGCTTTGCTTTTGTTCCTGAATTTCACTTTGTTCCTGGACAAAGCAAAGCCCAAGTGAAACTCGGCCAAGCCTGACAAATCCCTGCCAGGCTCACGTAAAACCTTTAAACTCCTTAAACACAAGCAGGGAAAGGGTTTGGGCTGGCGTTCAGCCAGAGCTGGCGGAAAACTTGGATACGGCGCTGCGTTTGCAGCTTTCAAATCCCGTTGGATGTTATTGGCTGCAGTGAGCTGATGTGGTGTGTCCAAGGCCTCGCCTGCTGGGGTGCTGCTGCCAGCACTGTTGCCTTGTCCCTGTCGGGGGGGTTGTTGTTCCTGCAGGATTTTGGGAGGCAGTTATTCCTGCGGAATTTGGGAGGTGGGTTTTAGCAGGGAGTGGCACAGAGCAGGATCTGGGCATTCACAGCTATGTGTGGCTGCCCTGCACATCACCCAGGGGCTCTGTGTCAGGCATGGGGAGTGTGGCCCTGTGTCCCTTCCATCCCTGGGGATGTTTTCCACAGGTCCTGGCACCATTTGCTGCCGTGTCCCTCTGGGTTTGAGCATGGGAAAGCTGTAGTAACAGCAGCTGAGCAAGACTGGCCCCAAAAAAATCTGGTCCAGGTTTTAGCAGGCTGCAAAAATAACAGCAGGGAAACTCCTCAGGGAAATGCCTGTGGGGGAGACGTGGCTCCTGAAAACGGGGAGATTCAAGGGCATGACGTTTCTGCCTGTCCCTGCCTGTGGAGAACTGAACTTGGCTGGGGGGAATCTCTCCAACAGCTCGTCTCTTTCTCTTGCAGTACATCTTTGTATCCCTCATCTCTCGTGACAGCGTCTATGACGTCCTGAGGAGAGTCTGCACCCACCTGCAGGTACCCCACCGTGTGTCCCACTGTGTGCCCATGGCCCTGAGGCTCTGCACCTGCCCTTTGGGCTGAGCACAGCTCTTCAGCACTGCCTCCAAGGCTTTGGACTGCTCCCAAAGCCCTCTCCAATTCCCAGCATCCTCACTCTGCAGCAAGGGATGAGAAGAGGGGCAGGAGCCATGCCTCAGGCACGTTCTGTCCCCGTGGGCTTTTCTGGGTCATGGATGAGGCAGAGCCCTGAGTTTCTGCTCTCTCTCAGGGCGTGGGTATGAATTATTTATAATCTGGTGGTAATACTAGTTCTGCCACTCTGCACATTGATGCCTTTTGCCCAGATCTAAAGTTTTGAGGGGAGGAAAAATGGTACAAAGTTAAAAAAGAATTTAAATTAAGTGGGGGAAGACATCCATTAGCCCTTGAGCTGGAGAGGATGACTGTGGGGACCTCTTCTCCCTGACTCTGAAGCACGTGCAGAGCTGTGCAGGAGCCCTGCCCAGGATGGTGTGTGCCAGCTGTGCCAGAGCAGCAATTTGGGTGATTCAGCCCTGTTGCCAAACTGGGGGATTTATTCTTTGAAATGTGCTGGGCTCTGCCCAGATGTACCCTTGTTTTTTTTACCTGGATGTTTTATCCTGTCTGTGGAAGCCCATGGCCCTGTGGGTTTTTGGTGATGGGAAGCAGTGCCCTTTCCTCATGTTCCAAATCCCCGTGATTGTAAGATCTAGCAGCTGCTCTTCATAATCTCAGCAGAAAAGCCCAAATTCCATCCTGAGGCTGAAGCAGGGAGAGGTGGCCCTGTAATGCCCGGTCCTTTTCCCCCCTCTAGGTTTCCAGTAAGAAGAGCTTGAGTCTGAAGGAGCTGTCGGAGGAGCCAGACTCCGTGTCACTGGTGAGGGTCAGGGCAGCTCGGGGACAGGAGACCCCCTGCCCTCATGCTGTGGGTGGAGAGGGCTCCCCTGGTCCCCCTGGTGGGTTTGACACTGGTGGCTGCTCAGGGTGTTGGGAGAGCTCCGGTTCTTCTGTCGGTGCTGCCAAAGGTTGTGCAAGGATGCGCCTGTTGCCATCACAGCCTGTCCCCTGGGACCCTCATCCCCAGCCTTGGCAGGAGCAGATGGGTCAAGAGGACCCAGCTGAGCACAGCCAGTGACTCTGTCTGTTTACAGACAGAAAAACTTCAGAGAGATGTGGAAAATGCTGCCACTCTGCTCCCCGATGGCTGATGCTGTTCACAGCTGGGAATGTGGTTATCCAAAAACCTGGGGGATGAGTAGGATGTGGGAGAGGGCTGAACCATGGCATGATCCAGGGAACGTGGAGGGCCACATCCTGCACCTTTGGAGAAGGGTGTCCTCCATGGCTGCTGGTCCTGAGCCTCGGGCTGGGTGCAGGAGGTGGCAGTTGGGATGCACCAGAGGGTGACAGGTGGCATGTCACCCATGGTCTGGTGACATTCCTGGGGTAGATTCATTTCAGGAGCTGAACTGGGAGTGACTCAGGCTGATCTGGCAGCATCTCCTGGTGCTTCGGTGGGATGCAGCCCTTTGGCAGCTCCAGCCCTGGGAATTCTCTATTGGGGAGCCCCTGTCTGTGCCAGCTGCCACCTACTTGGTTTGTTGTCTTTTGGGGGGACTTTTTTCCCTGTTTGGAGCATGCTGCAGAATTCCCCATGGCTGCCCTGAACTTCAAGGGGTGGGAGGAGGCAGCAGCTGGTATTTGGGGCAGGTGGGGTGCCCAGGGCAGGTCCTTCTATGGTAGTAAGAACCTGCATTCCCATGGAGCCATCATGGAAGAACCAGTTCTCCCTCAGGATGATATTTTGAATGTGCTCGTGCTCCATGGAGATGCTGTAAGGTTTGAGTTTGAATCTGGTCCCACATATCTGTGGCACTGCTGGTTTCATTCACGGCTCACCAGGACTGTTCCCACAGGAGGTGATCGTCCCGGAGGGCAAGTGGAGGAAGGTGTCACCTACCTCACTGTCACTGTCACTGCCAGATGCCAACTACCAGTGCATCCACCGGACCTCTGTCAGCAGCCTGAGCACCAAGGAGAGCTCCTTCACTTCAGAGGAGCCACTGGTTTCGGGTGAGGGACATGGATTTGTGCCCTGCTCCACATGGTACCAGGAGATAACCTCCATAAAAGTGTGTTCATCCATTCTCTGCTGTCATGGAGGGGAATTCTGCCTTGCAGGCTAGGCTGGGAATCAGCAATGCAGTCCTGGGGATGGGCTGGGGTCTCCTGGCTGCAGGGTCTGAGCCCGTGAGGGGGGAATATTGGATGTTTCCTGGTTGCTGGAGGAGCAGGAGCATCAGCCAGGTGTGGCTGTGCTGCTGACTCTTGAGTTTGCTTTCAGAAAGTGCAATAAATACTGAGGAAGAGCTGGAGGTGGAGCAGAGCTGTGTGGCAGAGCTGAGACCCTCTGACTACCAGCTCTTGAAGATCTTCATCGTGCTGTAAGTGCACCGAGGGCTCAGGGAAGGTGGGGGGACGCTGGGAATGTCGGTCTCAGTCTCAACTGGGTGTTTGGCTTGTTCCTCTGTTGCCAGCATCTGTCTCCTGGTCGTGTCCTCCTCGTACCTGGCGTTCCGCATCTTCCGTCTGGAGCAGCAGCTCTGCTCTCTGAACCGGGATTACCTCTCCCGCGGGCACAGGAGGTGAGAGACCCTCAGGGACATTTTGGGACACACAGGTCGTGCCGTGAGTGGAGGACTTGAGGGAATGTGGGTGCAAAGAGGAATGGCTCTGCTCTGTGATGTGTCTCAGGAATGGTTTGTCCCTTACCCTGGGCCTGCTGTTGGGCTGGCCAGTGACAGAACCCACAGTGCCCTCTTCACACCAGTGGTGTTCCATCAACTGCTGGTTTGAGTGACTGGGAAGATCTGCTGTCCCTGAGACTCTGGAACTTGGGAAGAGGTTTCCTCATGGATTTGGGGCTGGGGCTCCAGTTGGAGATGTCTCTCCAGTGGGAGACATCTCGTTGGAGCTGGGCTGTGCCTGGGGGCTAAGGGCATGGGCATCAGCATGGGATGGACAGGAGGGAATCTCCTTGGGCTGAGGACATCAGAAGGCACCGGGATTGGGATCCGGAGCCTCTGCAGTCACCTGTCCCATCTTACCCCACCCCTGCTTGCAGGTGACCGATCCCCAGGTGCTGGCTGAGGATGGACACTGAGGTGGTGGCACCCTGCCCATGGATCCCTGTGCTGTGTCCTCCCAACCGTGGCTGTGACACGTGGCCTGGCTTTCTCTCAGCCACTAAGATGGGACCAAGTATTTTCTCTCCTCCTTTGGGCACTTGCTCCTGGTGGGACTTTCCAGCCAGGTTCTGGCCACCAGTGCCAACTCCCCATCCCACTGGAAACCTGTTTTCTCTCTGGGACACTGCTGTGCTGTAGCACCGGACAATGCCTCGGAGCTGCCAAGTACTTGGATCTTCCCTTAGGACTTGCTGCTAAAATGGATGCTGGTTTTTACTTCAGGCTTGGTTTTTTCTTGTTAAAAGATGACCTTGGGCTCACCAGGAACCCGCCAGAGATGTGGATTAGTTGCCACTGCTGCTTTGGGAGAACCCACCTGTTTGTCCCTGTCTCAGTATCCCTTGGAATGTGCCTGGAGGAATGGCCCTGAAGACAGGCATCTGTGGGGATGGGGAGAAAGGGCCCACCAGCCCTGTGGGGTGTCATTTATCCCACACACAAGGGTGAGGGTACAAGCCACAGCCCCCCAGCCCTTCTGTCCTGCAGCACTGGGCTCAGAGAGGGGGGGGGGTGTGTGTGTGTCCCTTGCAAAGCACTTTAAGGTCCCCCAGACCAGGTCCTTGCTGGGTTCCTGGCACCAGTGGCCATCCTTAGTCCTGCTCACCCCATTAAGACGTTGGAAAGGAGCCCTTGGCTGGCCCTGGGGGATGTCCCAGCGTGCAGCGTCTGTGCCCTGGTTTGTGTTATCCTTGTCACCGCATGGAGCCGAGTGCTGCGGGATTTGTCCCGGGATTTGTCCCACAGCCCCCCTGGAGCACACTGGGGTGGCAGGGGATACCCGTGTGATTCCTTTAGGTTTCCTTTCCTGGTTTTTTGGAAGCTACAAGTGCTGACGGGGCCAAATCCTGGCGCCCTGGGGAAGAGCTCACTGCTCGCTCCGGGCTTAGAATGGCTTTTAAAAGAAATGAAAATAAAGGCAGGATTTTCTAGCACATCACTGTCTCTCACCAGCGTCCTCCACAGCAGTGCTAGGCTGTGAGCCCCAAAACCGGGCAAAATCCCCAAATCTGTGCTGTCCCAGTGTCCCTTCAGGATGCGGATGACACGGGTACAGCCCGTGCTCCCGTGGGATGAGTGGACAGGGATGCTCGCAGGGGCCGAGGTTATTGCACTAGATGGCAGCAGAGACCGCGGGAGGTGACACGCTGGTGGCAGGGCCACCCTGCGGACAGCGGTGCCGAGGGACGGAACTGAGTGGCAGCCCCACCCTGCTGGGGTGGGCAGGGTGAGCCTTTTTCCTCTTCGTCCCTGCACATCCAAAAAACTCAACTTTTCCCCGGCCTGGAAAATGCAGCAAAATGCATGAGAATGGCCCAACCTGAAAACCACGGTGGCAGTGGTTAAGTGGGGACAGGGGCGGTGTCACCTGTTTTGGGCGGGATTTAGCACCCGGGGGTGCCTGGGGAGGGTGGACTGGTTTCTTCAAAGCCCTGACATTACGGGGCTGTTGGAGCCTTTGATTCCGTGGGTGACCTGGAGGATGAAAGGCGCCATCCTGTCCCTGCCAGGGACTCACCCAGCTTGTTCACCCAGTGGAAATGGGTTTAGGGTTGTTTTTCCAACAAACAAGTTGGTGTTTAGTTGGTCCGACCTCCAAGTGGGGCTCTTGGCCCCAAAAAGAGATTCAGAGGTCGAGGACTGGGGGGGTTGGCCTGATGTGCCCAGCCTGGTGTTTGCTGGGTGCTCCAGCAGCAGGTGCTTGGAGTCCTGAGCCAGGAATGAGGTTTCCTCTCAGGACTCTTTGGTTAAAGCCAGTGGTGGGACAAGCCATGGGTGCAGTGACATGCAGGAGGTTTGGGGGAGCACTGAGATGAACCCCAGTGTACTTTGAGGGGGTCCCTGCTGCCAGGATGTGGTTGCAAGGCTCTGGTTTTGTTTCCTAGCTGGTGTCTGCCCACCCGGTTTGGTGCATGTTGGCTCTCCCAGTGACGCCCTGCTTGAGCCTGTTTGCTTTTCTTTGTGTAAAGAAACGCCACGTAAAAGCCTCGGGTGCAGGGAACATCCCTGGACACTCACCTTGCTGGCCTGGAAACAGGGATGAGCACAGGCTGGTGCTGGATGGGCACAGCTCAGCTGAGCACCCTCAAATCCCCCTGCTGTTCCCCATGTCACACCCACCGTCCTCCCTCCCCAGCCCAAGCCCACCTCTAAAAATAGGACTGGGAGATTAAATCAGCCAAGAAGGCACTGTCAGACGGATGAGTCAGAGCCACCACGCTGGGACACTGCGCCACAGCACGAGCGGGGACACCAGGGACTGGATGACGCCGGGAAGCGCAGTTTGGGCTGTTTTATTCGGGATTTGGGAGTGGCAGTGACGTTGCTCTGGCAAAGCCCCTCAGAGTCCAAAGGGAATCCCCTTCAGCGAGTGGCTGGATCCCTTTCCAGCTCCAGCTGAGCAGGTTTTCCAGGGAGGGCTGCTGCTGGAGGCTGCTCCCCTGTCCAGGCAGTGTTAGGAGGGAGGGGAACGGCCCCAACACTTGTCAGGCCCCAGTGCTGCCATGAGGGCATTTTGGGGCAGCCTGGGTTGATTTCTTGACTTTCTCTTGGAGCAAGGGGAGGTGAAGCCCTCAATCCCCTCAGTGCTGTGCTGCTGCACAAACTGGTGCTGAAGAGCTCCGGGTTAAAAACAATCCTTCCTCAAGGGTTGTACTTAACCCGGATTTCCCCGCTCAGGTAGGGGTGTGGCTGCTCTGCCAGACACCACCTGAGCAACCTGCTCTTTGCTTCTCACCAGGTGAGAGATTATTCCTTATCCTGCAATGACATCTCAGTTTAATTTCTATTTTCCGCACTGCTAAGCCTGTCTTTAGGGAGAGGATCCACTCCGGGATCCCAGCCATCATCCAGCATGGGAAGAGAAGTGTTTCAGTTTTCTGAAGTGCATTAAGGACTTCAAGAAGCCCGCAGTTATCTTTGGCTTTTATACCTCAAACTCTGTCCTTTTGTTCTCCCTGGTGTGTTTTTTTTTTCTCTTAAGCAACAGAACTGGTTCTGTGCTAGAGCAGCGACCGCTAACAAGGGTTGGGGAGCACTGAGGGACCCTCCCTGCACAGAGACAACCTAAAATCCTAATGAAAATCCCCAAACTTCAAAGAGTGAGTGTTGCTTTTCATCTCAATTAAGTTTCTTTTCCTAGGATTGGCTTTCTCAGCTTCCTATTAATCTTCCAGCAGTTCAGAGTCAGGTTTTAATTTGCAGTAAGAACAAGCAGGGGCGGAGGACCAAAAAAGCCATCACTGTGTGGCCTAGGAGCACCTGGCTGATGAAAACTGACTTTGATTTTGCTCTGTTCTTAAATTAATTGTAGCATTTCCTTTGCAGTCTCATCTTTTTGCAGTGACATCTCAATGTCAGGTACAAAATCCTGGCTGTTAAATCCCACATTGCTCCAATACTGTTAGCAGGAGGCACAAACTAGAACTGTCCACGATAAAGCACTTGGGGGCTTGGGTTTAAAGAGCATTTGCTAAATCTGGCTTGGAAGGACAATGCCTGGAGCCAACTAAAGCCACCTAATGAGGGTGTGTTGCCTGCTGGGCACAGGTGGAGAAGCCTCTTTAGCAACCTGTTTTGCCGCAGCAATTACTGCGAAAATTTACCATGGAGAGGGTTTCTTTGAAAGCAAAGTGACTCTTGGCATTAGAAGTTGAAAGGCCAGTGATTTCAAGAGGAGAATAAGGCTTTTCCTGGAGGGAACAGGGTGTTTGGGGGGGGGTGTAGCCATGCTAGAGGGGTTACATTCTTTTTCTTTGGGACAATCCTGTGCATGGGCATTCCCTCAGGCACTGGGGGTGCTGCCTCTTGGACTGGGAAGGCAGTTTTTGGGGGTGCTGCCTCTTGGACTGGGAAGGCAGTTTTTGGGGGGGCTGCCTCTTGGACTGGGAAGGCAGTTTTTGGGGGGGGCTGGAGGTGCATCCCCATCACTTCTGTGCCAGTTTTGTGATGAGAGCTTTCCACTCCGACCTCTTCTGCGTGATGTAGGAGGGGGTGAGGAGCTGCAGCAGAGGCTCTGCCCGGCCCTGGAAGTACCCGTGGCACAGAGCCTCGGCGTTGCAGATCACGTACATCCCACAGTCGTAGCTGTTCTGCTGTGCTGGCGCCTTCTCCTCCACAAAGGTGGCTTTGCCTCCTCTTTTTCCCAGAAAGGCCTCCAGCTTCCCTGCCACTTGCTTGGCGTGGACAGAGTTGCATTTACTGTGGGAATCATAATGGGAGAAGCACTTCTTGTCCCTGAAATAAACCAGTAAGCTCCAGTGGGTGCCCCCGGCGGCCTGGCTGGAGTTGTCGTTGATAGGCAGGAACAGCAGCTCCTTGCAGAGAAGGTCCAGAGGCTGCAGGAATATGGCTATTTCCTCCTGGCTAAGGGCACACTTGATGAACTGAGCCACCTCGGGGCTGATGAAGCAAACGCGGTGGCCGAACTCCTGGAATTGCTGGTTGGCGAAGTACTCGAAGGCGAAGCCGATGATGCGGTCGTTGAGCCAGTGCGGGGGCTCCAGCAGGGCCACGTCCGACTGCCTCAGCAGGCTGTCCATGTAGCTGAGAACCACGGGATCCATCCTGCGCCGCTCCGGGGACCCGCCAGAGCTGCAACACAGAGAGGGAGCGCGGCTTGGAACCCGGCACAGCCCTACAAACACCTCACGTTCCTTCTCAGCAGCAGGAAGTGAGGGCCCAAATGGATATTGCAGGACCAGGAGCAGATGGAGAACGCACAGTGTTGGGTTGGGCAGCAACCTACTGTGGCTCCAGTGAGATCAACCTTCCATCCTGAGGATCTGAACCTCACAACAAAGGAGTTTCAGAGAATTCTGCAGAGAAATCAGGAGTCATCCAGAAGCCAGGTGGTGTTTGCGTGTCTCAGTGTTTTACCTGTGCAGTGACAAGCACTGGAGTTCTTTGCATCACAGGTATTCCCCTCAATAAAAACCTTTTTGGGCTGTCTGACATACGGTCCCTTTCTACAAGCACAGAGTGCCCCAGCTCTGTGCCAGAGGCATGACCTGTTCCAGGAGAACCTGCTGGGCCGCCAGCACAGGAGGCACAGCCGTGAGTAAGGAGTAACAAAGCAAGACGAGATCACAAACAAACCAGTTCCCAGCCATGGGAATCTTTATGACAACTCCCTACAGAGCCAGAGTAGGATTTAGGAGTTTTTCCACAGGGAAATTAAATTTAGAGCCCCTATATCTACCCTGGTTTTCCTTTAGCTCTGACAGCCTGCTGCCCTTCTGGGCCCCTCAGTGCTGTGATGCATCCTCAGCCCCCAGCTCCTTTCCTGGCCAGGACAGGGCTGGAAATGCCACAACTTGGGACAGGGGTGACATGGAGCTGGTTTTGGTCTCACCCTTCCCTCCTCTGTCCCAAAGGCAGCACAAAATCACCTCCAGATTTCTGAAAGCCTCGTGTGAAAGCTCAGAATGATAAGATCACTTTAATATGATTCACTATAAATAAGTCACCAATTTTCCATCATGATGAAGAGGAACAACAAAGCAAATAGAGTGTTCTGTTAGGAAGAAGTAGATTCACACTTCTTATTGTGACGTGAATCATAGGGAATAACCCTTCCTGGCCTGGGATGCCTAAATGAAGGAATTTATCTCTCAGAAATCTTGGCAAGGTCCCCTGGCATGTGACAGGCAAGGAAGAAATGGATGAGCCACGGTGCGTGTGTCACACGTCGGAAGGAAAGGCCGAGGTGAGTGTCTGTGTGTGGCTGGTGGATCCCGGAGATGCCGAGCAGCAGGAGTCACCAGAGGAAGGGAGCAGCCCTGTTTATGCTGAGCCAAACACAATGGTATTTGGACACGCTTCCGACCTTAATGAGCTCCAACTATTTCTAAGCTCGTGGTGCAAGCCCTTGTAGTGTAAAAACAAGAAATCCCCACGTAACTCCTCAGCCTGCCCGAATATAGCCTGGTTTAAAAATTTGGATATCTTCCAAACATCCTGTTTGGGGGTTTAACATGGACACTGCTGAAATACTTCTTGTATGTGCCCATGAAATGCCCCAAATTTTCCTTTACATTGTGTTCTTTCTGCTTCATCTTCTCCTGGACATGTAGAAGTCCAGCCAATAGCTTTCCACTCCACTCCAAATGGGATTAAGGGTGAGGGAAGCATGTGTCCCGTGCTCTGTTAATTTTCCACTCTGCAGAAACATAGCTGTCTTTTTTTTTTTTCCTGTCATGACATTTGGCAGGTTCCTCCAGCCAGAAAGGAGAATGCAAGTGCTTAATTGCCACTAGCTACTAGTTTTAATTTTATTGCCATCTGGTATTTGTGAAACAGCCTGTGAGTTCTGTGGGATGACTCACCACATGCAGCTCCAAGGAAAACCCTTGGGAGGCTCCCTCAGAGCCAGGTCAGGTACAGCAGCACGGACCAAAACAACGTGGTGGGGCTGTGAAAAGCCACTGGTGAGGTGGCTCTGTTTGGGAGAACCTCCCATAAGAGCTAAAGATGGATCTGCAGAGGAGCCAGGACGTGGATCTGAGCCTCTGAGGAGTGTTGAAATCCTGACGTGGGTTGGGAGCAGCTCTGCTCAGCCACAGCCAGGACTCTCTTCCTGAAGGCGCAGGCACGCTCTGTTCAGTTTCCATAAAAATAGGAATTAATACTGGCACGGGCCTGGAACATTTGCTGGAGGTTGCCAACAAGTGTCTTGCTGGTTTGTTTTATTTGCATATTAGTAGTTGGAATTTGTGCAAACTCCCTGGAATCCTCAGCTCAGCTCCTCCAAGGGATTTCAGCTGCCCCATTTCCAATGCTGAGACGAGGAAACCAGGGAGAGAGAAAGCAGCACTTCAATACCAACACCATCATTTCATTTACAGATTTGAAAATGGTGCTGTGTTGCATCAAAAGGGGAAGAGGTCAAGTTTCCCTCACTGAAGTTATAATAATTTCACAAATTGGCTGCTGACATTAGTTCGAGTTCAATCCATAAACGGATGGGGCTCTTCTGTGTCCAGACACAAAGCAAAGCCTGTGTTTTCCAACACTTGACCAAAAACCACCCCAAACCAGTCATTTTCACACCATTAAAGACAACAACCCGCTGCAGGTAATTGTTGAAGGCACTTGAGAGCCAAGGAATGAGACTCCTTAGTAATTGAGCATAAAAAGGCAGTGACAGAGCAAAGGGAATGTGAACTAAGGATTAATCAGATTCCTAAATCTATTTTAATAAATTAAAGGTGCTAAGAACCTCCAGAGTGAATAATTTAAGGTGACACATCACTAGAGTCCTAATTTAAAGTCCCTAATTTAAAGAACATGGAGGTAAATAGGAAAATGATCACCTGGAAGACAAAAATACAGACTTTATCAGGGAGCAGGAGGAAGGACAGAGAGGGTTTTGTCTTTTAAAGATCAGGAGTAAAAGACCCTATGGTTTAACCTTCTATTCCCTTTTCCTGGAAATACAGGGTTTAGATACCATGTCTGGATAGTTGTTAATGGAGCAAGATCAGACATGGAACATTAATTTCTATTTACCAGCAGGAGCCGGGCTGGGTGACATCTGAACCTCTGGAATTACGTGTTTCCTGACAGAGCCAGAGGAGAAACTCAGGGAAAATTAAACTCAGCCAGAACAGAGGTGGAGTTGCCTCTCTTTTTGTTAAATATAAATAATCTCTGCAGCTGTAAGTTATAATTCCTGTATGATACAAGAACATCCCACTTCTGAAGGTTCAACAGGCCATGAGTGCTGAAATCAGAGGAAAACACACCAAGCTCCACACTCATTCTGCCCAAACTTTTCTGTTCAGGACAAATTCCCCAAACCAGAGACTGCAACCAAACTGAGAACCTCTCTCGGTGTCACAGCATCTCCCAGGGCATGAAACCAAGAGCCACAGGAACAACACCCAATGGTTTTTGCTCCCCGGGATGGGGTTGACGAAAACACGGAGTTTAACAGGAAAAAAAACCCTTTAGTGACCAGAACGCCTGAGGATGAGCGATGGCCCCGGGAATGTCCCAGAGGTACCGGAGGGATTGGATCGATGGGATCCCAGCTCAGATCCTTAACCCGAATGCACTCACCTCGCACCTGCCACAGAAAGGGTCTGACTGAGGGAGCAGCAGGAAGCACGGGATGAAATATAACTTACCTGAAAGACCTGGAGGTCACAGGAATTCGGTCAGGAGTGCGAATTCGGTCAGGGAAGGGATTCGGGACATCCCACGCCCCACGGGGGAGGAGCGATGTGCTGACCCCGGGCCTGACCCCGAGCGTCTCCCGGCGCTCAGGACCGGGATCAGAGCACGCCAGCAGCCCGGGAACACCTCGCTCATCCCATTTAAGTGAACAAACGCTTTTATGTGAATAAACGCGAATTACGGAGCCAGGAGAGTGCACCCGGGCCAGGCGCAGCGTCAGGGCCTGGCTGGGGTGGGAGCAGAGACCACCCACAGCACCGTCGCACACCTCCCCTCCCTTGCCCATTTTACCCTTTTTTTCCCCTTAAAACACGGGCTTGAAAGCTTCCGAGCCCGAGGCCGGCCAGCACCGACCCCCGACGGCTGCGGCCGGCGCGACCCTCGGGCATGGCGCCGGGATCTCACCGCACCATGCGGCATCATGTGGCACCATGCGGCATCATGTGGCACCATGCGGCATCATGTGGCACCATGCGGCACCATGTGGCACCATGCCCCTCCGTGTCCCCCTCGTGTCCTCTCCGTGTCCCCTCCCGTGTCCCCCCGGGTCTCACCCGCCGCCTCATCGCCCGCCGCCGCCGCTGCTCGGTTACCGCGTACTGCCGTAAAGCGGCCGCGTCGTAACGACAGGGGGCGTGTCGGGGGGGGGCGTGTCCAGGGGGCGTGCCCGTGGCGGGGCGGGGCGGTGCGCGCGCCTCCCTCCCTGCCTCCGCCGGGCGGGCGCGTGAGGGCGGCGCGCGCGCGCGGGCAGTCGGGCAGCGCCCCGGCGGCGGCTGAGGCGGAGGCGGCGGGAGCGCCCGTCCGCACCCCCCCCTTCCCGGGACTCCTCTCAACACCGATCCCCGGGATCCCCGGGACCCCCGGACCTCCCTTAGCACCGATCCCCCTCAGTGCCGATTCCCTGGACCCTCCTCACCACCGACCCTTGGGACACTCCTCAGCACTGACCCTCCTCAGCAGGGACCCCCGGTACCTCTTTTCAGAACCGATCTCCTTCAGCCGACGACCCTCGGGAACCCCCTCAGCTGCGGCGGCGGCTGCGGGCGAGGGATGCGCCGCGCCCCGACACCCAGGTGAGCGGCGGCGGCGGCAGCGGGGAGCGGAGCGGGGCGGGGGCCTCCGGTGCGCGCGTGCGGTGGGAGCGGCGGGGCGGGGGTCGTGAGGGGAACCCCGCCGGAGCATCGCGGGGCCGGCGGGAGCCTTTGTTCGGCGGAGGAGGGCGAGTCTCCCCGGCGTCGTGGGGTCTGCCCGGTGTCGCGGAGTCCCCCCGCTGGTGTGGGATCCTCCCCGCCTGAGCCGTCCCCGGTGGGTGCGCGGTGCGGGGCAGCCACGCGTCCCCCCTCATACACGGGGGTTTCACCGCCCGGTGCCGCTCACCCCCATCGCGAGTGGGCTGGACACCAGAACATGGAAAAACCAGCCTGGGGGGAGGAGATTTACCTCAGACGCGTCCCCAGTGTCACCAGTGGGGCCGTGGGCTGTAGCTGTGGTGTGTGGCAGTAGCCCGGAGGCCACGGCTGTGGACATCGCGGCGGGAGCAGGTCGCGGTGGCCCGCGGGCGCCCCGTGGCTCCGGCAGCCCGGTACGCCACGCAGAGCCCTTCCCGGGGACCCACCAGCCATTCCCACCCGTCGGAACGAGCTCTACCTGGATTTGCTTAGCACTGCCTTGGACTTCACGGCAGGTCCCACCCTGGCACGCCGGACCCCGGTAGGAGCACTGCTCCTCCGAAGGTTAAAACAGTCGAAATTTCTTTCTTGAATTTTCCTAAACGTAGCCAAAACGGCCTTTGCTTTATCCTCCAAAAAATACCCCCCCTCAGACGTGACCTGCGCTAGGACCTGCCGTGAGTTCGGAGCCGGGCGTTTTGCCGCCCTTCTGCTTCTCCATCGGCTTCCTCCTCCTCCATTTACGTTTTGCTATCTCCAGATGAAGCCGAGGGTGATAAAGTGGGGAGCGTGAGCTCAGCAGAAATCATGGCTTTCCCATCCCTCGCTGCAGCGCGGTCCCTGCCCATCGGCGGATCAAAAAAATAATCACGTAGCGGCAGAGGAAGGAGCTTTGCTGCTACGGGAGGAAAAGCGGCGCGGTGTCTCGCTCAGTCGATAACCAAGCGCTGTAATAAATCGCTCTGTAGGTAGATTGCTAGGTGGAGAATTGGGTTTCTGGCCGGCTCAAGTGTTTTCCTGACTCTTTTCCCGTGGGACTGCTAGGAAATGACAGGGGAGCATTGTGTTCCCATGGAGAGGTGCGTGGATGCTGCGGTGATGGGCTGTGAATCCTTAAGCATGACCTTACAAATCTGAGCTTATCCATAAACTCTGGCTAGGTCAGAGCCTGTGTTATATCTGAAGAGCATCGTCTTTTCAGCCCCTCACCCTACAGTCACACGATTTCCCCTATGTCCTTGAGTAAACTCACCCATTTCAATGGCTTTTCTCATTTTTTCATTTTATTTAATTAAAATAAGAGGGTTTTCCATGCCTTTTCCCCTCACTTAGGCTCTCCCAGCCTTTGCCCTCCTTCCTGGCTGTAATTTTTGATCCCCAAGACTGTTCTGACAGCTGTCAGTCAGGCTGCTGATGGCAGGGAAGGTAATTCAGCAGCCCTGGCACACAACTCATAGGCTTTTGTTTCCTGGGCTATCGATGATGATGCAACTTTATATTTATTTATTTAATTTTTAAATTTATTTATGTATTTACTGTGATCAATGCGTAAGTCAGCATGGCTTTAGAGATTTTTCCTCTCTGTTGAAAGGCCATCAGCAGCACTTGGAAAAAGCTTTATTGGAATTCATCACATATTTAAAATGTAGATCTGTTTTGTGAAGTTTTTGTTCTGTGCATCCATTGCTCCTCTTATGATTTATAAACTCCACATTTTAACCTTTTTTTCCTTCTTATTTTGGGTGGGGAAGCTGCATTTGAAGATTCAAGGTATCAAATGCCTCACATGACTACTGCTGTTACAGCATCTTTCACAAACACCCGTACTAAACCACTCAGACAATCAAACCTTCAGGATCGTTTGCTAGGCAAATCTGAATGCTTTATGCTTAAATAATTTGTATTTGGGTTATCTGTGGTGTGTTTTGTGAGCATTGATCAGGTTTGCAGGAAAACCCCTGAGAATGTGAAGTGCCTGAGGTCAGGCACTTGGGAAACACGAAACCCAAGTTTCCTGTGCAGGCCTAATTTAGCTCGTGTCAAGGTATGGCTGGGCTTGAAATCCTCATCCCCTGCTTGATTTTTGGGAGAACAGTATTCTGCTCTGGATGGAAGAACGGATCACTCCTTCACATGCCCCAAAGTCAACAGGGGGAGTACTGGGAGCACAGGGACAGTGCTGGTCCCTCCACTGGTTTGGCAGCTTGGCACCACCAAACTGGCAAGGAAGACCAGCGTTGGCCATCACAGGCTTGGGACCACACGTGTCCTGTGCTCTGGAGCTTAAATACCTCAAGTCTGGGGAAACCAGGAGCAAACTTCCAGTGTCTGAAGGGGGTGTAGGAGGAAGCCGGAGAGGGGGTCTTCATCAGGAAGGGGGTGTAGGAGGAAGCCGGAGAGGGGGTCTTCATCAGGAACTGTAGTGCCCGGACCAGGAGGAATGGATTCCCACTGCCAGGGGGCAGGGTTAGATGGGATATTGGGAAGAAATGGTTGGCTGAGAGGGTGATGAGGGCACAGGTTGCCCAAAGAAGCTGTGGCTGCCCCATCACTGGAAGTATTCTAGGCCAGGTTGGACAGGGCTTGGAGCAACCTAGGATAGTGGAAGGTGTCCCTGCCTAAGGCACAGGGTGGAACACGATCAGTTTTTAATGTCCCTTCCAGCCCAAACCAGCCTGGGATTCTGCCATTCAAGTGTGACTGGAGAGTTTCTAAAGTCGTTTGGGGTGGCTGGTTCTGGTGAGCGTAGTGTGGCCATTTTCTGCCCAGATCTAGTTCTTGCTCTAAACCGTGCAACTTTTGAACTCAATTCCTTTAAAAATACATTTATGAGGGAGCAAGCAAGGTCGTTGAACCACTGGAAGCATCTTAGCCGGTCAAACTTGATTTCAGAAATTCCTGCGTCCCCTCGGTTTGTAAATAAAAGGGGATTTGCGTTCCCGCTTGCACGCGAAACCCCGGGGTTTGAAGGCATGTTTGTTGTATTGTTGATGAAGCTCCCATCCTGGGCCTGGGCTCTGGCTCCCTGAGATGGGCTGGCTGCAGGTCTCAGCTTTAGAACGTGGTGGTTTTTTTGTGTTGAGGTTTAAAAGAGCATCTGAATTTCTCAGGCTTTGTGCTGCGTGCCGACGTTTGCTTCACTTCCTCTCCAGTGGACGGGATTTCTCCCCTCTCGACAAAGTAAACATGAGCATAAATATTTAAAGGATCACGGCTCAAGTTTGCAAATTGGAGACTTTCTCTAGCATTCCTTTGGACAAAAGCAGTAGCATCAGAGATTTGGGATGTGTCTGGGTGCTTCCCTGCTCTGGGGAGAAGCTTGCTAATTCTTTGGGCTTCATGCTGCAAAAGTACTCTGCTGTGTTTTCAGGTCAGATGGCTAGGATTATCACAAAGCTTGGGTTTTTATGGAATTTTAAGGACAAAGTTCTGCTGATGGGATATCTGTGGATCATTGGAATTGAGACTGTTTCTGTGGAATTTTATTTTTCTTTTACACAGGCCAAATTTTTCCATAGGTTTTGGGTATACATGTGAAGGCACAGGTGTTCAGAGTTGAGACTAGAGAAACCAAACACATGAAACTCTTGCCAGATAATGGATAAAAACAGGAAAAAAGGGAAATGGAATAGTGTTTGTTTTCTTTGTTTGACTCTTTAATATTAAATCTCATGCTATGTTTGACAGGTTGAACACTATGGTGACACGTACGTCTCGCTCCTGTGATTGTTTCAATGTCTTAAGCTCTGTGTCTTGGAACTAAACTTTTAAAAGTGGAACTCAACAAATCACTTGACCTTAGAAAATACAAAAATTCAGGAGGGAAGGCTATTGAACATGGATTTTTAGAGTTGAACTAATTTTTGTGTCTGTTTTTAAAATATTACCAAGAGTTGCAGTTTTGTTAGACCTTGTGCTAGCACTGTTCTGTCTGTGGGGAGGAATACATGGATGCTTTTTTTTACAGGTACCTATGGAAAAATCCTACAGAGGTGACAGTTCTATGTCTTTGCCAATGGCTTTTTATTCCTAACAAAACACCCATGATCTTAATGCTACCTCTGATGGAGAAATGTAGGCTCACCTGGGTCAGAAGGGAACTCAGGAGGTCACTTGGTCCAAAATCCTGCTCCCAGCAGGATTGTCTGCAAAGTCAGATCAGGTTCTTCATGGCTTCAGGTGTCTCATGTTGGTTGTCTTCCACCTGTGGTTTGTGGGCTGGAGGAGGAGAAGGGAAATGAAGCTGTGTTTGAGCTGTGTTAGGTGGGAGGTGTCCAAGTAGAATGAGATTATCCATGATCCACTGCTTGTAGAGTGTGGCCTTCCACTTGCAGCCTGTTAAACTGCTGCTTCCCCCTGCCTTTCCATGAGCTCCTGAAGCTGGTCTAGTCACAGGCTTCAGCTGAAAGAGGGTTTGGCCAGGCTGAAGTTAATTTTGGGAGGAAAAAGGAATAGTCCAGGTCCATTTGCTGATTATCAGCATAAAGCTGGCAAGCGGCTCCACAGTGGAAACTCCTCAGAGTTTTTATAAGCAAAATGAAATAAATAAATACCTGTGATTTAAGGATTATTGTTACTCTTCTGATTACTTTCTGCTGTTAAAGGCTTGCATTGCAGTTTCTCACAGGCAGGGATGAGCATCCTTTTGGGGAGGGATGAGTTGTCTCTGTGTAGGGTTCTCATACACATTTGGCTGTTCACACCGTGCCAAACTGTGGTTAGACAAAGCCATGGGTCATAGCTTTGGGCTCTGGTGGTGTTTTTTGTCAGCCCTTTTTTAGAGTTTTGCTGAGAGCTTCATGAAGAGATGGAACATGGTCTTCAGCCAGGCAATTTTTTTGCCATGGGAGATGGGGCTCGGGGGTGGAAAGGCCGTGGTGCACTGAGGATGCTTGGGGTAGGATGGCAGCGAGGCTGGATCGTGTCGGTGCCATCACAGAAAACAAAGAAGATAAGAGCTGCAGGAGCTGAGGAGGCAGCCACTTATCCTGGGCAGATGCACTGTGTGTCCAGGTTTGGGCATAGATACCTGAGCTGTCCCTGCATTAAGCACTCAGATACAAACTTGAAGTGTCCTTGGACCCTTTGAGATTCATCCCTATATCCTCCCAAGGAATATTGAAATTCCTTAGTTGGATCCTTGCTCTGTTGATGTGAGATCATCCCATGGGGAGCGCAGCCAGCTCAGCCAGTCTCATCCAAGCTCTCATCTCACTCACCTAGAGAGATATGTTGCTTTTTTTGCAGCTGCCTGCCTGACTCAAAACAAGATGCAGGCATACCTCTGCTGTGGTCTCCTGTCACCTCTCTGTTGGGTTGGGTGTACTTTTAAAGATCTCTTCCAGGTCGTGGAGGAAGTTTATGAAATCTCTGTTAGTATTAAGGCCCCCAGAGATAGGCTGGCTCAATGTGTTTGTAGGTGGTCCCCTTAGAGGGGAGGGCTGGGCTGGACCCTTTCAACCCTGGTAATTTCGGTGGTTCCGACTGTCTGCTCAGCTTCTCTTGGAAAAATCATCTTGGTTTCCATCCCTGTGACTTGCAGGAGTTACTGCAAATCTCTGTTGGGAGCAGAGTACAGGGGACTGTCCCGCTTGGATGCTGCATGAAGCAGCAAAGGTAAAATGTAGTTTAAAACAAACAAATTCTTTGGTTACCCCCTTTAAATGTCAAAATAGCCAAAATATGTGGGTTTCAATATAATTTTTGAGTCTTATTTGCTGGTCTTTTCACCTTGAATCACTTCTGGCATTCCCCAAATGACCTTGAATCCTAGAGTTACTCTTGGGATGCCCGTTCCAGGTCTTGGCTTTTATCCATCATGCACAGATAATCTGACAGCCTCTGTGCTGTCTTTTAAATAAAAATTCTTTGGACTGTCTTCTATTTCTTGCAAAGCATGACCTTTGAAAAGGTAGAGGATCCTGGATATGCTGTATCATGGCTGAGCATTGATGGAAGAGCAGTGTTTAATCCAGATAGATCCATCTTTGGAAAACCTGAGCTTTAAAACCAGCTCGGACTATGAATGTTTTTGATAGATCGCCAAGAATTCTTTTATTGTATTCAGCATCTACGTGGTTGGTTTTGAGGGATGAACTTAAAACAAGTTAAATGAAAATATTTACTTTAATACACTTCCGTAACTCTACTGTCTTTTCATACTTCACATAAATACATAGACTAAAATAAAAATTCTCCGAAATGTTGCCTTTCAAACTTTTATGGCACTTGTCTATAAACTGTTAGGTTGGCTTATGCTTGTTGGGTGCACAGGACAGCCTCCCCGGGGAGGAATTAGTAAATGATTTAATTGTTAAGGAATGTGGTCCCATTAGGGAAAAAAAAAAAAAAAAAAAAGGACTGCAGTGGATCGTTGGAAAAGTTGTGCTAGATTAAAGCAATGCTGAGCAATTTGTAATGATTTTTTGAAATAAATGGGTTTTTTGCAAGTGGGAGGTTATGTGGGTAAATAACCCTTCTGGAGGTTTCTTTGAGTGCAGAAGAGCCGGTCTCTGCTCCTTAATTCACCAATTGCTGCATAAATGGGGCATCATTATGTGGAATTTGTTGCTGCTGGTGGTGGCAAGGATGGCTGAGCCACTCCAGCTCAACAAAGGGATTTGCAGAGATGTTTAAAAGCAGAGCCACTGTTTCTTTTGCTTCTTTTCATCCGAAAATAAAGATGCAGCCCTGCTGCCAAGGGATGCGGCGGCCCAGGCACCTCTCTTGGGATTCGGGCCCCACGTTGGCGGAGTGTGGCGAAACGTCTGGCTGAGCAACCAGGGCACACTCCGGGCTCCCTCCTGCCCCTGTGCCAGGCCGTGGCACAAATAACTGCACAGGCAGGCTCTGGTGTCCTGTCAGCAGAGCTGGGCTGCCATCGCTGAGGATAATCTTATCCGCAGGCACTTCACTGTGCCTGGCAGGTAGGCAAGGAGATAGGAGGACAATGCAGAGCAGAGGTCAGGTTTGAGGTGCCTGCAGCAGATAACGAGGAATCTTAAGAGTTTTCCTCAGCTATGAAGAGAATGAACTTTACCAAAAGCATCGGAGGAGGCTGCAGGGAGAATTGGATGAATCCACAAATCCTTTTGCTGCTCGCTGCTTAACCTCGCTCAGCTCCAGGGGTTGCAAAGTGCACCCTGACTTGTCAGAGCTCTGGTTTCAAACCGTGGTTCCTTTATCCAAATGCATCCCTGATCTCACTGCAATCCACAGGGATTTGATTAAGGAATTTATTAGCACTGATAAACATTAGCAGCAGGATTTCTTCTTCCTCTATCTTTAAGAAATAACTTGCCAAGAAAGATGACTTGGCAGCTGTTGTCTGTTCCTTGCCCCACCAATTTTGTGGAAAAGACATGGACTTGTGCATTGTTCCAGGCTCCAATCTCTTTGTAATTCCAGGTGGGAGCTGCCGTCTTCCAGCTGAGTTCAGCTGTCCTATGCTGTGTTTCTTCATTTCTGTGCTTGAAATACCTGTCTAGAGCCATCACTATTCATCTGGGGTGAACAATACAATAAATATGAGGAGAAAAAAAAGTTAAAAATATATATATTAATAAAAAAAGAGCACTCCAGCAAATGGGGTAAGGAGAAAAAATGTTCACAAAGGTCTATTTCTGAGGGATTAAGAATTCATTCTCCTACCTAAAAGTCTTTGCTGAAACAAGGGAAAAAAAAAAGTCCCTGCTTGAGTATTTTCATGCTCCCACAGAGGGAAGGTGTGAATCTCACCCAGGGTTTGCGGCTCAGTTTTAGCAACATTAGGGCTTTCCTCCTGTTTTATTCTCTGCAGCTCAGCTGCTTGAAGGCTGCTTTCATTTCTGTTTTGCCGGGGAAGATGTGAAACCTGAGCAGCAAAAGCTAAATGAGATGTTTAATGCAGTTGTTGCAGTCTAAGGAGTAGCCCTGCATGAAACTTTTTCAATTGCAGACAAAACTCATTTGAAAACTCAGTCTGAAAGTAGCTCAGTCTGATATTCATGGTTCAGACTGTGTGGTGGGGACATTGTGATCTTCTGTCTTGTGTTGAGTCTATTTTTAGTAAAAGTGGAATCCTTGAAAGAATGTCTCAGAAAAATAATTGGAAATTAAAACCTGGAGACATGGATTTGCAATGGTTTGGGTGCAGTTTTTCTGTGTATTTTGAAGGTTTTTTCCCTCAGCACAGACTATCCTCTGCACCGGGATTTTTTTCTCTTCTTGTAGGACTTGGTGAACTTTCTTTTCTGTTTTGGGAGCATTAATCTACATACTTTCTTTTCAGGTATGCTCTTCAGGGGCTGCGAGTGGGCAGGTATTCAAAAAACTTGAACAATTTTCCTTAGGTGAAGGATCATTACAGGTTCAGGTGCTGCCATTATTAGCAAGCCTCCCGCCAGCTGCAGTTTAATTTTCTAAATGTCTAAATGTTGAAATTCCAGATTGTTGCACAAGTATGTGTGTTGGTGAGGCTGGAACTCTGAACTACTGGGATAATTCTTAGCTAATGACGTTGATGGATTTGAAGTGAATGTTAGTCTGGGAAATGAATCACCAAAATCATAAAAAATTTAACCTGTTTGGTTTCTAATGTAATGTGGGTGCAGAATTATTCGTAAATGTAAAGCTGCAAAGTCAAGTGGGAAGAATTGAGTAGAAAACAGTGACTTATGGACCTGGTGCACACCAGGAGACCTGGAGATGCTTGTCCTGGTGGGCATCTTCTTCAGGAGCAGCCCATTGCAGTGGGTGGCCTTGGAACCTGGGGGATGGGGGAAGCAACATGGAAGAAAAAGCTCAAAAGTAACCAGAGAAATTCCTCTGGTTTAGTTTTGGGTTGTGCTAGCTGGAGTATCATCCTTTAGGGAGGACAGAAGGTACCAAGGTGGCACTGGGGACCAGGGTTAGGCCATGTTATATCTGAGATCATCCCGTGTGTTTTTGCTGGTGTCACTGGGATCTTCTGCTTTATCCTGCACTTCTGGTTCTCAGCAGCTCTGAAATCTGAATCTGAACGGGGTGTTGGAGGGTTGTTTTGGCTTTAGAGGTGTTTTTTACTGCTGGTGTGGTGGGGTTTTTTTGTTCGCTTTCTTTTTTTCCCCCTTAACACCTAAAAAATACCCCCAGCTCCAGCTACCTGGGAGGAATCACCTATTGTAGAGGCAAGTAGGGAAGTAAAATCTTTGTAGTGGCATTTGCTCACTGATAAGAGTATTTTTTTAATGCATTTCCTTTCCTCATTCTCAACATGCCTTTTAATTCCTCAAGAAAAAAAGGTGTGGGGCTTTCTGGTGCCTTAGTGGGGATTGGAATCCTCTGTGTTTGGTGACTGTGCCGAGATCCACAGGGGAAGTCTTGGGTGGATGAATTTGGGGTGGGCAGCTGTGCAACTGTGTGTTATTTTGAGGAAAACAAGTATTTTTTGCTCACGTTACAAAGTACTGCTGAGGGATTCCTGTTGCAGGTGTAATTTTGGGTTATTACCCGCTTCATTCACCACAATGTGCTGAAAAATTATCAATACACATTTGATCTTGCTTTTGTTTCAGTTCTTAAACCTTTTGTTGTCCTGAAGCTGTTGATTTTTGGGCAAAAACAATACGAGGCAGTCACTGTGGTCTACAGGGTGGGGCTCAGAAAGGTCTTGTTGCTGATTCCCTTGGCTGGGAAGGGCTAATTATAGAGACAAACTGGGGAAGGAAGAGAACGGGGTCAGTTAGAGCATCCAGCACAGTTTCCTTTAAATTAGAGGTTGGGCTAGAGAGATAAAAAAAACCAAACCCCAACGTTAAAGAGGCACAGAGTGAGACTTGCAATGCTCTGGTGCACAGCGAGCTCAGCAGCTACAGCAGATGTCCTGCAGTTTCAATTTTAAGTAAAGAACATGTTGAATTAGGAGTTTTATTGCCAGAATTGCCTAATCCAGCTAAAAAGACAGAGGAGATGTCACTACTGCTTTTATTCTTTAATATGCTTTTGGCTTGCAGTAGGTCAAGGTAGTGAACGGAGCAAAGAAATATCTTGCCCCATTGTTGATTAAAATGGATTTTGTGGGAAAAAAAGGAATTAATTTTAATTCTTTAATGCTCTGAATGTTATATTTTCATAAAAAGACTACCTGCATCTTTTTACACGTAACATAGATCACTTTTGTATGTGTTTTATCCTATGTTGGAGAGGCCACTAGGGCTAAACTTTTTCTTGGAGCTGTTTTACGGGTTTAAAAGTTTTTTCCCTGGATTTATGTTTAAGCTAACTGGGATTAGAGGACAAAGTATTTGAAGATATGGTGCAGACACGGTGCAAGCTGTGGGCTCAGAGCTCTGCAGGTGTGGAAAGCAATAAACCCCAATGTCAACTGGAATTCGTGCAAGTCAGGGAAAAACCAGAAAAGCTTTTACGGTGCTCCTCCCAAATGATCCCAACCCTCTTGCTGCAGTTTTTAGGGCAGAGCCATGGTTGGCAGACCCTCCCCATGTCTGCTGGGTAGATTTGCTTCCCCTTTGCCAGATCATCTGCCTGGCAGCCTGCAATTACCGGGAATTGCTGTGCACAAAGGGAGATGGCAGAGCAGGGAGAGAAACCCCAGGGTTTCATTTGAATGTTTCAGTCCAGATTGGCCAATTCCTTGTGCCGGTGGTGTGACTCACTCTGGGCTTCCTCGGTGGAGGCCACCACTGGCAGGGCATCAAAGGAACAGCCCGCGCTTCCAGAGTGGAGCTGAACCAGGATCTTCCTGGAGCAAGGGCTGTTTTTCCAGTCCTGGGATCTCTCTATGTACAGAGGGTGGTGAGGTGCTCCCAGATCTCAGGGGAATTGGTGATAAATTTGATTAATTCATGCTGAGGGTGAGAAGGGTTTCTTCTTGCTGCTTTGAGCAAGGCACAGGCCTCTCCAGGGGTCCTGTGCAACTGGGGATGGGCTGGGAAGGCCCTTTGAGGTCAATGACACAACCAGCAGAACAGTTTGTTCACTTCTGGTTTCTCGGGTAGAGCTGATATGCAGGGGTTCAGTGTGGCAGTTAGGAAATTCTTTAGCTAGGAAGGAAATTTTTAGTTTTATTTTTCCTGAGGGCATAGATAGAGGTACTCTTTGCTCAGGGGTATGGTGCAGCAGAGACTCCTGCCCTCCTCTCCTTCATTCTCCTGGTAAAACTGACAGTATAAATGCTTCTTCCTTGTTTTTGGCTCAACCAACTTAGCTCTAAATCTTTAAAAGACTTTTCTTCTTTTTCATTTGGAGCAAAGACTGTGAGCAGCTCCACCAAGTCTAGGATTGTGCCACCAGGACCTAGGAGAGCCTGCAGGATGTCACTGGTGGTTTGATGTGAGAACACCTTCATGAGCTGTACTCGTATTTTTAGGGATTTTTTTCCAGGTGAAGGGCATTGTCAAATGTTTTGTAGGTTTCTAATATTATTTTATAAATTATTTACAGTGTAAAATTATTTACAGTGTATTCTCTATGTACCCGAATTACAGTCCCAGGTCTCTTATGGAGTTGTGAACACTTTTACTGTTTAAGGTGAATCCCTAGGGTCTATCAAGGAGATGTAGGTCTTGACACACATACACCCTTGGCTGTGGGATATTCCTCATTTGTAGGTGTCATGTAGGGGAGAGAAAAACTGCAGAGAATATGAAAGGGATGTATAAATATTTAGAGGATGTTTCTTTCAAATGTCTGGCAGGAAACTCTTGTAATATCATGGAAAGTGGTGGTTCTCATTTTTTTTTCATTCCTGAATGGGTTGGAACTGGAGATGTGCATCCTGAGCTGGCAGAGGAGTCAAGCTCTTGATAGCAATCTAGAGTTCTACATGAGGAAGAGGCTCAGAATACAGATTAAAAACACAAAGTTAATGCAGTGAGGATCTATTGGGATGCAAGAGAAGAGCAACAAAATCATATAAAACAATGACTTCTGCTGCAATGTCCTGGCAGGTCAAGATTGTCTTTCTCAGATCAGAGGGAAGCTGCTCTGCTGGCTGGGATAAGTGCCTGGAAAAGGAGCCTTAACTTTTTTTTTAGGGGGATTTAGCCCCCTCAATTTTCAGTTTATACAGTGACATTCTAAATACCAGATTGCTCTGATTCCTCTTTTGCTTCTGTTCCACGTTCACATTCCTGTCCTTGTGGTTATTCCATGTGTGTGACAGTGTCTGCAGCACACGGATGGGGTTATGGTTTTAATATCACCTCCATGTTCTGTGTCTACCTCCTGCAGTCCCTGGGGTTTTGGAGGGCTGCTACAATACTTACATTTCAGCAGGTTTTCTAATTTTTTTCACCTTCTGTCTGCCTGTTAGTCTGTGCTTTCCCTCCTTTTTGTTGTGCAACATTTTGTCACAGTTTAGGACATTTTAAAACCAAGCTCCCTACTTTGTTTTTTGGTAAAGTCATCAAGTTGACAGTTTTATTTCAGATTGTTTCCTGCAGAGCCCTGAGTTGATTTTCTGCCTGTGCCTGATGAGTCAGCGCAACTGTTGAGCATGTGAAGTTTCACTGATTGCCGAGTTCTGTTTTGCGGTTCAGTTTTTGAGTTAGCCCTTTAGCTGAGAGCACTTAAATGCAAAGTATTGCAGCTTATAATGCACTCAGTTGATCTCAGTGCTGAGTTGGGTTTATTTCTACTTAAGATTTTTGATGTAGCCTGTAGGTAGCTGTATGTGAAAAATGTCTAGAGAAAGCCACTGCCCTATGTACAATGTGCTGAAGGAGGTCATTCCTTGTTAGGTCTGTGATTTTTAAGAGTCTCATTAATTTTGCACAGATTCAGGTGTCTGAACATGCTCAGTGCTGCTGCTGTATTTTTTCGCTTCCTCAGCCCACTCATGAAGTTAGACCTAATTTAAATTTTCTGTTTCCTATGATTCTCAGTTAACCCTCTTCTCAGGAAATCGTGGCTTCCTGCAGGCTATTTGTAGTTGCTGCTGGCCAGCTGAAGCGAGGTGATGTCTCTGCACTGAAATATGATGAAACCCTTGGAAAGGTTTGTTTGGAGCTACCAGGATGAGGTTTTTTTGAGGCATTGTTGAGGTGAAAGCCCATGGCAGCGGCACTTCATTAATCTTATTTACTGGTGTTTGAAGAATATCTGATGTTATTGTCTGTTCCTTCATACGGGAAATCTAATCTCCACTTGAATTAGCCTTTGTAATAAGGCTCCTTCTTGATAAGTGAGTAGACAAATATTGGGGCCCTGCCACCGAGGGCTTTATCCTTCCCTGAGATAAAGTGGTTGGGCTTGAACGTAGGTTATTTATGCATGGAAAATAGACTTATCAGCATTCCTGAATTGCCCCTGTTGCAGAGACTGGGCACTCCTGCTCCTAAACAAAGCTGCATTTAGCTCGATGGCTTCTTCCCTAGCCCAGGAATAAAATACTTTCCTGTTTTCCCGCGTGGCCGGTATTTCTGGCGCTGCCTATGGAGTGCACGCAGAAAATGCGTAAAGAATCCGGCGTCTGTGGGCAGAACCCACGTCAGGCCAAGGCTCCCGTGGCTGAAAGAAGTGCAGCCTGTTCCTTCAGCGCCCACACGATCTGGCGACCTGGTGAGGAGGAGGAGGATGGCAAGGGTCAGCAGCAGATTGTTGCCCTTGCAAATAAAACCTCCCATCCATCCTGCAGTCCTGGAGGGATCCTGGAGGGATCCTGGAGGTGCAGCACTTCCTGCCTTGGAACGGAACGAGTGAGTCGAGCTGCCCCAAGCCTCAGAGCTTCAGTGACATACAGGGTTAGTGTCAGAAGGTGGCTGGTGTTGGAAAGAGGGAGGATGAAAATGATCTTCAGTTCTTCTGAAGTGTATGTGTGACTTTAGAGTGTTGGTCAGTATGGATTTTTTTGGATGTGGATTTCTTTTGCTTTCTGAGTAAAAAAAGCAGAGGGAAAACTGCTTCCAGAGATGGTCTTGCAGCTGATGGCAGCGAGCACTAGGATAGAGATAGGAATAGAGTTAATAGATGGAGGAGGTTTCTTCCTGTCCTTTTACAAAATTCCTGTTGAAGCATTGTGTTATGGGGAATTGTTTGCAATATAACACCAGGATACCCCTTGGAGAGCTCCCTTTGTTAACCTTGTAGAGCCAGCCCACAACATGGTTATGTTCAAGATGAATCTGAAAAATACCCTTTGAAGTTCTTCATCATATTACTGGAGATGAAGTATCTATTCTCACTTTATCCTATTTCTATATAAACTTATTAACTGACCTTCTCTGCTTTATATTTCTCCTAATTCATATTTTCAATGCCCTAATGGACCATTTGGTGGCTTCGATGCTCATCTGATTGAATCATTCTTTGTGTTGGTTTACAACAGTGCTTCCATTTGCTCTGGTTGTGGTGTGGAGTAAAGGGAAACCTCAAAGACATAACAGGATGTTGAGAGAGAGGGGAGGAGAAAGTAGGAGGCTGTAGTTGGACAAAATCAGTCCTGATCAGCATTTGCAGTCAAGTGGAACATACAAAGGAGTCATCAAGTTGCATAATTTTGGTGAGGAGACAATTCAAAATTCAATTTGGACACGTCATAAAGTATCCATATGTTCATTTTGAAAGGTTCTGCGTGTCCAGGTCTTTCTTGGTCTTTGCTCTCTTTCGTGCTCCTGTAAATGTTTGCCAGCAGAACTCAGGGGACTGAAATTTCCTAACGTGTGGTTGGTTTTGGTCCAGTAATCGTCTGCCTGGGTTGTTCAACTTGAACCTGAACTGGTGAGCAGAGTCCTCAGGCATGGAGACCGTGAGTGCTCTCCTTTGGCAATTTCCCTAAATTTTGATGTCAAATGCTTTGTAGGTGTCTCAGCCTTACAGGATTTCTGATGGTTGGTGTGATGGGCATCCACTTGACTCATTTGGACAAGTTAACCCCTTTTCTACCAGCCTGATCCAAAGTCAGAGTCCCACCATGGACATGTTCAACCAGAGTTTTGGCCAGCTGCTCATGTGGTTGGCACATGAAGTGTAAAAAATACTTGCCATCCCTAGAAGTGTTTGGAGTTGGCTGGTTGTCTCCATGGTAAGCCCACCTCAGTTTTTGCTTTCCTCATTCCCAAACATAGAAAGCAGTGACCAGATGATCACAGGGAAGGAGTGCTGGAGGATGTGACCTCCTCTGCAGGAACGTGCTGTTCCTGTTAATTTTTTTGGCTCAATCCAGTGCTTCTCATTTTTTTTCTGAAAAACCAGCTGGTTTAACTTCCCTTAGTGACACTACCCAAAAAACCCCTGAATCCAGCAGCAAGGGACAGTCTGAAAGGAGATGTCATGGAGGGCTGTGACAAGGACCTGCTGGGATGCAGTTAATTCTTTATAAAATCAAATTAAAAGCATGTTTGCCACGGCTGCTTGTTGGAAGAGCCGTTTTGATTTATGTTCTTGCATCTTTTGCTTCTGAGATGAGACCCAGCATGGCTGAATGATGAGGTTCAGGGGAATATGAGCCAAACAGATGCATTTCAGAAAATGAAACTTCAATCTTGGATTTACTTAGCTCATTTCCTGGTGTCATTACCTTATCCGGATGATGAATGGGCCTAGTTGTGGGATCCTACACTGAATACATTTTGAAATGTTTATTTCACGCTCCCTTCTGTGGATCTCATCACACAGCCGAGTTAATCCATTTCAGGCAGTTTCATTTCCATACCATATGTTCTTCAAGGCGTTCTGGAGGGATAATTATGTGGATATAATTTACTTTCCTGTGTGATGCCGAGATGTGCTCTGCTTTTCAGGTACAGAGGAAGGCACAAGTGTCTCACTGAAGTCTTGATGACTTTTTCAATTTTCTTCTCCTGTTGTCTTTTAGAGGAGTCAGGAAGGACGAACACGAGCACAAGGAGATCATGTACTCACTCTGGAATGTTTATTAGACTGACTTAACACCCCATCCTGCTACAGGGATGTTTTCCTTAAAGAGCAACCATAATTTCCATAACATTAATTATTGGGGAAAGTAGGAATGTAAATATTGTAGTGGATTTAAGGGACTGAGGATCTTTCCTGCTCAAATCCCCCTAGTTGAGTGTTAATGTAAATTATAAAACTGAATTAGGTACTCAGAGAAAGCCCAATCTCTTTTGGGATTTTTCCTATCTAACAAATCGTGAAGAACAAAGCTGCAATTGCAAATGGCTGCCAAGGCTTCCCTGATTTACCCAAATTACTGGAGCAATGCACTGAAGTCGACAAATTTAGCAGCATCTGGATGGTACTAAAAAAAAAGCTGAAACCCTCATTCTTTAAACAAATCTGTTTTACTTTGTCTTTGAGCAAAGTTTGTTTCAATTAGTTTGTGTTAGAGGTGAGCAGGTTGTCCTTGGACTACAGATGTGACTGAAGTTTGGAGGAAGAAATACTCAGTTGGGTTATTTGCTAATTTAGGCTGGGAAATCTCTTCTTTGCATACACTTCCATAGGGTTTGGGGTTTTTTAACTAAAATTTGATTTTTTTTAATGACAAATGGAGCCAGACTGTATGCAAACCAGAATGCCAGTATATTTTTTAACTTAAGAAAACATTGCAGCGAGAACACTTATTTGCCACATAGGACTTATTTTTACTGCTTTTGTAGAAATTATGTCCTTTAATATAAATTATGATTTTGTGTGGGAGGACAGAGACAGTGCTGAAGGCAATCTTGCCCCCAATATATTGCAGGTGTGTTAATTACCTAAGAGTGGGAACAGCCTTGCCCTCACAGCTATGGGTGTGATAAAAAAGTGAGTTTGCTGGTTGGAGTCACTTGGAGTCTGCTGGAGGTGCTGTGAGGAGGGAGGGACAGGGGGGAGTGCAGGGACAGAAAGAATAAGATGTTGTATGAGGGACAGACAGGGTGAGGTGGCCGTGCTGGGGACAGGAAGGAGCCAGCTGGAACTGCAGAAGGAAGAGAGAAGAAGGAGAGAAAGAGCCAGAGCTGTGTGGAGCTGCCCATGGGAAGCTGCACAGAAAAGGTCTGAGGGACTTTTAGATAACAGGGTGCTGATGCTTAAAGCTGCCTTTGGTGTCAGTTGTACCTCTTCTGTCAAATTCATGGTCGTAGCAGAGAAGAAATATTTTGAAAAGATGTTGGCTGATAATTGGCATTATAAAAAAGATTGAACAATTAAAAAGGGATGGTGTGTAATGCATGGTGTCCCTGCCTGTGATGGGGTTGGAACAGGATGATCTCTAAGGTCCCTTCCAACCCAAGCAATTCTGGGATTCTCTGATCACTGGGAGCAGCGTTATTCCATCAAATCTATTGCTGTATTTTAGGCTATTGAGGCTGAAACCTCTACTCAGTTGATTTCAGGACTGTGGCTGGGATCTAAGTGATACAGAGATAAAGCTGATAAGGGAGACTTGCAAGGAGGGATGTCAATGGTTAGATGATAAATCAGCAAATCCCTTCAGTGGCAGCAGTTTGGAAGATGGAGATGCAGCATGTACTTTCCTCAGAGCAACATGAGAACCTGGGGTGACTTTGGATGAGGGGAATCCCAAACCAGTAGGTTGTGGATTGTGAGGACAAGGAACTTGGTCTTGTCTTTCACTCTTCATTAAAATAAATAAAACTAAAAAAAAATCCCCAAACCTCTATTTGAGAAAAACATGTTTTAAAAAAGGCAGCAACCAAAAGCCCTCATCCATTAAATAATTACCCTTCAAACCCGATCATCCTTTAAAGGTCAGGGTTAAGGATGTTTAAGTCAAATTGCTGATGAGTTTTACCACAAACTTCATTGGACAGGCTCAAGGAAAGTGGAAAATCCCTGAAGCTCAGGTGTAAAGTCAGCAAGGACAAACAGGAGTAGAACGAATGGGTTCCTCTGTGTCTGTCAGACCCCAAACACTGATGGCACAAACACTTCTATGTACTCAAATGTCTGGGAAGCTTTGGGTTGCTTTCTGCCTGCAGCCAGGATGTAGACAAGGATAACAATCTGCTGTTTTTCTGCAGGAAGGGACTTTTGACTGCGGATGAAAGATAGCATAGGATAGAATACAAGTTTTCTGTCCTGAAAAGTGAATTAAATCTCAGGTTTCTGGTCTGAATTGTCTGATCTGTGATTCCTGTGTTCACCATACAGGTGGACTCGGTATACTGGGGACAGAATTTTATAGGGCAGTACATGAGGCTGGGCTTATTGTGAATAGAAAGAACATTTCATATCATCTTATGTCTCAAAAACCCCTCAAACGAATACAGACACTGTGAAAATATCAGGGATGGTAAAGAAATCAGGTCTGCTTTGGTCCTGTCTGAACAACAAGCAATAACCAGGCATTCACCTGACAAACCACGACTGAGATCCCTGCGTCATAAATTCCTTTTTAGGGCACTTTGAATTTTTCCTTAGTGTATTTTGAAATTTGCAGGGGTGACACACCTGCACATTCTTCCCGCCGTGCTCATGGCAGCAGCTAATCCCAGGAGCTGTGGGCACGTCGGAGCCGCGCTGTGTCTTCCTGTGCCTGATGAGAGCTGAGAGGTGGCATCTGCTCAGACACTGCTCCTGGGGACAGGGGATGGATTGCTGGATGCCATGGCCCCAGGCACCTGTCTGTTGTGGCAGCCCGCTGTCCTAATGTTTCTAATTCTGCTGGTGAAATGGAGTGGAAGTAATTCCAAAATCCAATAGGTTGGGTATTCTAAGGTTTTTTTATTATTTTATTGCTGAATCTCCTTTTCGCCCCCTCCGCCCCTCCCTGTTCCGTAATGACCTTGCTTTGCCTCCAGCGAGAAAATTGAATGTTGACTTGTCTTTTTAAATACTCGTTATTGGATTTGCCCGACCTCTTTTTCTGCTGTGGAGAGTTGTGCTGGCTTTGTGCCAGTGGAATAATTTGTCATAATCTGAAAGCGTTCGGTTAAAAGGATTTGCTGGCCCCCTCCCCAAACTTCTGCTTTACATAAAATGATTCCCGGGGAACTTTGAGGTGTGTTGGTAGTTGGGGAGATGAATGTTTTGAAATAAATCCTTTGAGTATGAAAAAGATAAGACACATGCACAGTTCTGGAAATATTTCATCTGGAATATTTGCAATGTGGTGAATATGAATTAGAGATTTAATAACTTGAGAAAAGTAAATAGGGTAGTATTTTTAGGCAGGATTTTAGAAGGTGCTTGTGAACTTCAGGGAGAGGTTTGTGATGTAACATTGTATTTTAGTGTGGCTGAAAGTGTGGGTTCTCTTTTGTGATCAGCGTTAGGTTCTCCTAAATGTGTTGGAGAAATCCATTTATTTTCTGAGTGAAGATGTGCTTGTGGAAAAGCACCAAGATCTGGATATCTGGAGGGCCTGTCATTCCCATCTCAGTTGTCCTTCATGTAAATAAAAGGTGGAAATGAAGCCAGTTGTGTCACCTGAGCCTGTTCCACCAGGATCAGCATCGCGTTTCAGTTTCTCCAGATAACGCGTGGCTGACCTTGGCTGTGTCCTGTCCCCTCCCCAGGGTGGCGATGCCAGGTTTAGGAATTGTTTCAAGGTTCTGGAAGCCATTTGGTCGCTCATCATAATTTTTAAAGAGCTTCAAGAAATGCAAGGATAATGTTTATGACCAATTCAAACTGTGAGTTTGCTCACTGCAGAATTGTCTTTTTCTGTATTGATGGCACAGAAAGAATATAAAATAGACTTTGTATTTTTTATTAAGGAAGCAGCTTAAAAATCAAATGTGCTGCACTTTTTGGAGGGATATATCTCACCTCCTGTGTCAGGTGTAATCAGTGGCTTTCCACACTAAGATAGGGAGCTCTCTGTGCGTTTTGTGGGAAGGAGGTGCCTCTGCTTTTGCTTGAACATGGAAGAGAAAAATCGGGATGGACAGGTTGGCACGTGGTGGAAAGTAAAAGGTGAGAGGGCCCAATGACTTTCTCTGGGAACAACCCAGCAACCAAAACTTCTACTCCTTCTATAATTACAGAATCACCTCAGACACGTTCAAAGCCAAGGTATCCCGCGGGAGCTTTAGATTTAGAACAGGTTTTGTAGGAAATGAGCACAGGAGTTGGAAAGGAGAGCTTTTCCCATTGCACTGGGCACCCCGTTTCAGGATAAGGGCGATTATCCACCGCCTGCAATTAGGGCAAATCCGCCACCGGAGCCGCTTTGGGAGCGGCCGGCGGAAAATGCAGGAACAGATGTCAGAGAAGCAGTCTGGCAGAGCTGGCTTAGAGAGGCTTCTCTTTCTCCCTGGGATGGTTCTGCTTGGGATGGGGAATTATCTTGGTGATGTTTAATACTGGGCTGCTGCAATCTGGCATCTAATTTCTTCAGCCATCTGAGGATGCCTGACCTCTCTCTGTGCTCTGGGACCATTTGTTTTCCCTTTGTTTTAATCTTCCCTTTTTGAGGATGGACCAGATCAGAATTTCTTTTTCATAGCAGTGCTTAATCCTAATGAAAAATCATGCCTGCCAGTGGTAAAAAATTGGGAAGGTCACCCTCCACATGATACTCTGGGTGGAAAAATAGTCCTAAAGATGAGGGAGGACACATGAAAGTACTGATAAAAAGCAAATCCATTGTGTTGGTTTGAATATGCTCAGGTTTAACTTGTGCTCACTGAAGCACTGAAATCATTCCACTGCCAGTCCAGTGAATATTTCAATTTTTGCTGCTTGGTCTCTCAAGAAACCAGATCTTCAGCTTCCAGATGTGATTTTTTTTTTTCCCAGAGAATATAATGAGATACAGGCTGTTATCTCAATTGACTTAATTGCTACCTTATTGGATATATACAGTGATTTATAAAATAATTTTATTTTCCAGAATGTGCTTTTGAATTTTATTTTCTCTACAGCTACATTTGTCTGCTGCCCAAGTTTGTGTCGAGCTGTAGCTTGGCTGGTAGAGGTGGAAGCTCTTACCCAAGTGCAGGATAAAATCCTGATCCCAGCTGTGATATTGTTCCAGTTTTTGCCCCAAACAGGGGAGATTCAAATGAAATGCAAAGTCTGTGTATGTCTTTGTTCCCCAGTGTCATCTTAGTCCTTGTTTGTAGGTTCTATCTGTCCCTCTTTGTGCTGGGTGGCTGTAGGGGTGTACCTGGAGGTTTGGAAATCAGGGATGCTTTCCTCCTAATCCTGTCAGTGATGTACAATTAGAACAAGGTGTGGGAACCCCTGGAAACAGCTTTAAATAACCCAGAGGCACCATAAAAAACATTTTATTACTGCAAAATGCTGGGTGAGAGCATCTGATGTAGATCCTTGATAATTTACTGCTTATTTCATTTTAAAAAGGTGAATTACAATATTCCTAGTGGATGTATTGGTTCTCTGATACTGGTCATGAAACATCTCTGAATTTCTGCAGCCTCCAGTCAGTGTATCTGATCCATCAGGAAAAGCAATAACGCGGAGGAGTTAAGGAGGAGCTGAATTTTGCTTGTTTAGGGCTTCAAGTTCTGCTCAGCTGAGAGCCCAGAGCTGCCTCCAGCAGCAGCAGGACCTGGAGCTGCTGGAGCCAGGCCAGGGGAGGGCACGGAGCTGCTCTGAGGGTGGAGCCCCTCTGCTCTGAGCCAGGCTGGGAGAGCTGGGGGTGCTCACCTGGAGAGGAGAAGGCTCCAGGGAGAGCTCAGAGCCCCTGGCAGGGCCTGAAGGGGCTCCAGGACAGAGACTTGGGACAAGGGAAATATTTCAATTAAATACTTGATTTTTTTGGTTTGTTTTTTTTTTGTTTCTCTGTCTGATATCAATGTTTTCAAAGAACTACAAAGCCTGTGTTTCAGGTAGCTGCCAAGAACTATTTTTAGTGGAGCTGTCAGCTCTAATTCAAGAGATTTTTAGTACTTCTCGCATTGTGAGGCAGGTTTTGTTTTTGGTTTCAAGTCCTGATGCTTGCAGAACACTCTTCCTCAAGTTTAAAAGCCACTCTTGTGTTGTGGCATTTGCCTGACAGTTTAATTTTCAGATAGAATATATTGGTTTGTGGTTCATTTAAATCCAGCATCCTATTCCTGCTCTTGTTTGTAAATTATCATCATCTGTGGGCTGAATATTTTTTATAAATATGGCCTTTAGAGGCCTTTTTTTCTGTGAACTAGTTGCTGAAAGTCTTGTTTAAAGTATGACTCACCCTGTTTGGTGTTTGTTTTGGTTTTGGGCTTTTTTTTTTTCCTTTGTAAGGTAACTAAGCTAGATCTGGCAGTACAGTTTTAATATTCTTTTCCCTTTGATCTTCAACAGCGCAGTTCTTAATGCTCCAAGATCTATTCCTTGTGCTGCATGGGCTGTGCAGAGAATCTGTAGGTTACTACAAGCCTTAAATCAGTCTCTGGATAATAGAATCTTGCTCCTGCATGAGCTAGGATGCCTTCATGTTGGTGCTACGTATTTTCAGTGGTTCTACATTGAAAAGAAAACTAATTTTGGAGGATTTTGAGCTGCTTGGTTTAAAGGAGTGGAAGGTACCTGTACGGTCTGGCTACAGAGTTAAATCCCTAAAATATATCAATTATTGATAAGTTATTTATATTACTCTGATAAAATCCTTAGATTATTAAATATCACTAAGCTGTTTGAGACACTGAACATGGAGAGGAGACAGATAACAAATGACATTACCTCTTACTTAATATGAAACTAAATCCAGCCAGGAGCAGTCTCTTGATTTCCTGATGATGCTGCAGCTCCTGCTGCTGAGGGCTGACCTTCACTGAAGGCAGAGAAGATGATTCTCTGTGGGGAAATGATTTCATCGCCCGTGGAAAACGGGAAGGAGGTGCAAGGACGAGAGGCAGCTGAAGGCTGAAGTTAGTTGAGGGTTGCCTTTGTTTCAGGAGGGTTTAGAAGAATGAGGATGGGCTGGAGTGGAAGCTTCAGTTATTTTGTTGGGAAAATTCAGATTTGTAGCAGAAGAAACCAGCAGCTGCAGGGGCACATGGCACTGTAAGATTATGGACTCCCAAAAATAACTTTATTCCTATTTAGATGCTTGAGAAAAGCTGGATTGCAGTGTTACTTAAGAAGTAGGAGACGGGGCTGAAAAACTGGAGAACCAGCCTTTTAAACTCTCACTCATTAACAGGTATGTTCTACCTGAAATGGGAAAAAATGGGATTTGTCTGCTGCCCAGGCAGAGTTAATCTGTATGGTTCGTTTTGATGTTGAGCAGTAAATGTCCTATCAGGAGGAAAGTTGGAATCGCCTTGGCAGAAGAGAAAGCTCATGGGTTTGTCTTGGTGGGTCACAGGTAATAATTCTTGTGAAATGCAATAAAATTGTGTAGGGAACAGTGGAAAGTTTTATTTTAAATGGACTGTTTGCCAAAAAGAGTGTTCTGTGAGAAGGCTTTGAAACCATCCCTTGCTCGCTCTCGGTCATGGTCCATAATCCTCCATAAAATGAGGGAAGGGAGAACATCAGTAACCGTGTTATTACATCTTCTCCTGGTGCTATTGCAGTTAAATTTGACTTGGCTCCTAAGCTGAATTATCTTCTTCATAATAACTTCAAAGCTTCAAAGACTACAGGAAAAACATCTGAAATTATTAATTATTATTTGACCCAATATTCAAAAATAACATAGTGACATTCAATTATGTAAATTGTCCCTAATTTTATATTTTCAGGGAAGTACAGGGCAGGTATCGTCACTTCCATAGTGATTAAATGTTTATTTTCCTGTGTCCATGGACTCCACCACAAGCAAGGCTGAGAGGTGTCAGTGTTTGTCTTGGCTTGTGCTGGAAGTGGGCTGAGTTCCCCAAGGACGGGGAATGTTGAGGATCTGTGGGAGGATGTGATTCTTTAACCCAACAACATCCTTTGGCATGGATCTATAGACTGATATTTATCAGTATATTGATGCATGTAGTTGATATAGATCAATATATAGTTATATGGCAATATCCAAAATACTCTGTTATTTCATCATCAAGGGGAGAAATAATTTCTTAGTGATAACATATAAAAATATTTATTTTAATGAGCTGCCCTTTATTTCTCTTATCTTTGGATACTTCTTAATGCAGCAATTTGGTGGCATTTAGGTACCAGCACAATGTATTTGTGCAATTCTTGCTGCTTCTGTAAATCCCTCTGCCTTTTGCTCAGCTGTTATCTCAAGTGTGGTGCTTGTTGGAGCTGGAAGTGGTCCTGGAGTGCCTCCACATCCTTCAGCACAACAGTTCTCAGGCTGCTCCTACCACCTGCAGCACTGCAGTAGGAGGAGAGGGATCCCTTGATTTCCCCAGGTTTTGTTCTCTGAAGCTCTTGAGCTCCTCTAGGATAGAAGCACCTTGTCCTTAATGCTGGTGTAATTCCTGAGTTCTCCAAAGGTATTTTCTGCAGCTGTTTTGGGGCTGTAAGATGCTCCTCGGTGTGAATTCCTTTAGTCCTTGGCAACATCGCTTACACTTCATATCCTTCATTTTTAACGGCTTCAAAAATGTTTTTATTTTAAGTGGTGCTGGTTTTCAGGCTCCATATGTGAAATTTTAGCTGCAAACTAAAATATAAATGGCTGGGCACATGATTGTAGAGCTAAGAGGGAGATCCTGAGTCCATTTACAGTTTCTGCAGCCGTCTCTGTGCTTGCTGGCTCTGCTCTGCGCCTGCATCAGTGTGGGATTTGACAGTGATCTGTGTGTTCGGGATATCAACTCCAGATTTGTTTCCAGTCAGATTTCCAGAGGCTGAACTGCTCTGTGTCCACCTGTGAGGAGCAAATCCAACCAGTTAAGGTTGGAAAATCTGATAGTTTGGCTGTTCATGTGAACAGAATTGCTGTGTTGGTGAGGGATGCTGTGTCTGAAGATGATGCTGGAGCCTGGAGTTAATCCAGGAAAACCTGTAGGGGCTGTAAATGTAATTCTATCCATTTTATAGAAGTCGGATTTTTCTTGGTGTTTGGAACAGGGCTGTCCCACCTCTGGCCACTGACTGTTTCATTAGTCATTAGAAAAGCAGCATTTGTTTCCCTGCAGGACACAAAACAGTCAGGATACACCAGGCTCTTCCTTAGTCTCTGCCTTTTTGTTAATCCTTGCCATTCACTGACAGTTCTCATTAGTCATACAGGGAATATGGGAGCAGCAAATTAAGTTAAACAGGTGCTACCATTGCAGCCTGAGAGATGATCCAGCAAATCCTTTTGTTTCTTTAGATTTTAATTTTTTATATTTCTATTTTGCTGGTTTTTGGCAGAAAAAGCCAAGGGAGCAGCTGGAGGATGCCATTCTCTGTGTAGGGCATGTTTTGGGAGAACAGAAGTGCTTTGAGAAGTCGAGATTCAGTGACTC